>NC_141137.1:124647608-124958025 GCF_053477565.2 Lygodium microphyllum | reverse complement strand
CAAAGGAAGGATCTTCTAAGAATGATGTATTGAACTGAAAAATTGGTGGCCCCTCTCTTGTGCCACCCCCAGTGTGGGAGCTTTTGCTCAACCGCCAAGACCCACGGATCACTTATTGTTTCAAGCGTTCCAAGCCGCACACTAATGGCTACCTCTCACATAGCCGATGCGCCATCCATATCTATGGGTGTAGTGAGCTTACCTCCATGCCGATCGAGTTACCTCCTCTCCCGCGCACTCCTGTAGCTCCACGATCCAAGTGCAAGCTTCAAGCAAGCTCCATCCTCAAGCTCCACACTCCAAGCTCCATAGCCACGAGCAAGACAAGACAAGACAAGACAAGAGAAGAAGAGAGGAGAAGATGGAGAGCTTCTCCTCCCCGATCCCTCACCCTCACACACTCACTCCCTCACACTCTCACACTCCCTCTCTCAAGCACAAGCTCAAGCAAGCAAGAAGAAGAAGAGGAGAGCCACTTTTGGCCACACACAAGAATGAGCTTCTCATTCACTTTTCAACTTTATATATAAAACCCTAAATCCCTTTTGGGCGGTCATCCCCTTATCCCCTTTTTTACATGGCCAGCCATGCTCTAGGCCCTTTTTCCCATTGTCCTTCTATCTTCCTAGCTTCCTTTCCACCGCCCGTCTACATTTACAAATTGCACGGGTGAGAGCTTGGTGCTCCTTAAATTAAATCATGATGCACTTGCGCTCTTTTACAAAAGTATTGACTTGCGCTTTTCCTTGTGCGCCTTTTTCCCTTATTTAGGATTTTTCTGCACTTCTTGTGTTTCTAGATTTTTCTTGGCGCACCTTTGTCTTCCGTTTCACTTTGCCTTGGCCTTTGTCTTCTGCTTTAGCTTTTCCAAAATTTCCACCTTGTTCATCTAACGGTTAACACCCAGTCACAGGGCGAAAAGTTACCTGAATCAAACTATGATCCGATGCACAAACCTCATGAAGCATTGCAAACCTGCAATGTGGAGCGATCCACCATGCAGAGTCATTGATTGATGAAAAGTGTCATAAATTTTTTGGAATGAATGGACTGCTTGAAGGAAAATTCTATTTTTGTACTTAAGAATTTTATTATTTCCATAAAAGCATAATCAATTCCTGCTTACCTTTCAGCAAGAAATTATCTTAAGGACACTAATGGTGAACTATGGTATCATGGCAGAAACTCAAAATCGTAGCATAGCAAGATCGGGCCCATCGGCTCCCATCGGTTTCTTACCAATGATGGGGTCAGCATTTAAGTCATCCCCTACCCAGAGTTAAGGCTCCAAGAAAATGTCATCCACTCCCTGTTCTCTAGCAAAAGGTATAATTTGCTCATGCATAGAATCAACGTGCCCATGTTAGAGAGCTTGGTAGCCCACTCATTGGATGAGGTTGATATGAATGGGTATGTGAGAAAGACGATCAACCATTCAACCAAGGCATTGGCTCTTGGAAGCATGCCGATAGTGTGGAGAATCCTTGGTATCAAAAGATGGAGCTGAAAGAAAGAAACCATCATCAAAATCCTCGTTCATTGGGTATGGGGGAGTTTTGATGACTCTTATCCAAGGGGCAATGAAAGAGACGCAGAATGATGATGAAGAAGGGGTTGACAAGACACCAAAAAGGTCATCTCCCCACCATGAATGAGAGCAATCGAGTGAAAGAACAATAAAAAGTGATGAAGAGGAGGAAAAGGAAACACAATCTAGCCATGGAAGGGCTAAGAAAGCAAAAAAGACTACATGAGAGAAGCAAGAAAAAGAAAGCAGGAAAAAGGAGAAGCCAGACTTAGAAAAGGCTAAGAAAGAATCTAAGAAAGTGGAGGAAGAAAGAAAAGGAGGAGTCATAGAGGTTAAAAGAAGAATAAAAGAGAACCAAATAGGAGAGGAGGAGGAAGGTAGAGCCAAAAAAGAGGAAGAATTGACAAGGAAGGAAGAAGAGGACATCGCGCTAGCAACGTGCATGTCAATAGAATAACATGTAGACAAGACGAGCTGGGTGCTATGAGCTCACCACGAGATGAAGGCCCAAGCTCAAGTACCCAAGTTTTAGCAATCACACTGCCTTCAATGAAAGAAGGCAAGGGAAAGGGCCTAATTGATCCCATCCCTACTCTCCTAGTGCCCACCACCACCCCTAGAACCACAACCACCCAAGGCTCCAAGCCTAAAATTGATGCTAGAGCAACATGTTGGCCTAGGTGCAATTCTTGGTTAATAAAGAAATGGCCCAAGGGCCTTTTGAGGAGTCCTTGGTTTCAGGTAGCTCGACAGGGCCTCTAGAGGAATCTTTTGTTTCATCCCACTCAATAAGACCTCTGTATTTTAAAAACTCTTGTTTCCGATAGCCTGGAAGAAGCTTCAAATTCTTACTATCTCCTACATAAGAGAGCAAATAGGAGCCAAGAACTCCAAAATATCCAGCTCTAGATCCACTGTATCCAGGCATAAAGCCAAAAACTCTTATGGCTTCTTCCTTCTCCACCAAAATGATCTTGTCCAAACCTCTGCTGAAAACTTGAGATCCAATTACCTTTGAGATAGCTCTCAAAGCCATCATTGGTAGACTTCGAGAGCTTGACAATCTACTATGATATATTACAATTGTTTGATTGTTTAAGTTTCCAGTATAATGGTCAAGGCTTTGATTTTTTCCAAGCTTCATTGGCCTAGAGCCCTTGGCCCTTCCAAGAAAGTTGTCCAGATCTTCAATCTCAATCTATAGAACAAACCACAACAGTACAAGATATAAGATATTTATCTATAATGCATAATAAAGTCTAACATAAACTCAATGGGTAACTTCAAATTATATTTCATACCTTAGGGTGTTCATCTTCTTCAAGAAGACTATCATCATAAAGATTTATTGAACTCTTGGGCTTCTCATCTGATGGAGACTTCAATCTCTCTTCATACCCTACATCATCAATATGAAGTTTCTTCTGGACCTGCAAGAACTCTTCTTCTGTACTTTTCGTATTCTATGATCTGATTAATACATGTATGTAAGGCTATAGAGCTATGTTGGAAATTCTCTTCCTCAACATCAAGACTTGCTAGTGGTTCTTGTTCATAACCTATAAAATTCATGTCATTTTTGCCCCAACCTGCAAGGATTGCTAAGCAATAATCTTCTCTAAGATCAAAAAGATGTTGAATATCATTTAGCAACACATATCTCTTCTTGTTGATAAGATAAGTGGGAAATGTTGGAACACAGGCAAGAGGACCTTCTTCATCAACCTGTGCACTTGGCTCAATCTCCTTTTCTTCCACCATTGTGATATTGTCACTCTTGAATAAACCTACATCAAAACCTTGGACAAGTTGATTCTCAACATCTTCTTGGAACATCTCCTCCTTCTCGTCGACCTCCTTATCCATACTTGCAATATCCTCTAGCTTTCTCTGTTGGTTTATATCTGGAGAAGAATTTTCCATGTACTGAAGATACACAATAAATCCAACGTCCTTGTGGATCAGAAGGCATTGGTGTTGGTACCTGTGGAAAGGGCAACATGTTTCTTTCTTTCTGAATTCCTCATCAATGAGGTTGAACCTACCGAGCAAAGTTGACCTGGATGTATTGGTGGCTCCCATGACATCACTATAATGAACAAATCCATTGACTTCCAAACCTTGCACATGTCTATCATAAAAACATCTATACTCCTTAAGTTTATTATCAAGATCCTCCAATAACTCCTTCAAATCAAAAGGAACATTGAAAATTTCCGTGATATAGCAAAACTTGGAAGAATTTCCAGTGGTGTGTAAAAAATCAAAGAGCCTATCATCAGATGTCTCAATTATCTCCTCCTCATCCATTCCTTCCAGAGATAGCTTCCTCTTTGTCATCTTGACCAGAAAAATATTTATCCCTGAAAAAAAAAAGCACAATAGAACCAATATCCAATAAAACAAGATGATATCATGGAAAGAGGCCCCAATATTGATTTTCCAAGACAAAAAAATCAAAACAGGAGAATTTTTTTAGTTGATTAGTGAAACGCGAAAATTCAAGTGTGTAAGGCAAATGCCTGTGAAGGAATCGTGTTTCATCGGACACTAGCTTGATAACAAAAATTATTCTAATATGTGGCTGGTGAAACGCGATACTAAGCAAAATATCATCAACAGAGACATTGTCTCACGTTTCACTGGTCAAAAATTGCAAATGAAGAAAAGAAACATGAACAATAAATAAATTCTATGAAAACACACAAATTGATGATATAATCATTTTTGGAAAAGCTATGCTGCTTTTGAAAGATAGAAAGCACATAACATCTTTAATTGTTCAAGTGTTATAAAACATTCTTTCTATATTAATCAAATTTATTTTGTTAAAATGCTTGTAATAAAAAAATTTGTTACATATCAAAGATTGTTGAACTACTCTCCACACAGGATGCAAGGACCTTAAAGGGAAGTCGAGACGAAATTTTGGTAGAGAAGAAGACAATGTCGGAGAAATGGGTTTGAAATGTTTTTATATCGACAGTTAAGCATGTGGTGATAGTTCCAACGAAAAAGTTTGTGTAATAATGGAAAAATACGTGTACACGTGTCTAACTTAACACAGCGTAATAAACTCCTCAGAAGACGTGCGCATTCTCTTTTTCCAAAAATACGTCACACGTGTGTTAAATAACCCTTTTCCAAGTAAATAAAAAATTCCGATAAGCAAGAGTACGTCACACGTGTGTTATTAACACTTTGCGAAGAACGTTGAGTCCATGCAAATTCACTGCCTTCACCTTTCATCGCATTTCATCGCTACTCCATCTTTGTTTTTGGTGTTCCTTCCAGTCTCCAAGCATTTCCTTCCAATCTCCAAGCATTTCACTGCTTCCCCAACAAAGAAAACCTTCAAGCATATTGTCATCTTTAGGCTGAGATTGTGAAGAACAAGCTAAAAAGAAGGTATGGTTTCTGCATCTTGCTTTTCAATAACAAGCTCCATTCAATGCATTGTTTTGATATTTTTCCTTAATCCTTTATGTTATTATTAGCTCATGACCACTATAAAAGAATTTTTTCCACAGTGAAAGCATTCCTTAATATTGTGGATATTTAAGGAAATCTTCAAATTTCCTCCCTAATTCTGTGGATATTTTAAGTAATCTTAAAAGCTTTCCTTGGATCAAAGCTCTTTTTTCTTGGTTTTGTCAATTTTTATGCTATTCATGAGCTGTCCAGTGAAACGCGAAAATAAGGTACTTCAAGCAGGTTTCCTGGCTTAAATTCGCGTTTCACTGGACACAATGGACAACAAGTCCGGTGAAACGCGAAAAGAAGCAGCTGCAAGGAGGCGCCTTGCTTGACACTCGCATTTCACTAGACAACTTGAGAAAAATTCAGCTGATACGATTAAATGCCATGCAGCATAGATAACTCTTGTCTGGGACTTGCGTTTTGCTTTACATGCTGGAGAAGAAGTAACATATGTTTTTTTGGCAGATGGCTAGGACTAAGGCAACATCAAGAAAAGAGAAGATTGATCCTAGGGATTTAGCATCAAAGATTCATTAGTCCTCAAAGCCTCAGAAGCTCTCTAGAAAGTCAAAGCCAAGGAGAAGGTTTTCTCAAAATGTCAGGTGTCTAAGGGAGATTAGGAAGGCAGTAAATGCTCTTGACAATGCAATTCCAAAGTTGTCTTTTCAGAGGCTTCTCACGGAAATTTGTGACAGATATAGTTTGGATAGTTTCAGATGGACAAGAACAGCTCTTAATTGTATACAAGAAGCCATAGAGGATTTTCTAACTGAGTTTTTTGAAGATGCCTACATTTGTGCTGCTCATGCTCATAGGCTCACACTCATGGACAAGGACATGGTAATTCTTAGGAGGCTAAGATATAGATTTTCAAAGGTCCTTGAGCCAATTCCCCTCACTGATATGAAGACATTTAATATCCTTAATGTGCCCCCAGCTAGAAGAAAGAAAGATGATTCCGGTGTCAGGGTTGAGGATGTCACCCATGAGAAGGATACAAGCAACATGAAAAAGAGGAGAAGGCTAAAGAGGAACATGCAGATAAATGGAGAGAGTATAGGAGGCAAAGGGTTGAAGAAAGGAAAATAGAGCAACTAGAGTCCTTTGAAAATGAGCTAGCCACCCTTCTTGAAGCAGCTAATCCAAAAGGATTCAGTGTGTTTTGTTTCTTACCTGGTACCAGGACTTAGGCAAAAGAACTGAGGTTATCTCCTTTGATGCTGCATGTGTTCAGATTCTTAAGGATAAAAGAAGAGAAGTAAATGACAGTCTTATTCTTGCTGGCCTAAGGTATGTCCATCCATAATTACTTATACTTTTTGATATTTTTTTAGCAATAAGATTTTTCTTGTTTATACTCACTATTTCTATGCCTTTTCTAGGTGTATAATGCATGAGTTTCCTTTGGATATACAACAAAAAATTGAGGTTTTTGATCCATCTATCTCATTCTTTATGAGGAATGAGCTTGATGCAAGTTTTATTGAGCACTGGCTCAATTTGATTGACTTCGATACTTTTGAGCTGCTTATA
Organism: Lygodium microphyllum; assembly: GCF_053477565.2. NCBI lineage: Eukaryota > Viridiplantae > Streptophyta > Polypodiopsida > Schizaeales > Lygodiaceae > Lygodium > Lygodium microphyllum. Next base: position 124,951,484 of record NC_141137.1, on the reverse strand, counting down.
ATTCCATATAATGAAAAGTAAGTGATTCAATATTCTATTAGAGTTTTTAAGATTTTATCCTACTAATTTGTTGAGATATGATTGCTTTTAGTTCTCATTGGAGCTTGATTCCAATAGACCTTGTGGATAAGCAATGCTTTTTAATCAACTCTATGAAAGGAAGCCATGGAAATGCTAAATTGTAAGTTATATTATCCAAGGGCTCCTTGATATTTCAATTCTTTTTTTTGTAAGTACTCTAAATTTCAACATATTTTATATACAGAGGTGCCAAAAGATTAATTGAAGAGCTAAAGAAAAGACCCCCTATGCCATCTGATTTGCTTGCAACAATGCAATATAGACAAGTTGCGGTAAGTTATTCATTAAAATAATTGAAACATGAGTTTATTCTATGAACTACCATTCGTCCTCTTTATAGTTTTACTTTGTGTTGGTGGTTGCAGTGTCCCCATCAGGATGATAGCCATTCTTGTGGCTGGAGGGTGATTGCAAATGCTAGAAGAATGGTTAACTTTGTTTATCTTAATGATGATAAACATGTAAAGGTAATATGAAAGATGCTAAAATTTAAGATAGATATTAATTGCAAATAGTCCATTGATGATAAAAATATAGTCTATTGTAAGAACAATAATGAACTAAAACTCTTTTTTCTATAAATGTGTGACAGTTTTCGAAGGATTGCTATACATCTGAGCATGTTTGGTACATCAAAGCAAAGCTCTTGAAGTATATGATGGTCAATTGTATACAACCAACAACAGAGATTGGTGGGGATTTGCACCATGAAGGAGATGCGGTGCCTATAACCACGGAAGGCAAATCCACAGCTTCAACACCTTCTATTTGATCCCCATTGGGAACGCCGCATAGGAATAACATAAGAATGGTCATAAAAAAATATTCCATTCTCTGCAAGCTCTGTCTTCTTTCTACCTCTATACATTTCTTCTCCAATTGAACCATGTATAACATCAATAACATCAATAATAGATTCCACTGGTTGCCATTCCTCAAGATTAGAGGGATAGACATCTACAAGACAAACAAATATTATAATGGAAAAACCTAAACCATGTTTAAGAAAGGAAAAACTTTAAGAATCAAATTCTTACAATTTGGTCTATGCATTGGAAGCTTTAAAGATCCAGGTTTCAAACACAGCTCTCTATGGATGAACACATGTTGCACTAGTACCTCTTTGATACTATTCTTATTTGCTCCAAGCTTAAAATCTCGGATTCTGCCCTTCCAAGCAGAGATAAACGAGCTCTCATGTCTTTGCCTTTTTCCACGTTTTGCTTGTTGCATGGTGATCCAACTACCTTTGCTAATGATAGTAGGAATCCATCTTCCATCAGTTTGGAATGAGTTAAACACTGATATGGATGTGATTTGGGAGCTTGGACGCCTTGTTGAAGGTCGAATTTCTGTATCCATGGTAGAAAAGAGAGATACATGCACACAGAGAGAGAGAGAGAGAGATAGAGAGAGAGAGAGAGAGGACTAGGCTATCATAACGGAGGGAAAAACAATAGAGGAATTAAAAAAAGGAGGGAAAAAACTGAGCGCCATGCTTTTCACCAATTTGAATTTTGATTACATCAGTCATTATCATTAATCTAGAAACATCATTAAATAAAAGTAGCCGAGACTCTATGCCATTAATGCAAAAGATGTCATAATCACGAATATAAGAGACTAAAAATACATAATAAAAATACAAATTCGTAATATTATCATATTTATATATTTTTGTAAAATGATTTTTTAATTTTTTTTAAAATAGAAGTTTCGTTACGGAGGCTTTGCTCTTATTGGTCTAGAGCACTCTCTCTCCACATCCTAAAAGGCATTTTCGAGACCTCAAAACTCCCCTAATGACTGGTCTTCCTTTTCGTACTGGCACCCCACCGATCGCAAGTCCACTTGCATCAGTGATCACCTCAAATGGTTGACTGAAGTCAAGGAGTTTTAATACAGGTGCAATGGTTACAATTTCTTTAAGCTTATCAAAAATTTCTTGATGCTCATTGGTCCAAATGATTATTGTATTTCTCTTCAAGATATTTGTCAAGGGTGTAGCAATGAGGGAATAATCCTTGATGAAGATTCGGTACCATCTTGTCAGTCCCAAAAATCCTCAAATTTCTTTTATTGTCTTAGGTATTGGTCATTCTAGGATATCTTTCATTTTGGTAGGGTCTACAAAGATTCCATTAGTGGGAACAATGTATCCAAGATATTCAATCCTGTCAATGAGAAATAGGCATTTACTCATCTTGGCATAGAGTTAATTTTCATAGTGTTACTAGGACGATCTTTAAGTGACCTTCATGTTCCTCTATTGATTTGTAGTATACTAGTATATCGTCAAAGAATACTAGCACAAAATCATCTAGATATGGCTGAAAGATATCTTGCATTAGACGATTGAATGTAACTGGGGCATTAGTCAATCCGAATGGCATGACTAAAAATTCATAATGACCATACCTAATGCTGAAGGCAGTCTTTGGGATATCTTGTTCCTTGATTCGAATTTGATAGTATCCGGACCTTAGATCAATCTTGGAAAAAACCTTGGCTCCATGTAGGTGATCTAAAAGTTTGTCTATCCTAGGTATGGGGTACTTGTTTTTTACCATAACCTGATTTAGTCCTCTGAAGTCAATGCAAAGTCTAAGTGTTCCATCCATCTTTCTCTAGAAGAGGACAGGTGCTCCCCAAGGTGATTTGCTTGGGTGGATAAATCCTTGCTCTATCAGTTGCCTCAGTTGTTCCTTAAGCTCAATAGCTTCAGGAATAGACATTTTGTACGATCGTTTTGACATTAGCTTCGCTCCACGAATCAATTTTATTTCATGATCAACCTCATGATTTGAAAGCAGTTGAGTCAGTTCTTCTGGAAAGACATCCTCAAAGTTGTTGACCCTAGAAGGTAGAGTGCCTTCATTAGTCTTTTCGACCTTATTCAACCGGATCATGTAGATTGGTTGACCTTTCTTCAATCCCTTCTTGAGTCGACTTGCCTTGGCTAGTTGGACTCTAGTTCTTCCAGCTTTCCTGTACGCCTTTATGGTTTCTCTTTCCAAGACTTGAAAGATTATTTCCTCTTCAATACATAGAATCTGGGCTTTGTTCTTCTTGAGCCAATCCATTCCCAAAATGCAATCATAGCATCCTAGTGGTAGGATTCAAAATTCTGCTTCAGTTATATGGCTGTCTAACTCAAATTGAAGTTTTCCTACAATTTCAGTTGAGGCAATTTCCTTCCCACTATCCAATTCTACTATCATTTTCCTTGTCCCCCTGGATTCTAGATGCAATCTTTTAACTATCTTGGGTGCAAGAAAGGAATGTGTGCCACCGCAATCAATTAAGACTATAAATGACATACCCTTGTAAGTAGCTGGAGATTGAATTACTAAACATTGGTGGTCTGCTCCTTTTCTTTCCACAGCAGCATGAATGGATCCTCTTTGAATTTCTTCACCTAACGTGCATTCCTCGGGTTGTCCAATCATGGCATTTACCCGGGCACCAATTGTTCTTCCACGTCCACAGCCTAGGTTGATGTTGTTGTTTCCTCAATCTCTTCCACCAACCTGGTTTGGGCTAGGATTTTGAGGACAGTTAGGACAATTTGCCCTTAGGTGTCCAATTATTCCGCACTAGTAGCAGTGTCTAATTCCTATCTCATTTGGTCCTTGGGTGATTGCATTAGCTCTACCATTTTTGGCCATGTCGACACTAAAGTTTGGGTAGCCCCTTCCATAGTTGTTTATTGGATAGTTCATTTGACCATTTCAAGTGATTTCCTTGGTTATAGGTTTTGCTCACATAAGAGCATCTTCAAGAGTCGTTGGTCTCATTGATTCAAGGCAAGTGCCCAAAGGTGGATTTAGTCCTTGGTAGAACCTTACAATCTATTGAGACGTTGTCATTGGTCTTGCATATTTGCACAAACTCACAAACTTAGAATAGTATCTTTCCAAGGTTGAGCTTAATTGTCGTAAGTTGTAGAATTCATTCATCTTGATTGATTCAAAAGATGGGGGAAGATAACATCCTTTCACATCTTCTTTGATCTCCTCACAAGTTTGGGAAGCTTTTGTTACCCCTTTATCTCGGCAAAACTGTTTCCACCAAAGCTTAGCTTCTCCAGTAAGATGAAGATGAGCAGTCATGGACTAATTTGCAGTAGTAGTTTCAGTGGCTAGGAAATAGTCGTCCAAAGCCTCAATCCATGCTTCTGCATCTTGCTCCACCTTGGCTAGGAAATAGTCATCCAAAGCCTCAATCCATGCTTCTGCATCTTGCTCCACCTTGGGTCCTTCACCACTAAACCTAGGTGGTGGTGTTTGTTTGAGAAGAAACTTCTTCTCTTAGAGTTCCTTGTATGTTTCATCAATTTGCACTACTTGGCGATTCTGATTATCACACAAGCTGAATGTTAGATTTAATTTTCCAAGAGTAAAAGTCCATACTCTCTCTTAGTCAACTATAGAAATTAAGGTAATCTTTATTTATCAAAAGAGAAATACAATGGAGATTAGTCATGGACTTTATGTAATGGTACATTTACAAAGTAAGGGGATTTCTTATCTATCTCTAAAGCTCTATAAACTGAGGGTAAAGGAGGGTATCCTTTAACAAAATAGCCATTTTGGGCATGTCTCCTGTGGACTATTATATGATTAGGAGCTATAATTTGGATGACTTGTTCATACACCCAACGATGTAGGGTAGTTATCTCCCCATTAATTGTCATAGTATCATTAACCCTTTGCACTTCAAATAAGAAGCATCGAACTAGTTTTAGTTCTTCAAGCCATTGAATTCTCTTGAGATTGATCTTGAGGTTCCATGTATGATCAGGGTTGATCGGGAAGAAGTTACAAGCTATTCTCCATGGCATTCTTCTAAACCAACCCCGTTGGATTTGAGTGTAATAGGGTCTATCATATTCTCAAGAATTGTCATCATGGATTCTTAAAACTCAATGTTCGAGGATTGACAGGCAATGGAATAATTATCTCAAAAATTAATCACATAAATTTTACTTTACCATTTATCCGTCAAAGCAACTCAATTATCATCATAAGCTCATAATTCATGCTCTTCCAAAAAAATAATAACAAGAATTTATATTTATGAAAAGTATTTACGAAGATATCACCATCCCGTCTCCTCAATGGAAACCTTGGACTCGGTTGCACATGGGAATCTCAAGTCTACTTCACAAGGAAAGCATGGACAAGTCACCCCTAACATTAATCTAATGCCCACCTAAGAAAGACAACTTTGTAATCAATCAAAGGCATGAGTGAGGTTAACACCGCACTTGGTTCAAAAAGAGTGGGAGAAGGGGGAGAGTGTAACTAGATCCCCTATCCATAAGGTAAAATCTCAACTCCAGCCCCCTAAAATGATATTAAACCTAGTAACTAATCCTACCGATATTGGGAGGGTCACGATTTAATCATCTCTATCTAGTGTCCCGACTTTCCTCGATGGGGTTTGCTTAGTTTTCTAATTAGCAAAGCATATCACCACACTATTTAGACATAGAAAATCTGATTCCGTTTATTACTCCGTTAAACTAGGTTCCTTAAACTCAATATTTAGCACATAACAAACAACTCAGAAAAGCAGATACTTTATTTCATAATAACATCCAGAATCATCACTCGGCACAGTGGCACAAAATCATCTTTCCCCAAAAAGAAACCGTCCCCAGCCTAGGATAGGACCTTCTAATCCCTCGGGATTGGGCTGTATGTGATTGCACTCCATGTGCGGTTAACAAGGAATTTACTGGCTTAGAGCCCCTCTAAGCTTCCCTGAGCCTTCAGAGCCATCCTACATAGCAGGGGCACTTACCACTCTGCCCTTTGCCCTCTCAGATGCTCGAGTGATCAAAAAACAAAAAACACCTATCTCCCTCATGAGAATAGGACCCCCACCCATATGTGAGTTATTCCACACTCCGTAGAGTGTTCAGGAGCATTGGGTTGGGGACCCCAATGTCCCAAACCACCATAATCCTCAACTCGTCCATCTGTGCAAACACGAAATCATAATAACCATAATTCATCATTCACAAATCCAGAAGCAGTCAGATGCTTGCTTTTTAGCATCTTTGGTGACGTCATCAATGATAAAGAGACAACACTTTCTTTTAGCATTTTTTACTACATCATTGATGATGTTAGGGAGAGGCTCCATTTTCATAGCACGAGGATACCAATTTAACGAATATATGGATGAGCATCGCACGTCTCATCGTCGCGAGCGGTATCACTCCAAGGCTCACGAGTGAGGCGGTGACCAAGGGATAGACCTTGGGATCTTGGCCTTGGCATACTTAACAACGACCTACGAAGGCTTTGTTGGTGTCTTTGGATGCACATGAGAACCTCTCACTAGCTTGTAGGAAAATCTTCCCGGAGGTCACCCATCCCGTCAATGTCGCCACCCAAGTGCACTTAACTGCCAAGTGACTATCTCTAGGCTAGTTCTTTTTGTTGTTCTATACTACAAACATAGTCTTAATAAGGTAATCTTGGGGGGAAGGGCGGGTAAAGAGAGGATGCTTGCTTTTTAGCATTTTTTATGACGTCATTGATGATAAAGAGAGAACACTTTCTTTTAGAATTTTTTATGACGTCATTAATGACGTTAGGGAGAGACTTCATTTTCATAGTGAATATATGGGCGAGCACCACACGTCTTGTCATCGAGCGACATCACTCCAAGGCTCAGGACTAAGGCCTTGGCATCTTGGCCTTGGTATACTTGGCAATGGGCTACAAAGGCTTCGTTGGCGTCATTGGCTGCACATGAGAAGCTCCCACTAGCTTGTAGGAAAATCTTCCCGGGAGGTCACCCATCCCGACAGTGTCATCACCCAAGTGCACTTAACTACCAAGTGACTATCCACTAGGCTAGTTTTTTTTGTTATTCTATACCACAAACATAGTCTTAATAAGGTAATCTTGGGAGGGTCTCCCAAGTCTTTCTTCCATGAACTAGCATATAATACCTTATTACTAATAACAATTATCTTTATAATGAGAGTCAGTTTCATAATTAGAGTTACTTTTTAAAAATGTGCAACATAAATCAATTTTCTTTGGAATGTATTCACACATTAAAATAAACTAAATAATGGGGACATTACAACAATGTATCTTCTCAGCTCCCGAAACCTTGGTAAAAATATCTATAGCCAAATCCTATGTATACTAACATAAACCAAGTTAATATCACTTTCTAGAACCCACTCTCAAATGAAATGGTAATGGATCTTTATGTGTTTGGTCTATGCATGATACATTGGGTTCTTGACCAATTGAATGCTACTAAGGTTAACATGATAGATGATAACCTTATGTCCACTTCCAACCCCAAATCACCAAGTAGCTTGTCTAGCCAAGCTACCTTACATGCTACTACCATAGCATCCATGTACTCTACCTCAATACTAGATAGCACAACTATAGGATGTTTCTTATTGCTCCAAGTAACAACACCACTACCAAAGGAAAACATAAATCCACTAGTAGACATTCTATCTAAAATACTACTAGCCCAATCTACATGTGTGTAACCATGTAAGTCCAAGGGTATACATGATGTGTAGAAAAAGACATAGTCAAGTGTGACATAACATAATGTACACTACAATGCATCCAAATGTGGCTTTTGTGAAAGCTCCATCAATCGACTCTCCAAACCAACTGTTTAGCTTAGATCAGTCTAGTGATCATCAAATAACAAAGGATGTCGAAAATCTTTCTATACATATATTGACATCCTTAATCACACCACCCTCATGTGTGCTAAGCTTAGTATTGACATCTAGAGGTATCAAGATTGGCTTACATTTAACTATACCATTCTTTTTCAACATGTCCAAAGCATATAGTTGAGTTAGTTCTTCTGAAAAGACATCCTTGAAGTCATTGATCCAAGAAGGTAGAGTGCCTTCATTAGTCTTTTCAACCTTATTCAACCGAATCATGTAGATTGGTTGACATTTCTTCAATTGTTTCTGAAGTCGGCTTGCCTTGGCTAGTTGGACTCTAGTTCTTCTGACTTTCCCATATGCCTTTACGGTTTGTCCTTCCTAGTCTTGAAAGATTATTTCCTCTTCAGCATATAGAATTTGGGCTTTTTTCTTCTTGAGCCAACCCATTCCCAGAATGCAACTGTAGCACCCTAGTGGTAGGATTCGGAATTCTGCTTCAATTGTATGACTGTCGATCTATGCAACAACCATATAATCCCTAGAGTCCTAATTATCTCTATAACTCTCCCAAGTCCTTCATTTGAAACTCGGTCACCATGAGAAGACTCTTCACATCGTCAATTTCTATCTCGTTATTACCTATGATAATAAAGTCATTTACATATGTAGTAATGAACACAATATATATATCACTCTTACATACATAAAGTGAATAATTAGCATGTGCTCTATGGAATGTAATGCTAACAAGATATTTCGCAATCATATCATGCTATGCCTAAGGTGCTTTCTTTAGCCCATATAAAGCCTTACAAAGCATGTATACATGATTAGGATAAATCTCATCCACATACCCATGTGACTACTCAACATAAACTTCTTCTTGCAACTCTCCATGCAAGAAGTTATTTTTATAATCCATGTAATACATGGAAAACCCTTTGATGCATCCACACTACTATGATAGCCCTCACAGTAGTGATTTTAGCTAATTGAGTAAAAGTCGTCTCATAACCAATACTATGAGTTTGCACATACCCTTTGGCAACCATCTTTTCCTTTCAATGCTCAACTAGTCTATTGGACTTATGCTTCACCTTGTAAACCCATTGAAATGGTGAGCCACGATACCTCTTGCCGACAACTACGACCCTTCACGTATCACTGCTGGTTCAGCTCAACCATCTACAAATCAGGCCAAGTTTTTCTAACTCTTTCCCTTTTTCTTCCAAGTGTTGGTGTCATGTTTTAAGTGTGGGGACGTTAGAGTCCAGTTTTTTGTCAAGTCCTAGGTTCCTGTTGCTTTGCACCCCCTCCTTGGTAAGGTCTTAAGTGTGGGGACACGTCCATGTGTGTCTATTTTTCATACCCTCATGGAAACCCCCCTATCTAATCATTCATTTATATCATGTCTTGATTTTTCCCTAATGGAGTCCCTTACCCACGTCTTTATCCTTTTTTTGTTTCTTTTCCATGTGAATGCATCCGACATCAAGCACGCAAGGACTTAGCATTGTCATTTCCCCTAAATCGGTGCAATTCTGGACAACATGGAGTTTGAAGAGATGGTACAACTTGTAGAACACACAATCATGGTGGCCACCATAGGACTTTGTTAGGCCCATAAGTGGGCTACTCAACCCTAAAAGGGTTTGCTAAGATTCCTTCTCAACTACTCACACATAGCAAAATCCTAACTATGTACCTTGCTGCCAACCATAGCCAAAAAGCTTCAAGATTTTCCACTCCAACTTTAATCACCCTGGAAGTCACTAATAATTATTCTAATTATTGATTAGTCTTCTCTTGAGGTTTTACAAACCTGGAAGCTTCATGTTCAAGTTAGACACACTTAATGGGCATTGATAAGTCTATCAAAAGTTTATGACATAAATTTGAGATGAGTGCTTGTAAGCACTAATGCTCCATTTCTCAATCATAATGTTGGTTTAACTCAGTTGTGGAAGATGTTTTATGTCTTTAAGATATTAAATGGTTCATCTTAAGCATATCCCCTGAATGCTTAACTCTCATCATCTCATTGTTGATCATTGTAAGGCTATATGTCAAATTTAAACACATAGACCATTTGCTTCTCTTCATCTAATATATTTTTCCAAGTACACGTCAGTTGTTTTCAGCCTGTTATCCACTTAGATTAAAACATCATTTTAATTGCTTCCACTCTTATTGTCGGCCTTGTAAAGAATTAGACACTATCATTGCCTTGTGCAATTGGTAACCACAAGTCTGATGAGAGATACCTCCACCCATGGTAGGTGTTAGTGAAATATAAAATGACTGAGAGGGGTTATTGGCCCTTCATTAAAGGGAGCAAAACTTTTGATCCATCCAACCCTATGGATGCAGAAGGTGATGAAAGAGCCCAAGCCATAATAATGTTGTACATGGATGAATCCTTAATTCATTATATTGACCAGCTTGCAACTGTAAAGGAGAAATGGGATGATGAGCTCAAGAAATTGCATAGTACAAAAGGAAAGAATTTCAAAATGTTCCTCAAAATAGAATAATTCAACAAGAAGAGGACCTAAGAAAGTTCATTTCCCATATGAAGGGTCTAATGGCTCAACCAGCTTCAATTCAAGCTCCGGTTTGTTGAAGAAGTTGCAATTGCAATACTCTTGAAAGCCATAAGAAAAGTCTTTTCAACTCTTGTCACTATCCTAACAAATTTGTCGATTCGTACACTCGAAGGTATCATTCAATCTTATTTAGATGAGGAGAAAAGAAACCAAAAGGAAGGTAGCACATTGGCCCAGCATCTACTTGAACAAACCAACTCTTAGGCCATACTATGACTACTAAATGTTCATTTTGCAAAAAAAAAAGGACATATTGTAAGCAACTGCTCGAAAAATTATCCCAACAAGATGAACTGCAACAAATGTAAACAAACAAGGCATATCACTAGTAAATGTCTAAACTCTCCTAAATTACCCAAAGAATTGGAGACCAACTATGTCTCCAAAGCACCTATTGATGACCGACTTTTCTAATATTCATTGTATCATCTTTCCATAAACATCCTTGTAGTCTATTTTATAAAGGCATCCCATTGCTTCATTGGGAGGGGGGGGGGGGGAAGGGGGGACATTTACATTCTATACAATCCAATGCCACCTTAGCATTGAGGGGAGGTATTCGAAGTGTAGCATGGGAACCCTAAGAAAGTAAGGGTATATGAGAGAAGGTGAGGTGTGAATGAACTAAAGAGCAAAGGAAACCCTAGCCCATAGTGAGGCTATATAAATAGCTTGGAGGTCACTCTCAAGTGTAGAGAGAGTGTACTAGTTGTACCTTGAGCAACTTGCTAAGAAAGATTTCCTTATTATACTTGAGCTCTCTCTCCTTCTTGTGCACACAACTTTATGCTCTTACTCGAATATCCAACAAAAACTAGTGGGCTCATATTAGCCATGTATGCATATGGTGATTAGCTACATAGCTCTTACTCTAGTTTATCTATGTGGACTTTGATCACTACCAAGTACCTTAGCATCTTCTTGACACCATGTGTATTAATAGACGATCATCCAAGCTTTAGTCAAAACCATCTGAATCCACATCAACATGAGAGAAACATGACTATACATCAGTCACAATATATAAGTTGCTTGCCTTTTCTTATGTACTTGGTGGAGTGACCTGTGATTGTAATCTACCACTCCAAGGTGTATCAATAGACCCATGACTAGGAGATTCATGTGGCCCACTTAATGTCTACGACTGTTGACTTGCTCTCTTTGCATAGCCACATTCTCATGTACATCAACCCTAACCGTATCCTACATGTTGCTATACCAATTGCTCACTTCATCGAAGACAATATCCCTACTAACTTTCAACTCACATGTAACAGGATTATAGCATCTATATTTGTTCTACTCAAGAGAATATCCATAAATACATATTTTTTTGCTTTGTGATCCAATTTATTGTGGAACTCACATCATCAAGAATGTGCACATAAGCAGTACATCCAAATATTTTCAAATGGGACAGATTTGGTTTTTTACTTGTATACATCTCCTTAGGTGTCATACTAGGTGCAGTAATCGTAAGCGTGCCTTTCATTATGGAAATAGCAATAACAACTACTTCAACCCAATAGTAATGAGGCAAGTATCTTTCAAACGTCGATGCTCGAACCACCTGTCTAATATTTGATAATATGGCCCCTCCACACTCTGTAAGAGAAGTTAAGCGTGGCAGGGCTCTAGATACCCACACTATGATGATGTGCGTTGGCAAAACTCGTAGTTTCTTCACGGGTGAGAAAGTTCTTCATGTTCAGCGTATGCAATAGCCTCTTTTTTGCCTCTCTCGTTACACCTTTTTTCCACACCCAAAAAAAAAAAAAAAGGGTGCAAATATTTTTCATACATTGGCGGGCGGGCCACAATGCGGATGGGAGTAGTCAAAGTGATCTACGGAAAGCCTGGTCCCCTCAATCTTATGAGTCACCAAGGCCCAGTAGCAGGTCACAAGAAATAATTAATGCAACAGCTCATGATGACGCACAGCCTGCGTCAGCTCTTTTGGAGGCTGTCTCCCCCTTGCCTCATGAGTCATCACCACCCTACCAGGAACACGACAAAACAAGAAAACGGGAAAAAAAAAAGAAAAAATAGCATGTGGGACCCTTGGAAGGGGTCGTTTTCACGTGCGGCTGCAGCTGCTCTGAGCTGGCACTGGGCAGCCTCGTCGACGCTGCAAGTCGACAAAACCAGGTCCTAATAAAAAAGCGGCGGCCAAAACCGTCCACGTACCATGACACATGCCTGGGCCCACAGCTCGCGAGGATCTGGTCTACACTCTAAACCTGCGGCCCACCTGGAGGTTTGAAGGGGTCATGGCGCATGAGCCCCAAGGACTGAGGGCTTCCTTTGTCTCATCCGCATAAGGGAGGATTTTGCCACCTGGCACACTTCTCTCTCCACACATGCATGTCAACTATGTGTACTTTCACTTCTCTCTACACACATTTTTTATACCATGGCAAATCCCACCCTTGTGAAATCATAAAAGAGAGAGAGAGAGAGAGGATGAAGAAGAAGGAGAAGAAGAAACTTTTAGTGAGAGAAAAAGAGCCGCGAATTGGAGAAGGCCACATACCATAAATTAGGGCAAGTGAATGCAGTACCCCTTTCACATACCATAAATTAGAGCAAGTGAATGCAGTACCCCTTTCAGGAGGTTACTTGATTGGCTCCCCTAATGTCTCAAAATATTTAGAATGCAAGTTGATACTCAACCGCGCAAGTAACATTGACGTCCATCACCATACAGGTCAACTTCAAGTGTCGTTGCTCTAAGAGTCTCTCCATGAACCACATACGAGCATATCAATTCATATGGAGGGTCAATGGACTTGCAAGTTGTCCATCTATACATATGTGTACCTAAACCATTGTAGGCCACCAAAGGAGAGAGAAACACGGACATGCAAGAAAGGAAAGGAGTCACCACAAATAGGAGAGGCCATTTGAACAAGCCTACATAGAGTAAGACTCAAGCCCATTACAAACCATGTGGATCTCCATCCATTAAGGGAAAGAAAAAGTCTACACAAAGCAAAAACAACTACCATGCCCATTATACATCATCCTACCACCAACTATTTTTTCACAAATGGGCAAATGATGTATAGAGTTTTACAAATACTAGCTTGAAGTAATATGAGAAGAGCATGGAAACTACCATCAAGTCCACCTTCTTAAAGAGTAGAGAATAGAATGTGTAGAATCACTTATGCTCCTTTGATTATGTGGAAGTAATAATTAAGTAATATGTAAATATAGATCAAAGTGAAAGCAGTAAAAAACATTGAATAAAAGGAGGACAACACGATAACACATGGAGCACACACCCACGTTACATACTCGCAAAAATTCAAGACACCAAGAATACCAATGCTACAAACATTTATAAATGTAATTCTTTTCAGCATCTATTAACATCAAATTTTGGTCCTTGTAAGATTTACCCATATTAAAATATTATGTTACACAAAACACAACTTCCTCTATTCATTTCTATAAATCATTACTCTTTTTTGTAGTTTCCAAACCTTCCCCAATGGACTTTGATGACAAAGAAGTGGAAACTGGTCCCAAAACATGGTTTGAGAGGAGTCGATGTTGTATACATGCTCATCATCATGAAAGCACCAAAATTGATGGTGATGAAGAATTGACCTTCAACATTAGAGAATGATGTTGAGATTAACATTGAATCATTCAATGAAGGCCAAAGAAATTATATTTACCATATGAATCTTGCTCTTTTATGGTCTTCGACTATTGCAATAAAAAATAATTACTTTATACATTTTTCTTTTGGGTGGCTATAGAAGTTAGAGTTGCTAATATGAGTGGAGATGTGGATATCACATTGCATATAAGTGTGCAAAGCAAGAGTATGCAATGTTTACGAAGGACGCGTGCAAAGAGAGCTCATTCAATATAAACAATGTGGTCAATAAGTGGATGCATATAAAGGATGATGCCCTACTTGGTTATGCATGAGTGGATGATACATAGCACTTTTTGAAGAGGCTATGGGTGAGATGGTAGATATATAGGTCATGGATAGTATGCATAATCAACTACAGAATCACAATCTAAGGTGGATCAAAAGATGCTAGAGAAAGAGAGAAGCATGTTCAGTATACATTGAAAAGGTTGTGTTCAATGGAGCTTGAGTTTCAAAGCTTAGAACCTTTCTAAGTGTGTTAAAGTTTCAAACATCACATGAAGTGATAATAAGGTAACGTCTTTTGTTTCGTGTTGCAAAAGTCATGTAGAAGCAAAGAAAGAGATCTTTGGTGTTGCATTGGACTATAATTGTATTCATGCATGTCTAAAAGATTGCATTCTCTATTGGAAAAGTTTGGAAGTCACCACCAAGTCACTAATATTAATAAGATCTTCAAGGAAATGAGATCCCTTGTTAAATTTTGCAACATTTTCTCCCCATCACTCAATTGTGACATAGATTTAGATGTACGTCCATTGCTAGCCTCATGTCATGGCATACAAAAGTGAGACCAATAGATGAATGATATGATGTTCTCAAGGCTTAGCAATATGGCAAGACATTTAGACACACATATCTAGAGTTTATTAGCTGAGCCTAGAAATTTGCGGCTTGGGCTTGCAAAAGGTGGTGTGAACCCTTTTGGCATTTAATCAACAAAAGGCTCAACATCGGTTGTGTGTTTGTGAGTTACAACATCCCACCCTAGTTATCCATTAAGCAACATCACTTAATTATTTCTCTATTGATTCCAAGAAAGCATGAGATTAAGGACATGAATTTGTAATTGTAACTATTGATTGAAGACCATTAGATGTTATGGAGGATGGTAGAATTAGCCAATATACCACAATAAAAATAGAAAAGGAAAGTTGGGTCATCTAATGGATGGATTTCATGCAAAGAGATTGACAAAGCTTCACTTGAAACAACAAGAGGGAACACTATTGAGTGCATGCTTAATAAGAGAACATATCCCATTAGGAAAAAAATGAACTCACAAATGGGCCTTTTAATCCCCCCCTCCTTAAAACAAGGAAAAGAGGAGAGAAGAATAGTAAAATAATCATCCTCTCTCTCCACTTTTGCAATCTCGTTTAGCCTTTTTTATATTATCTACAAAGATATACTCAGATTCCTTCTCTCTCATCATTCAAGAAGTCTTTTTCAACCAAATTTTATATTAAAAAAGGAGTTAGCTACGGGAGTGTGGTGCTTCGTTTTCAATGCAAAATGATTAGTAGATATGAGGTAATTGATTTTTTAATCGAGAAAAAGGAAAATAAAATTTCAGAAGTTCCTTTTAAGATATTTTGGGGATTTTTTATATCCTAGCTTTTCGTCAAAAAACAAACCAACTGGTCAAATTTCGTGTTTCTTGGAGATGTTTTTGGAGGCAAAATAGAAATATCTAAAATACAAAAAGTCTTGGATATCCCTACTCTCTGAGCTATTTCCCCCCATATCTATACTCTCTCATGGCTCTATTGTGACCTCTTCTCTATGTTTATGCAACCTTCATTAACAGAGTGAATTACTTACACCCTCCTTTCCCTTGGCACCTTTGTGTGCCTCTCTGTGCATCTCCACTCTACCTCTTGTGACAACCGAGTAGACTCCCCGTTTCTATTAATAGTAAAATGAATACAAGAAAGAAGGAGCTGCATATTGAGGTAGAGATTAAATATGCCCCATTATTCAAAAGAACCCAGCGTACCAGTGTCAACCCTCAGGTTTTGCAAAGTTACAGGCAAATGGGATTGAAACATGTGGATTTGTGGGTTGATGGGGGAATCTACCCAATTGACCCCTTAAACAATAGACCTCCAACTTTCTCAGGAATCACAAATTTGCTGAAGTATGTGTGTGAGGATGAAAATGGGTTACTTGGTTATACTAGGCGGCTCAATGATCAACCGTTCAAAGTATTTACAACTTGCTAAGCAACCATTAAAAATTGCCATGATGTGATTGCTGCACATCAAATTCATATACAACAGCTCATAGGATAAGTGCTCCAACTGAATGACACTATAATTCAATAAAACAATCAAATTATTTCAATGCAAGACACTATCCATGACATTGGTATCTCATATGAGGAGGCAAAGACACAATTGGACGACTTGAGAAAGATCAACAGCAAGCTAACACAGGAGCGCAAACGAAAGAAGAAACCAATCAATGAGTTAATTGTGAATAGTGGCCATTGGAAGCGACGTAACAAAGCATGTAAGGTAGCTCAGAAAGAGAACCTAGGTAAGGGTGAGGTTGGATTGTGTATTAGTAGATTGCTGAAGGCAAGTACATTGGAAAATGCTTTGAGCAATCCTAAGTTTAAGGCTGTGAAGGAAAAGGTGATTGAGTGCACATTAAAAGATGTGTCAAATGAGTTCTCAATCGGCATTAGCACAACGATTACTCAAATATATTCAAAGGTGTGAAGGTTGGGTTTGGTTGTGTGCTGAAGAGAAATAGAATCGTGCCTCTTCCTCAACCTTCAAAGTTAATAGAGGCCCGACGGCAACTTAATACAAAGGTTTTGGAGTTGATAGGAGATCCCATGCATGTTCAATGTGCGGAAACACTAAAGGTTGAGACCAAAAATGCATATGAGGTGAAGTTCACCAAACTCAACAATTACTATTTAGATTTGAACAAGGTGCAGTTAGCAATGGTAATGTACTACAATATGTCTATTGAGGAATGTAATGGTAAATTACAGTTGTTTTAAAATTAGATGAAAGTGAGGTCGTCAAAGAAGTAAAGCTTGAAAGAGTTAGTGTATCCTTTTCTTAATCCCTTAAGGATTTCACTAGCCTTGGCTAATTGAATCTTAGATTTGTTTATTTCCCTTGTGATTGTACCATTTTTTAAATAGATTTTTAAATGTGACTTGACCTTCCCCATAGTATATGTTTGCTTGATTGGGTACTAACCAATCCATTCCTAATAGGTATTTATAAATCCCTAAAGGCATGACTCAAAAATTTGTCTTTCCATAGTTTAAACTAGATATTGCTGATGGATTTAGTTGACATTGTTTTTCTCTCGTTTCCTAGTTCCATAATGAATTTTCTAGAGAATGTGGGATTTAACTTCAATATTTTTGCACATTTAGGGGAAATAAAGGAATGAGTAACTCCACAATTGATCAAGATTTGGAAAAAAGTACCTTGATGTTCAACCAGATTTTGGATGATAGAAAACCACTGCCCAACACTCTGGTTATTGATTGAAGTATGAATAGAACCTATTTCAAATTTTTCATTGAGAGACAAATCTAGTTCATTACTTACAATAGCACAGACATGGGCTCCAACTTCACAGCCTACTCCTTGTCCTCGGCTCCATACTTGGCCTTGCATCTGTGTCCTAGATTATTAAAGTTTCCTTTCCTAGTAGGACTTCCTAGATCAGTCTACACAAAGACAGATTTGATTATTATTCTTCTTCTTGATCACAACTGATGAGCACCATTCAGTATGTTGAACAGGGAAGATCAAGCCCGCTTTATGCAACTTCTGTAGTTCCTCGTACAACCTGTCCCTTAATTCAAAAGGCATATGCCTTACTTTCGGACATACACAGCGGGTACCTTCCTTTACAGGAATAGTATGCACAACTAGACTGGGAGGAATACCCCGAAGCTCGACATAGCTCCAAGCAAAGATATCGTGGAACTCTCGAATTAAGGACACATAATCCTCTCTTTCTTTTGAACCGAGCATGGACCCTAATTTAATTGGCCGCGAATCATTTAGTGTACCAAGATCCAACTCAATAACATCTGCGTCTCTTATTCGATCATGAGGCTCTATCGGCTCATTCAAGGTTATCTGATAAATATCCTCTGTAGTGGACCCTTCCTTAGATCCATCGCTTGATGACATCTCACTACCAAATGGATCATCTACTGTTTCTAGTTCAACGGAGGATAGTGGAGCTCTCTCACTCCGAGGAGACTCAGGGTATGCATCCACTATTACATGATGGGCACCTCAACCTAGAATCACTCGACTAGAGGGTATATCGACTTGACAGTCTATCCGCAGAATCCATGGCTTGCCTAGCAAAACTCGATAGCTAGGACATCCTGCAAACCTTATCACCCTAAAGTCCAAGTAGCATTCCACGCTCACAACTGTAACGTGGACCTTAGTAATGCAACCTTCTGGTTGTCTTAGACTATCATCAGCCATCCTAAGAAGTGTGGAGCCGTCTTTTTGGATCTCTAGGCCTAACCTCTCCATCAAGTCTGAACTTATGATATTGACAGACGATCCAATTTGAGGTGTTGTAGCTATTCTTTATGCACACAAGCATTCCAAGCATCATCGATCGTCAGGAACATTATGAGATGCTCTCGGTTGAAGGGTATGGTCAATACTTGGTTGAATGGCATCTTGCAAGAGACTTGAAAACTTTAAAATGCATGTGTGGAATCTCCAATGGTGCAAATACAAAGAATCCATGCCTATATTTCTTGAAAAAGAGGGTGGAAGGAAAGGATGGAAAGAAGAATTGGCAAAAGGTGACAAGTGCTTCACCGACGCGTAATAGAGAAGATCCCACTTGGAAGCCCATCTTCAACATTCCCTTGGATCGTATTCACATTTGTTCATTGCATGCTTTTGTCAAGATCATGGAGAAACTTGTATATGAATATATTTGCTTTGCTTATAGGATGCAACCAAAAAAAGAAGCCATTGCAACGTGTAGGAATGTGAAGCGAGTGCTATTAGAAATTGGGCTACGCAAGCATCAAGCGACGATTGAAAAATATGAGAAGAGATCAGGAAAATCTGGTAACTTGCCAAAAAAGCCTTGCTTTGGAGGAGCAAAGGCTAGGAAGTTTCTCTCAGTACCCATCAATGAGGAAGGGAATGTCATGGTTCGTAGGCTGCAGGACTATGATGGGTGGCAAAAGTTACATTTTGCAGTTCCTGATCGAAGTAATGGAGGAAAAAAAAGATTGGCCAAAGCTAAGGTTTGGATAAGTCTTAACAAATTGGATCCTTACTTCGCAAGATAGTGTTTAACAATGAAGATAAGCAAGAATTTATCAATGTTGTGCATAGCTTCTACGAAAACATGGTGGAAGCATGGGCCAAAAGCTCTATCACACATTACATGGTGCGTACTATGTTAATATTTTAAAATTGTATGAATTGTATAAACTATTGAGTATAGTTTTACTCATGTGTGATATGTGTCTTTGTAGCATATCTTTGAGGCACATGGTCCACACTTTGCAGAAAAGGAAAGCATTGGAATTCGGTCCACACAAGGGATGGAAAATTCACATTGGATAGCGCGTGGTGCATACCAAAGAAAAACTGATCATGGTGGAGGGGTGAATGGTAGCAATCCAATGATCCAATTGCTATCTTGGTGGTACAGGATTATAGTAGCGGATGAAGCTATACTCTTGCAAAAGAGAGCAAATGAAAGTGCTAATGAATCGGTTGTAGACATGATGGAATCACGTCATGTCACTAAAAGAGTGTGTTATGAAGCCTCAAGTGCCAAAGAAAATCATGCAAAGTGGCTAGAAACAAGGCTTCGACAAGGCAACAAATGGGTTCGAAAAGAGCTAAGATAGTAAGATGAACAATGTGAGTTACTGCGAATGCAATTCATAGTTTAAGAGAGAAAGAGAGAGTGTGCATCTATGTGAATGAGTTTCACAGTTTAGGGTTATATAAAAGAGAGTTTCACTTTCTATCTTATTCATTGATTTCTCATATCTCTTGTGCAGGAAAGATGGCTAGGTCTAAGGTAGTTGCAAATAAGCTTTCGCTCAGAGCCCCATATCGTATTCAGCCCCTTGGAGCATCTACTAGCTCAGATGCACCCCCTTCTCAACCTAATCCACCTTCCTCAAGTCGCCCTCACAAGGGTCCTCCTCAGCATCCCCACAAGAAATGCAAGTGGAAGCCAGGTATAGTGGTCTTGAGAGAAATTAGAAGGTATCAACTCTCTTTTGATCTCATCATTCCGAAGGCGAGCTTCTCGAGACTTGTTCGCGAGATTGTGCAAGACCTCTACCGCACAGAAAGCAGGAGGTGGTTTTTGGCACAAGGTCAGGATAGACCTGATCGCTTCACAAAAGAATGTCTTCATGCTCTACAGTGTGCTACAGAGGCCTTTTTAGTTGACTTGATAACTGATGCTCAACGTTGTGCAATACATGCGAAGCGCATCACTATAACTCCCAAGAACTTTCAACTTGTAAGAAATCTTCAAGCAGTGAAGGATGCATTCGTTCCAATGGAATAAACACAGTTTGCAATGTTATCTTTTTTGGCATAGTGTTATCCTCGTGCATTGGACATATGACTATGTCCCAGTGCAAAACTATTGTATGTGCCCTTAAAATATGAATTAAAATTTTACACTTGTTCTTCTCTCTCAACTTTGACTGTGCATCTTCGCTGTATTTTCAATTCTCACTTACAGTTTTTGTTAGCACTGTCAATTTCAATAGGAATAATATGCCAAAGTTTGCCATTTCTTGTTGTAGACTTTACTCCTAATGCCTCTGTATAGTCTATGTGGTGCGAAGTTTCTCAGGGCCAGTAGTCGCAATGTTGATTTCTCAATTATCAATCCATCCATAATTTTGGTATGGGATAATTTTAAAAATACTAAATTGTATCGAAATGCGATGAAACTTCACATGCGCACTCGTTAGGTGGCCAAGAGCTCTTTTTTTTTTCCAGATGCCAGACTTCGAACTAGGGGTCTGCATGCCATTTTTTTCACATCCATGTAATCATAATCGATCAAGTCTTCCATTGAATCCCTAACTAGGATAGAAAACAACTCTTCTTCCTTCATTTCCAAGTATTGCAGTACATTTGATAGAAGCAAGTATTGTACACCATCTACTTCAATGGGTGTCAAGGAGGCAAGGTTGGGTTTGTCGACTTGTGGCTACTCTAAAGAAGATGGCACCATGAGAGCCAACCCTTGCTCTGCCCTCACCACTCGATGTTCCTCTTCAACATTTATGAGCTCTTCAATCGGTTCTTCTCCCGTGTATGTGATAGAAACAACCTTGGAGTTGTATCTTCATTGCTCTCCTCCTCTAGGGGTGTATCCAATGCAAGGAGATAAATTGCCAATGCGCAATCACACTCACGAGATCCAAAGGTGATGTACATGGTGCACTTCCCATGGGAACAGTGCATACTCTATGCGAAGGATCCATATGGGCCGCCAGATACCTATTCACCACTTTTTGGTGATTCTTCCCTGCCTGAAATACCATGAGCTGTTCTAGAGGCACCCAATTCATGTTGGATCCCTCGATGGAGTATGTGCATGTAGTAATGGTACTCACAAAGTCTTCCAAAACCTGAAGGGGGGGTGTCCAGCAATGAGAGCATGCTTTAAAGATTGAAGTTCTTAGAGAAAACCTGGAATATCTCATCACCCTGGTTGGCAAAGATAGTCTCATGGATCCACTCATCAAAGTGTGCGCGAGTACCCATCATAGCAGGTAGGAGGGATGTGGTGGATATAAAGAGATGAAGAGAGAAAGTGTGAAATGAAACAATGAAACAATAGCTAAACTAGTTCTACCTTAAAAACCTTAAGTTTTAAACCATTAAGGGTTGTTCGCATATGATATTTAGTTATGGCTTTACTTACATCTTTGTAAAGTTTACATGCATATGTAAATATGTTGATGTGGAAAGTGTATAACAAGTGTATGACTTTGCATAAATACCATAATTTTTAAATATTGCAAGTTTGTAAGCGAAAATATTCTATTGGCCAAAAAAATCCAAAAATTTATAGGTGTTGGATATTACAACTTGTGGTCTTGGGATTTTTAGGGAGACTCTACAATTTCTAAAATATGTGGAGCCACACACTTTCCACTGGTAACAGTATCCTCAGCTCGGCTTCGAATTTTCCTACCATCTAGTTTAGAATAGAAGCGAAAAGGTGGATTCTGCATTAACAGTATAATTTCCTGGCGCATTATATTCAAGGGCCAATCATCCTCCATTTGCAACACTTGGGACTCGCGGCCCTCACAAATGACAGTAACATCCACAGCTGCACTTTCACGCATGTCTTGATCAAGGCACAACCATTTACCCTTGAGCATCCTCCATCTACGATACTTAAACACTAGGCATAAAGTTTATCGTGGGACAAAGTACTGGTAATTGGAAAGGAAAGTTAGCCTATTCATCCCAAAGTAAGATAATAGTCAACTAAGAGAGAAATTTTTTACCTGAAAGCCATGTCCCTTGTTGTGACTTGACACTTCACTGTGTCAGGACTGTGAGTTATTTTTTAATGACCAAGTTTTTCCTAGAATCCTTGTTACATAATCCTCTAATGTATTTTTTATGACGTACGTGCTTTTGGTACGTCTCAAACCCTTACATTCCTTGAACATGTGTGTAAAAATTGCAATTGGTATGAACCAACTTAGATGTATATTCTTTGAGCCGGTGCTTGGCTTGATAGAATTCAATATGTTTGGTGAAATTTTTGTGCTACACATGTGCAAAATGTCGCTACTACACAATGGCCATTCTATGCTATTGAGATTCGATAAGTGCATAGACTCAAGGGTTCCATATTCTCGACTCCCCTTGGGCAATATGTACTTGGAGTCATAGAAAAAAACAAGGTCCTCTACGAGTTGCTTAGCTATACGCCCCTCAAAGAGCAATCTACCAATTCCGAGGTGGTAACACTTAAAAGAACCAGTGAAACTCTCAACATTTTGCCACTCATAGCAATCTGAAGGGTATACTTCTGTAAATACGAGACAAGTTGTTACATAGGTATCATGAAATTTCTTGTTCTCAATGAGTTGCAATACTTATTGTTTGCCACGTTTCGTTGAAAGGGCATAGTGGGCGCAATATGTATTTGTTTTTGCATGAATACATGTTGTACAAATGCCTTTGTTACAAGGTGAGAATCAACATTCCTTTGTTTGAGAGCTAAAATTTTACCCTTCCAATGCTTTGATACATTTGCAATTGCAGATGCTTTCACCCTGAAAGCTCCCTTCATACTTGGACGCATATGTACCCAAGATTAGCAATGATATGTATCAATGATCCAATTCCCTTCTTCATCTTTTCTGTTACGTACTTCTATCGAGAGAATGCTTGTTCTTCTCTCAGGCATTATAACCTATGCATTAGATGTAAAGAAGTATGTATTAACCCCTAAATAATAAGCATTTTAAGTCTCTCCAGTAATCATCAGTATGCCATACAAGTCAACATGGCATTAAGAGATGTTTACACTTTTGTAAACAGACATAAACATCGATATTGAAACACGTGGATATATACATCAACACAAAGTATAGATTTAATTTCAAGACATCACTTTAATCATACAATTTACATGAAATATAATGAAAAGAATAGCACAAGAATACTCAAAGAATTTTGCCAAAATAAATTTTATTATAATGAAGAGGAGTTTGATTTGACTCAATACATTGTATGAAATGTGGGTATTATAGATTAATTGTTACAAGGATAGCAACCACATGGCATGCAAATCTTAATAGGCACATTGGATTGACACCTGAGATATTCTAAGACTCAACACATTGTGTGTTATATGGATGATATGATATATTGCCAATTGGCATGGAGATCCAAATGGACACATAGGACTAATAAAGCAAAGGATTTTTGAACCATCGACTTCTAGTAGATCCATATCATCCAACACAAAGGAATCACTCACCACATCAAAATAGTTGATCGATAATTATATGCTTCACCTAAACCTTGTACAATACCTGCATGTACAAAAAAACACTTGCATGAATCCCTTTTAACAAAAATACTTGCACGAAACCCTTTTTAAAAAAAATATCTAGATAACTGCATGAATAGAAGTAATACAAAATATGGCCAATTTACCTATAAGCTGATCTGCTGAAGATAAGATTGAATCATTGCTAATCAAAACCCATTGCAAATGATGGACATAAGAAAACATCAATCCCATCAAACGTAAAAGTCACTAATTAAATGAATAAATTTTGGCACCATAAAATATGGCAGATTTACCTGTAAATTGAGCTATAGAATCTCTGCTCTACCTTGTGTTAAGTGCTACAACAACAATTGATCCTTAAGTTAGAACTAGCATCAAACCCTATTGTAAAGATAGTAGAAAAGGGATAATGCAGAGAGGAAGAAAGAGAGTGTGTGAGTACGCGGGAGAGAGAAAGAAATGAGCACCTATCCAATCTTGCCCAAATTGATCTCTGCAAAAGACAATTTTGCAAGAGTTAGTATTTACATAAAGGTATACTGAAAAAACAGTAGAAAAGAGGAAACATAGAGAGAGAAAGAGAGAGGGAGAGAGAGATAAGCACTTACGCAATCTCACCCAAAATGATCTCTGCAATAAAACAACAACAAGGGTTAGAACCAACATTGTGTTGTATTGAAAAGATATCAGTAAAAAAAAAATCAAACAGAGACAGAGATTAACACCTTTGCCTTTTGCTCCAAATAACTCTGCAAGAAAACAACAATTAGAATCAACATCAAATTCTGTTGAAAACACAACATAAAAGAGAAACAACACATAGAGAGAGGGGGGAAAGAAAGGAGAGAGAGATGAGCACTTCTGTCTCCTGCCCCAAAAAACCTCTGCAATAAAACAACAACAGTAAGAAATGACATCAAACCCTATTGAAAAAATAGAAAACAAGAGAAAATGCAAAGAGAGATGGGCATTTGTGTTTTGCCCAAAATCTGGAGCTGTGTGGAGAAGAAAGTGTAAAGGTAAGCAGAACGCTCAAAACCCTAATTACTCTCAGCAGGGAGCTTCAATGGAGACGAAAATTCATGAGTATAGAGAAGAGAGGGAAAGTGGTCTGTTGCTTAACTTTTGGGTCAAACTGATTTCGTGAGAGGGAAAAAAACCGAAATTGAAAATTCCAAAAAAAGGGGGGAAATACGAGGTGAGAGAAACTCAAATTTTGTGTACTATTCATTCTCCCTTTTTTTAATCCCCCACTACTCCTTTTTTTAATAGAAAATCCAAGATTTGGAGAGAGAAGATTCACCCTCCATGGATGTCAACATCTAGCCTTCCTATTGGATAATCCAAAAGGCCCACATCTTAAACTATATTATTTTTAAGGGCCCATTTGTGAGTTCATTTTTTTCCTAATGCTACAAATGTCTTCAACATACAAATGCACCTCTTTGTCAATTTCTTTGATGAAGTCGAGTTTATTGGCATTGTACACATTATGTTCATGTTTTATTGTGAATGACACTTTTGTTCCCCAAACAGCTCACTTTGAACGCACTATAGTAGAGGGATGGCTTCCACAAAAATATTGTGTGTATATCACTAAGTAGCTTGGTCACATAGATGATGGCAATGCCAATTTCATTTATTTTTTCTCTCAAATGCAGAAGAGACACAAAAATTGTGTGATAAATGTGATGAATGTGACAAATTTTGGAAGTGTGAAGGAAACCACAAGCAAATAATCATGGTATTACGCAAATACCTCTAAAATTTACTATCCCCTTTATATGCATGCCTAGGGAATGGTTACATGATAAGAGCATGATAAATTAACTTTGGTAGCAAGCCAACAATTTGAACTTTAGTATGGAAGAATTAGAGTTTGTGCTATGTACTGATTGGCATTATCAAAGTTTTCGATTATGACTTGCACTAAGCAACACCACAAAAATGGTCGAGGAGCTTCTAGCTTGCTTCTAATTTATTTGCTCTTTTTAACATCATTGATGAAAACTCCTAGGAATCTAGCATCTATATCATTTATGTTAAATGGTTTAGGGTTGTGTGTTGAGGATTCAATGTGATCGTATAAAGAGGTGAGAATGGTTTCTATGCCATGGATTCCACCCAATTATGGGGGACTAATGAAGATACATATCTCTTTCCTCATCACTACAAGTGGTCTTCAATCATAGCCTTATGGATCCAAAGTGGTGGTAAGATCTACAAGTGGCCACATGATCTAGATGTGTCTTCTAAGAATAAGATAATCTTGTTTAAGGCGTGTAGTTCTATGATGTCCAAATAAAAAATAAGACATGAAGCAAATAGCAATGATAACTCATACCTTAATGTTGGCTTAGACCTTGAAAATACACATCTCAAACTAGAAGAACTATAATTTAAGAAGGTGACACTCCTAAATTTGTATCATGCAAGCATCAGTGTTGGACCACTAGAGATTGGCCTCTTTTTCAATCTTGAAAATTAATTTGTAGGGATGACAATGGATGTGTGAGCTTTAAGGTTGCTATGCACAAACAGATACCTTAGGGCAATACGTGATGCATCACAAAAAAAAAAAGGAATTTTCCTTTAGTTTTCTATAAGATGAATGTCAAAATTTTGGGTATTCAAAACACAAAAAATGCTAGTGTTTTATTAGTCACTTTAGATTTGACATATGAGTCTTGGCACTTCTAAATATGCTTAGTTTGATAAAATGCTATTGTTCTATATCTTAGGTTTAAATATTTCAAGGTATAGTGCCTTTCTCCACCTCTTTTTGGCATGCTTTTTTTGTTTTTAGGTTATTGTCCCTTCCTTCTCTTTACACATATGTATTTTTGAAACTATGGATGGAGGTTTGAAAATCTACATTGCTAAAATATTTTATGGTTGTTGTGTTTATTGTTATGCTCAAGTGTGCATGTACAAAGCTCACTCTACAGGCTTGGTCTAGATCTCCACATGAATGTGATAAGCCCCTTGTCTTTATAAATATTTGCTTTTGTATGGATTGCAAGACTACTGTAGGTAGTACAAAGTTTATTTTGCAAGTGTGCCAAATGGTCTCTTTCAATCCTCACGCTCCTCACAAATTTGGTAGCTTGCAAGCCTTGACCTCCATGGTGTCACAACCACAATGGAGATGCCTAAAAGAGGAGAGGATTGGGCCTCAAAAGTTTAGGCAAAGAAAGAAGATTGACTACATCCAAATAGAGAATATAGGCCCATCAAGACAAGAGTAAAGGACAAGACTCATTATAACTTACTTTGTGATGAGTATTCATTTAAATGTTCTAATTATGTGTGTGCACGCTTTAAACTATGCTTGTAATAAACTTTTTCGGATAGGTTTTGAAATGGCTTGTCACTGCAATGCGATCCACGGGTTGTGGAGTACAAAAAGGCATGTCATGCTTGTATATCTACCCCTAGCACACTTGGAGAGTGACTATTACATGCTAGGCTCTCTAGATAGACTAGCTACATTTGTTATTGAATGTTTTTGCACCCTCATGTATGTTGTTGCCATGCCATAACCCTCTACTTTTACTTTACAAACTTGGAATTTGGTTTGCATTGCCCCTTGTCATGGACTCAAATGAAGAGGACAAAGACTACATCCCAAGTAACCATGGGGACCATGATCATGATTACAAGGATGGCGAAGAGGAGGAGGATGTGAGGAGATCATGATTGTGATTATGACTAGTCTTACTATACTTTGTACATTGCATTGCTTTGTATACCAGACAACCAAAAAGAATACTTAGTTTGCCTACTAATATGTTCATTATTTTATGGCAATTCTCAGTCTTGTATATGATATTCATGAATATCTATACATAAGCTCAATATTTCAAATCAATGCATATTGTATTTAAACAAATTGTACAAAAATTGTTTGAATTGTAATAAGTAAGAATGTCCTACTGTGTGCAATGCTATTGAGGTGAGGTAGTTGCTCATTATTTAGAGCACCAAACCCCAATTTGTTTTTTTGAAAATTAGCAACTCTACTAAAAATATTAGTGTTACCTACTATCAAAATCTAACAAGTTTTGGCATTAGCTTGCTTTCACATATGCTAGAATTTCTAGCGTTTTTTAAACAATGAAAGATTAGAGCTTTTAGTGTTATATTTCATTGAAAATTTTGGTAGTGGTGCAATTCTAATACTTCTAGTGGCATTTAGCACGTTTGGCATGCCAAGAATTATCTTTCAAGGTTTTCTTTGGTATAGTCATGGATATTTAGCTCATAAAAAAGCGTCTAGGGTTAATCCACCCTAGTTAGTAGGTAGGGAGGGATGGAGTCTTTCAAAGCTATATGATGTAATATTGCATATATAAAGAGGATCATATGAATAAACATTTTTATTGCGGTTGCTCTATTTGTGCTCATGTTTTCTCATCTCTAATCTTATTTATCAGTATATCACTAATCATATGCTCATTTTACTTGATAGGTATTTTCCACCGTAGCTTCATTCTTTTCTTTAGTTCTTAATCTTAGATTAGTGTTTTATATATGTAAGTTAATAATGCATGAGCTTCCTCAATAATCCATCAAAATACTCAAATTAATGCATACTACATGAGAACACAACATTGATGCATGTAAGATTGAAGTTATTCAAAAAAAACAAATAAGAATGTGTATCATGAGTGTGTGTTAATTACAAACAATAAAAGGAAAATAAGAGTAAAAATCTAGTAAAGGTGTAATGTGCCAAGAATAATTCCATATGGATCAATATTTTCAAGCTAACTTTTTACTAGTATGGCCACACACATCATTACAATAGTCTTGATTAATTCTAGCATGGTTACATTTTTATTTGTAACACTATTTGAGAGTGAGGCTCTCAACTCTTGTGGAAGTTGTAATATTTCTCAATGTTGGAGAGAAAAAACTAAGGTTGGTCAAGGTTGTGAGCACTAGCCTTCTATTCACTTTTGAGAGATCAATTCAAATTAATCTACAATTATATGCATAGGTTAAGAAGGACCCTTTAGATAAAAACTAGAAGTGAACAAAGAAGCTCATTCTTGTGTGTGCAAACTTGAGTGCTCCTCCTACTTCCATTCTATCTCCTTGTGCATCATCTTGAGAGTGAGGAAGAGTGAGAGTGTAAGGGTGAGAGAGAATGAGGGACTTGGAGAGTGAAGATCCTCTCTTGCTTCATGTTTTTCTCTTCTTCCCCTTTTTCTTAGGTGAGATGTGGAGTGGAGGAAAGATTGGGTTATCTCTCTTCTTCTATGCATTTCCTCTTGAGGATGGAGCACTCACAAAACATGTCAACAGCTATAGAGAAAGTAGATCAAGGAGAGCACTGCTCGCACTGTGGAGCTACTTGCAATCTTTCAAGTCACTGTGTCAATGTGAAGGTAAGTAGGAGAGTTCGCTACACCTCATCATCAATTAAACATTCTTGCTTTCATAGGATTGGAGAGAAGAGTGAGTAGATCAATGAGCGGGGTGTGTGTGTGTGTGCATGCATGCGTGCGTGCATGCTTGTGTGTGTGCGCACGCGTGGGTGCGTGCATGTGTATGGGTGTGCACGTGTGCACGCATGCACGTGTGCATGCATGTGCATAATGGTTATATGAGAGGTAGCCATAGGAATCATGGTTGAAGCTCTTGAACAAAATAAGAGTTTCATCAAGTCCCTTGTTGTGCTTGCAAAGGTGCCAACATTTTGGTTACACTACTGGGACACAAGAAAATCAATTTGTTAAGGTATACACTCTCTCCACAATGTGATAGAATAGGAGCTACTCCAAAATAGAATAGGAGCTTGCATTCCAAAATGGAATAAGAGTTTGAACCCTAAATTAGGGCTGGGTATAGGATAAGAAACACAAAACTTGAGTAGAATGAAAATTCAAGCCACAAGATGGGCCAATAGGGGGTAGCAAGAGAGTGATCAAACTACTAGAGGAGAGACAAGCTCCTATATATTTAGAAAAAAACCTAAAATCTATAATTGGATAACAGCCACACACAACAAACTATTAGGTCACCTAGAAAAATAGAAATGGTAGAAAAGCTCACTTTTCTAAGAGAAAAGGCTATACTATCATAGCCTAATGGTGCTACCCAACCTAACCTATAATGGCCAAACAAGGATATGTGAGAAAAGGAGAACATCGGTGAGCAACTAACCCAAGTGAATGCCTCAACTCTCCTAATTCTATATTTACATTGTCCAAAAGGAAGAAGAAGAAGAAAAAGAAGCAAGACTAGCTACAAGCCACTATCAAAGCTGCCATAGTGGAGACAAAGAGTGCAAATAAGAACTATGTATACTTGTTAGAAAAGCATATTGCAATTAGTACTACAATTTCTTCCTCCAATGATATGAAGCCCAAGAATACTTTCAAAAAATTTAACCACTAACATGTCAACAGAAGGAATAGATCAACAAACACTACAATGAGATTCTAGATGACCTCATGAGACACACATCTAATGAAGAAGCCAAAGAATGCCACTTAATCTCCTCATCCTATGATGTGCTCTTCCAAGAAACCATATTGAAGATACAAGAATCGAAATAAAAATCAGAGAGATGAAGCCAATTCAAAAACATGTTGATATAATAATTGATCTTCAGTGGTTGAAGTCAAAGGTCCCATATTGGAGGAGAGATAAGCCATATGGCAGTCTCAAAGGGATCCAACATATATAGCTCCTACTTGTCTTCGAGGACTCACTTTTGTATGAGGTACAGAGTAAATTTTACCAACTCTAGAATATCCCTATTTGAAAAAAACCTTGCAAAAGAGAATTTGCATGTTGCTAGAAATATTGGACAAGGAACAATATTATTCAATGTTACATGATACTTATCCTTATTGGTAAAGCTGTTAAACGCCTTGAAGTTTGTGCCACACTCAAGTATAATCATGACTTCTACAACCAATGAAAATGTAGCATGTGAATGTATGAATAAATAAATGATGCATTTCAATGATTTTACATAAGTACAATATTAAGCAAGCAAAATCCCACTCAAATCTTAACCAAGTAAATGCAAGGTAGAGCAGGCCATTGAATTGGTGGATCAAGGCTCCCCAAGCCATCAAATGCCACTGCTCCCTTGAAGAGCCACTATTTACAACATCAACAAAAGCAATGGACTAAGCAAAAGGCCCAACCAAGAATGAGACTTCTAAGACCACAACCTACAAAGGCCGTCCCTCTCACATGCGTATGTCTTGGACAATAATGTTTATCTATTATTATTTCTTAGGGGGGATGCCCACTCCAATGTGAAGGCATGCCTTCGGCAACAACAAAGGTTTCCCCTGATGACTAGGCTTCAATCTTCAATGAACTCTACCTCAATTCCAAGAACTAAAAATCAATACCTTTTTCATCATGAAAGAAGGTCGTTCTTTTTTATGAACCTTTTTAGCCCTAACAATCCTATAATACTCACAGAAGCTAGAATCCTTCTTGTATAGAATTGTAACTCGAAAAGAAAAGAAAAGGAAAAAGAAAAATGTGCATCCTTGGATACAAGACTGCACCTAGGGGTCCTCAAGTTAGGTACCCTCCTCTATGGCTTAGTTGTTTGGCTCCATCCCTAACCCAATAGCCTTACATCATACTTTCCCAACATAGACTCAAGGCACATCAATGGCAATATATACCAAAGGAGTCTCGACTCTAGACCTATCTCCTTGCATCACTTGTACAATTCTCTTCATTCCTTCTTGGACTCCTCAATGCCACTAAAAATTTATTGGAACCATGACAATGAGCATGTCAATTGAGAACCACCCAATGGTGCAATCCCTACTACTTGATGATTCATAAAAGAACCTCATCCATTGAACTCCCACCATAAAGCCCATAATACTTGGCATAGTTCAAGGGTACTCTTCATGATTCCCCTTCGACTTTCTTGTCCCTTAGCAACAACAATACTTTCCATCTTTAACCTATCAACTTGTGCCATACTTCATAGATCATTGGCAAGAAGAAGCCATCTTTTAGCTATGTAATAGCCTATGTAAGAACATGCACTCACGTAGTAATTGCATCATAACCTATACATAAGTTGGGTCCTCAAGTGTGGGTAAACATTCTAGGCTTGTGTTCCACCCATCTCCCAATCCAACAAAATGTCCTATGCATGCAAAAGTAGAGGACTAGCACTCCCTTAGGGAGAAAAGCATGAGAGGCTTTCTCTTTAAGGTATAAGCAAATGTGATGATTCACAAATTTTACCTTGATCTGAAACTTCCACCTATGACTAGCTTCAACCACCCCATTTCCAATTCCTCCATCCTTAGCAACAAAGGATCCCCATCTCACTCTAAAAACCACTACTACTTGGCATCCAAGGTAGCTATAACCATGATTTACCATGCCATCAAGCTTCAATGATAACCGTCATGCCTCCTTACAATGTCTACATGACCATAACGGACATTCATTATCTGCATTGCAAGTTGAAGCATGATGCCTTTAACAAAGTGTACTATGGGACTTCCACTCAACTAGGACAATGCAATGTTACTCTCAAATGGGAAAAGATGAATAAGAGTAAAAGTGTAGCAAGTGTGTAATGTTTCAAGAATAATTCAAAAAGGATTAATCCTTTTAAGCTCCTTTAATATAAGCAAGGCCACACACATTCCACATTACAATATTCCTAATTAATTCTTATTGTTATATATTTATTTGTAATATTTTTTGAGATCTATACTTGATTCATGTGCAAATTATAATTGTTCCCATTGTTAGAGAGGAAGGCGTGCAACAGCTAGGTGAGATTTTGCATATACTACCCTTCTATTCATTCTTGATTCATCGGTCCTCTGTATGCATATATAAAAACTAGAAAGTGAATAGATGAGCTCCTTCTTGTGTATGATAACTTGGGAGCTCTCTTCTTCCTCTTGCTTATATTCCATGTTCTTGTACATTATCTTAAGAGTGAGGGAGAGTGAGAGTGTGAGCATGAGAGAGTGTGTGAGGGACTTGGAGATCTATAACTCTTCATTAGTTGAGTATTCTTGCTTTCATGGGATTGAGAGAAGAGTGGATAGATGAGAGGTGTGTGTGTGTGTGTGTGTGTGTGTGTGTGTGTGTGTGTGTGTGTGTGTGTGTGTGTGTGTGTGTGTGTGTGTGTGTGTGTGTGTGTGTGTGTGTGTGTGATCTTTTCTTGGGATTAAGCATTATTTCTTTCCATGAAAGCCATTGCAATCGAAGATCTTGAATGAAATAAGATTTTTGTCAAGCTCCTTGTTGTGCTTTCGAAGGCATCAACCGAATGAGAGCATGTGCTTGGTGCTTCAAATTCTAGCTCATGCTCCCATCTATCTTGAAATATAACCAATTAAAATAATCAAGAAATTATGTTACAGATAAAGAATTTTTTATCTCATACAACACACACATGGATGAGTGATATGAGTCACACACTCGCACACACACATGGTAAGATTGAGTGATTGAGCTAGCAAGGGAGCAAGCAAGTGAGTGAGTATATGTGTGTGTGAGATGAGTATGAGCATGCCATAGACATGTATAGAGAGAGTGTGTGTGATGTTGAAGGTAAAGGCACATGTGCCTAGCCACCCATCTATTAGTTATACTAATAGTACCCACACCATGTATTAGTTACCCACACACCTGTACACTGCAAGTGGCAAGTGCCTATCACTTTCACTTTATTATTTATTCTTTTAGTGACATTTGAATAAAGGAAAGGGCGGTCACACATCATGACTATTGGAGTTCCCACATCTCTCTCTCTCTCTCTCTCTCTCTCTCTCTCTCTCTCTCTCTCTCTCTCTCTCTCTCTCTCTCTCTCTACCATAGCTCTTGCTTCTGCTCCATGCATCCACTTCATGGCTCACTCCCTTCAACTAGTATTAGATCCATCTTCCCACGAGCTGAGCCCACCAACCTGGCATTGCTTCAGCATTCATCCAAGATATCTACAACAATTCATAGGTAATAGTAGCCATGGCTTCTTCCATTCAAGGTGAGCTTTGATCTCTTGCATCTTCCAACTTATGTAGGCTTCTTCCAGGCAATGGGTAGACATGTTAAAGTCCCTTGAAGTGCTTTCCCAATATGATTCCCATCAACAAAGAGTAGTAATAGGAGCAACAACAATAGCATGAATTGCACCTTCTTTTGTTGCCCTCTTCCTGACTATCTCTGGCATATCCTTCAATCATAAAGACACAGAACGGCTGTTCTGGCACATAAGAACAGATTAATGCGTTCCAAGAGGTCCGAGCCCAAGAAACACTGGCGAAATGTTGCAGCCTATTCCATGTCTCGTTCCCTCCCATTCTAGGTCGTTCCCTGTTTGGAACCGTTGTTCCAGCAACTGACTTTTTTTTTAAAAGGTGTTTGCTAGCACTCGTTTAGGGTTGCGATTTGTTGGTGGCCTGATGACTCCCGCCTCTCCCATCTCTCTCGCTTGCCTCGCCTCTCCCGCCTGCCTCACCTACTGCTCACACCTGCCTCGCCTGTCCCGCCTGCCTGCTAGCCCAACTCCCGCCTGTGATCAGGTGTGAGGAATCTTGTATAAAGCACCAACCAAAGTGTTTGTCTACTCAACACTGATTTTTTTTCAGTAGTAGGGCCATTATCTTCCCCAAATTTGGGGCATTTTGGATCAATTCTTGGCAATTTTCCCAAATTTTGGGGCTTTCTCAAGGATTGGGGCCCAAATTTGGCTGCAATGTCCCCAAATTTGGGGCATTTTGAATCATTCATTGCTCAATTTTGGAGCTGAAAATGCGCCAAATTTTGGGGCATTTTCAGCAAGGGAATGCAGGCTGGAACCCCCCAAAGTTGTGGCATTTTGAATTAGTCATTGTCCCAAATTTGGGAGCTAAAAATACATCAAACTTGGGGCATTTTTAGTAAGGGAATGCAAGCTAGAATGCCCCAAATTTGTGGCATTTTTAGTAAAAGGAATGCAAGCTAAAGTAGCACCAAAGTTTGGGCATTTTTAGCAAACATTTAACACATGCATGTTGAAATTTTGGCTGCAAATTTCTGCATTTTAATTGAACTTTACTTATTATTTGTCACTTTTATATAGATGGTAGCATTGACATCTATGGAATCTTCATCATCCTCAGCAAGTACTTCATCAACAAGTGGACGAAGTCAAAGCACTACTTGGTCATGGTGGGATGAGGTAGATGCAAGGGTGCCATTAAGAGGTAGAGGGGCTCGCCCTTGGAAATGCAAACTTTGCTCTTCTGCTTGCACTAGTGGGGCTGATAAAGTGAGAGCCCATCTTCTACATGAGGAGGGGAAAGAGATGTATTTATGCACCAATGTATCCATTGAGAAAAGGCATGAGTTACTTGACCGCAAAGCCACTTCTATGGGGAATTCACATGCCAGGAGGATGCCAAATATAGCAGCGGATCCAATAACATGGACTCTGAGGCTAGCAGGGCATGGTACTTCATGCAGAAGACCACCAGGATTAGTGGCTACATAGCCTTCTTGTGGGCCATCAGTGGCAGCAGGTCGTGGTGTTAGACACAGTTCATTGCACACTTCATGGGAACCAAAGAAAAAAGAGGAAACAGATGCAACAATGGCACACTTTTTTTTACCATGACCATATTGCATTCAAATCAGCCAAGTCACCTTATTTTTTAAATATGGTGACAAAGATTGCAGAGTATGGAGTGCATTGATAGCATATGGATGGAGTGACACACGCCATAGGTCCATACATGGTGTTGTCACATATTCTCGTGGGGATGTATGCTTCATTGGTAGTCATGATGCTTCAGAGACTGAAAAGAGTGCAGATGTATTAGCATCTGAGTGGTGCAAGGCAGTGCAGGTTGTTGGGGCAGAAAATGTTGTGTAGTTTGTGGCAGATGGTGAACCTACAAATATGGCAGCAGGAAACATTTTAATAGCAATGTATCCACATATCACCTTTAGTCCATGCATGGCCCATTACTTGAATAACTTGTTGAAGGATATTGGGGACTTACCATGGATTGCATCTCTTGTTGCGAAAGGCAACAAGATTATCACATTTATATGTAATCATCAATACTTGCATGCTGAGTTTCATAAGAGAAGTAACAAATAACTTCTCAAATACTTGAATACACGATTTGCATATAACTTTCTTATGCTTGGTCAATTGCACTATTGCAAACGTGCAATTAGGAGCTATTTGCTAGTGATGAGTATGAAAATTGGAATAGGGCTGCCATTGCTACTATTGTGTTATGTAATGCATATGTCTCTGATAGAGATTATTTGGATGAGGTGAATCGTACCAACCAAATGGTTGATCCTATTATGCACATGTTAAGGCTTGCAAATGGCATGGATCCATGCATTGGGGGGATCTATGAAGGTATGGATCGCATGATTGAGAGATTGGAGAGTTTGGAACCAACTGCAGACAGGTATAAGCAGATCAAGGGGCTCTGCATCAATAGATGGAATGAGTACGACTCTCCTATGCATGCTACAGCATATATGCTTGATCTTGAGTTTCAAGGAAAGATGCAAGAAAGAGACCTTGAGGTGGTCAAGGCTTGGAACACATTGCTTGCAAGGCTTTATTCTAGCCATGAAATGGCAATGCAAAATTAAAAATCAGCTCTCTGTGTATCGGCAAACATTAGGGATGTTTGGTACAGAGGATGCACTAGAGAACATGACAAATATTGAGGCTGCTTTATGGTGGGAGGACTACGGAGCAGAAGCTCTAGAGTTGTAGAGTTTGAATATTCATATTCTTAGCCAAACAATTAGCTCTTCTTGTTTAGAGCAACTATGGAGCTCATTCAATCACATTCACTCAAAGAAGAGAAATTGTCTTGGTGCAATGAAGACGAATGACCTAGTTTATGTGAGCTCCAATCTTCGCTTACTAGCTTATACATCATTTGCAAAGGCTGATTCTTTTATACGTTGGGAAAAAGATGACGATGATGATGATGATGGTAATGGTGATGGTGAGGATGTTGTTCAGCAAGATGAGCATTCAGGCATAGTGGAGCCATCTTCCATGAATCAGAGCACTTAGCGGCCCCGTCAGGGTTGTGTTGATGGGAAGCATAGAGATCTAGGATTGCAGGGTCTTGAGTGAGGTAGAAGACATATGCGCTAACATCAAGTACCATGCTCCCTACTCCTAGCCCACTAGCCACATGTAGATCTTCTTCTAGAAACTTTTGGAACTTTAGAGTATTGACTTGGAAATTGGAGCTCTTGTAACTTGGATCTTAGACTTTAAATTTTAGTGCATATTTTGTGATGGAATGCATACTTGTTGGACTTATGCAACATTGTTGATTACAATGTTGAATCATGAATGCGACAATCCATTGCTGATTACAATGTTTTGAATCTTTAGTATTGTTGAAACTTGATTATTATATCTCTAATTTCATGAATTATGGTTGATATGATATATCTCTTTAAATTCTAAGACTTAAGTGTTGATTCTCTCTCTCTCTCTCTTTCTATATGTGTGTGGGTGTGTGTGTGTACACACACACACACACACACACACACACACACACACACACACACACACACACACATACATACATACATATGTTGTTCCCTCTGTTCCCGTTCCCCGTTTCGGGGGGTCCTGTTCCCATTCCCCGTTCCTGGTAACTATGCCTTAAGCTCCTATGAGCTCCAAGTCACTTTGGCCTTCTTCCCCCAGTTCTGCATCATCTTGACTTGGTGACATATACATGCTCTCATCATGCTTTATGTATGCATTTGATGCTTAGTGGGGTGATCTGATATTGCTTTTGGGCTTGCACCTATCTGTGTCACATTGTTGTTAGTGGTATATGCATCTTGGTTGGCTATGTATTGAGCTTCTGTAACATTATTGCACAATCCATTACGCATTTCATTTGTCTCTTCTATTACCCATGAGACCTACTATCTGCATGCTGGTTATGCCCTTGGGATATATCTCAATCTGACACATTGATCCTTTGATAATTCTCAGTGTCAATTACATATTCACTCACTGCTAGTTGCAACTATTCCTTGGAAATTGCAGTTTGTCTCGTATTAGTGATTGCTCCTCTTTGGCATTGACTACTTATTATTGTACTTCATTTTCAGCATGTTGTAATTGCATTTTACTGCATTCTTTATGTGAGTAGTTGCCTCCACTTGACAGTTTTTTTGCATTGAGTTTGTGGATAGCTCATTATTTGGTCACAGTACCCCTTGTTTTCAACTTGATCAATAGTGGTTTTGGGATTGATTTGTAGCTTATTACAGCACCTTGTTTTTCTCTTCCATGCATTTTGCTTGGTCCCATTATAGCTAGTAGTTCTAATGATAGTGCTATCTTTAATATTGACAAGTTAGAAGGCCCAAATTTGGCAAGTTTTAGTGCAAAAAATGTAGGTTAAGTCTTTAAAACATGAGGGTGTTAGCCCAAACATATTGATGCAAAGGATTGGGCTCGAACTGGATGAGATATGTAAATTCACCATCACTTTCTCCCTCTCTAAGAAGGTTTTCTATAATGTTGTCTCTAATGGGCAATCCGCATGGGACTTATAGGATAAGATTAGCAATGTTTATGACAAGCAGAGCCCCACTTCTTAGATGTATTGGCTAAAGCAACTCATGGGCCACATGAAGGAGGGCACTTCCATGTCAACCTACTTGAATTAGTTTCATTCCATTCTCAACCATTTATCTTCGTGTAGGGGATTGAATTCAAGGTTAATCTTCCCCCTTTGTTCCTCTTTGTTACACTGCCTAAATCATGAGATACATTTTGTACTATTATGTGCATAAACATGCCTATAGATTTTTGAAGTTACAAGATGTAGAGGGTGCACCCTTGAATGACGAGGTTGACAAAAATAATGTCGATGCTTCCCACACCTCTCATGTTTTGAGAGTTAGAGGCAATAATGGTAGGAGCGGTAATGATCGCCGTGGGAGAGACTCTCAATAGTATCATTCTCACTCACGTGGATAGTCTCGTTGCAAGTCCCATGATGGCAGTAAGTCCTCATTGACTTGCCATTATTGTGGGAAACTAGGACATATTTAGCCACAATTCCATAAAATGCGTGAGGATAAGCACAAGGAAAAGGGAAAGGGTAAAGTATAGGATAAAAATGATGATTGTAGCATTATCCCTAGCTAGTTCAGCATTAAGATTGAAGAGATTAATTTCATGCAAAGTAATTTTGATGAATATTTCAGACGTATAGTTTCTTCTCTTAATACTTCATAGTTGATCGATACCTTATTAAGATGTACTCAATGTTAGTTGATAGATTTTGAGGCTTCTTTTCATGGGACCCCTCATAGAGAGTGGTTCCACTCCTATTGCAGTTTGATTGGATCTATCCATTTGGATAATGACTTGGCATTAGATATTGTTGGTATTGGTGATATCCACCAACTACAATTTGGTTCGAGTAGTAGCACATTCACTCTTCATGATGTACATCATGTATTGGCTCTTACAAAGAGTCTTATTTTTGCTGACTCTCTAGATTATGCAGGCTATGTTGTCTCATTTGGTGATTCCTCATGGAAGATTACCTATGGGAATCTTGTCATTGCGCGTGGTGCTAAGTCCAATACTCTCTACCTCTTGCTTGTATCTAGGTCAATTGACCATGTTTTGGCAATGGATGTAATTCCACATATATTTCGTTGGCATCGTCACCTTGGGCACATGTCTTTGAAAAGAATGCAAATGCTTGCCCGTTTACAGTATCTTCCTTTTCTTGACTATAAGTACTTTGAGTCTTGTGATCATTATTTATATGGCTAGCAGACACGTCATATGTATAAAAATTCTAGTATGATATGCATGGGTGAACCTTTGGCTCTTGTTCATTCGAATATATCAGGTCCCATGCCTTACAATTCATTAGGTAGCATGAAGTATTTTGTTACCTTCATTGATGACTATACACATAAGGTCTGGGCATACTCTCTTAAGCATAATTCATAAGTCTTGGCTACATTTTAGTGTTGGCTTTCTTTGATTGAGAACTAATCTAGGTATAGGCTGACATACCTAAGGTCAAATACTAGGGGTGAGTATGTCTCTAAAGCCTTTGAGCAATTTTGTGACAAGAGGGGTGTTAAGTGTCAGTTGACCACTCCATACACCCACCCCAAAATGGTATGATTGAGAGCATGAATAGGACAATTCAGGAGCGATTCCATAGTATGCTTAGCCAAACAGGCTTATCACAGCATTTTTAGCTGGTTGAGGTAGTTACTACTGTTGTATACTTGATTAATCGGTCCCAATGGAGTGCTCTCAACTATGAGGTTGCAAAGGAGGTATGGTCTAGAAAACCTCCATCATATGCTCATTTGTGTGTCTTTGATTGTAAGGCTTTCTGCCATATTCCCTAAGGACAAGCGCAATAAGCTAGATCCTAAGTCTAGAAAATGCATCCTTCTTAGTTATGGAGATGCAAGTGAGATGGGCTATCACCTATGGGATCCGTAGGCTCGAAAGGTTATCCACAACCATTATGTTTTTTCCATGAGGATAAAATGCATAAGTAACCTAAGCATGTCCTTTAGGTATACAATGTGATATTTTAAGAGGAGCCTCATGTTATTGTACAGCCAACTAGACAGCCTGCAATAGTAGGGCTAATGCTCTAATGACCTAGGACCCTAAGGCTCCACATGATATACAAGCCTCACAGTTTGTTTTGAGACAATCTACTAGATATAGATGACAACATGAGTATTTTGCATCCTCTATAAATTATGTTATGGTGACAAATGATGGTGAGCCTCTTACTTCTGATGAGGCCATGTGTAGAGGTTATAGTCACTCATGGGATAGGGCCATGTAGTCAAAGTATGACTCCCTACAAAAAAATCATACATGGGATTTGGTTCCTTTGCCTAGTGGCAAGTGTGCTTTGATATGTAAGTGAGTGTACAAGCTTAAAAGTACCCCTAGATATCCCAAGCTGGATACAAGGCCAAATTGGTCGCTAAGGGCTTCAAGCAGGAGCATGGTGTGGACTTTGATAAAATATTTTCTCTTGTTGTGAAGATGACTACCCTACACTTGGTATTGGCCTTGGTTTCTCAGCTTGACTTGGATCTTTATCAAATGGATGTCTAGACGATTTTTCTTCATGGGAACTTGCATGATGAGATTTAGATGGAGTAGTCTAAGGGCTTTGTAGAACCTAGCAAGGACCACCTAGTGTGCAGATTGAGAAAGAGCCTTTATGGCCTTATGCAATTACCTAGGAAATGGTACCACAAGTTTGATGATTTTATGCATTCATGAGGATATTCTTTTAGTGATATGGATCCATGTTTATACACAAAGAAGGCTCGTGATAACAGCATTATGATTTTGATACTCTATGTGGATCATACGCTCATTGCTAGGAGTGCTCATGATAAGCTAGATGCCTTGAAAAGTCGGCTCAAGGAAAGCTTTGAGATGAAGGATATAGGACAAGCCTCACCTATTCTTGGGATGCCATCAAGGGTATAGTGAGGTACCTGAAGTGCACAATAGCTATGTGCATCTGTTATGGTGGCCAAGATACAGAGTCGTGGGATACACTAACTCTGATTATGCAAGATATACGAACAATAGGAAGTCCACCTCTGGCTATGTCTTCACCTTTGCTAGAGGTGTTGTTTCTTAGAAGTCCACGGTGCAAAAATGCAAAGCCCTATCTACTACAAAGGGTAGATTATATTGCAATCACCATTGAGGCTTACAAGGAGGCTCTTTGGTTAGGTTGTCTAGTGGGCAGACCTTGGCATTACTGATGTAGTCCCTACATTACATTCGAATTCTATGAGTGCTATTCAACTAGCCAAGAATCTAGTCTTCCATGCGAAGACAAAGCACATTGAGATGCATTACCACTTTATTAGAGAGGTCATTGAGGACAAGTCTATTGAGCTTGTCAAGATCTCAACTTACCAAAATCCTATAAATGTGCTCACTAAAAGTCTCTCACTAGAGCATTTTGCCTTCCATAGGAAGTTGATGGGTGTCAGATGAGATGACTTCTTTCCTTATCCTATTGTACTTATGTACATTTGTACTTTGTCACCTTTTGTCTTGTTCTCTCCTCACTAGGGGCACATTTTCCTTTAAGTGGGAGGTTGTTGGGGTAAAGGCACATGTGTCTAGCTGCCCATGATTAGGTACTCTAACAATAGTTGCATCATGGATTAGTTACCCGCACACCTATACACTACAAATGGCGAGCACCTATCACTTTCACTTTATTCTTTATTCTTTCAGTGACATTTGAATAAAGGAAAGGCTGGTCACACATCATAACCATTGGAGTTCCCATATCCTCTCTCTCTCTCTCTCTCTCTCTCTCATTCCACCATACCTCTTGCTTCTGCTCCATGCTTCCACTTAAGGGCTCACTCCCTTCATGTGAGTGAGTGAGAGAAGAGAGTAAAAGAATATGATATGCACATAAAGAGGAAAGCACAAAAGAAAAAAAAAAC
The DNA here is from genome assembly GCF_053477565.2 of Lygodium microphyllum. Classification (NCBI taxonomy): domain Eukaryota; kingdom Viridiplantae; phylum Streptophyta; class Polypodiopsida; order Schizaeales; family Lygodiaceae; genus Lygodium; species Lygodium microphyllum. The sequence goes on along the minus strand of NC_141137.1, from coordinate 124,908,871 downwards.
CATGGGTATTTTTAAATATATATTGGGACAATATTCAATTTGCAGATGTTGTTAATACTTTTCTACAACTCATGCATTTTTTCATCATTTAACTCATGTGACGATAGGCATTACGTAGCAACAAGTGTATATTTTTTGTGTCATTTATGCATATCACTATAGGGGGTTGCGTTCTAGTGCATGTTGCATAAAACACATATTTTTTGCAAACCTTTGTAGATAAAATAGGAAAGCACACAAACATGATAACAACTAGATCTCAAATCATAATAATGATGCATACTTGGTTGTAGAAATGCTAGTAGAGTATTAAATATTTGTATATATGTGATAGGGTGTTTGTGAAAGTAATCATGGATATGGATTTAGAAACAAAAAAGCACCATGGAGATTACTAGTGACCCTTGATAGGTCTTGTGTCAATGGAGATCAACACAATGCATTGTGATGAAGAGATATTAGATAGAAGAGCATTTGCAAATGGTGGCAAGAGAATGAAAGACCATACATCATAAGCTTTCATGATGAGCTCTCCATATTTTCCACTTGATTAGGCCCCAATAGATAAATGAATATAAACAAGCATCTCCTTGCACATGAAATACAACCACCCAAATAGTAGGTCTATTCCTAGATTTCATTGTATATGTTTGTGCAGAAGGGCAACCACATTTTTAAATAGTTCTTTTTTGTGGAAAATTGGGTCTCATCCTAATAGGAAAATGAACATAGCACGTAGGTATTGTGAATTACACTATGCACTTGACATATTTTCCATTCACTTGGGAATTTCCACATAGGCATCCACACTTTAAATCTCCTCATTATAGCTATAATGAAGTCACTATGCACAGAAAGTACCAATCTCACACATTTTCAACCCGTATCATGATTATTCAATCTCCTAAGTACATAGCAATAGTAACTATTGCCAAATACCTAATATCATGCATGTTCAACTTATATCATGATTGTCCACTCTCCTAACTATTACATACCCATATTGTAGTATTCTTAGGATAGCAATCTCCTAACTTATATCATGCATGTTCAACTTATATCACGATTGTTCACTCTCCTAACTATTACATACCCATATTGTAGTATTCTTAGGATAGCAATCTCTCAAAGAAGCTAACATCATGCATGCTCATGCCCTATACATATATGAGGTACTATTTACCACTAACATAAGAAATGCAAAAAATTGGACAATTTTATGTACACTTTTCTCTCCTAAACATTAGACTATTTTTATGTACATTTTTCTCCCCTATAGTTATTTCATGTGATAGGACAAATTTATGAACTATAGAGGGTTTCATGAAGAGAATATCAAAAAGATGACCTAAAAGGTTTGATTACTTGACATCGACCCTAATGCTTAACAATCATAAAGATAGCTCCAAAGTCATCAAGTTTCCCCCATATACATCTAATAAGCATGGAGTAGCATCACTTTGAGAACACTTTGAACAACATTGAAGTATTATACAATCATCTACCACAAAGATCTAACCATACACACCTATTGAATATCCATCTCATGGTGGCTAAAGATGAGAAGAATATAATAGTTAGAGATGACATATAACCAACTTAACATGCAAAACTTAGTTAAAATGAAAAATAACCTTGACATTAGAGGGAACTTAAAGACAAGTTAGTTTGTTCCTACCAAGAATAACACATGTCGCCTATAAAGCTAGATGTACTACACTTGGTTCATAAAGAGTGTAAAATGCTTCAACAACCTCAAGGACCAATACTCTACCCACACCATTCCCCTAAAACATTCTTAGCTCAGGTTCTATCCTTTTATGGAAACAATCACAATCGTTGGGCTCTACTCTAAACAATAACGCAGAAATCCACTCAACTAATCGGCTCCACCCATCTATAGGATGGGGTTATCAAGATCTACATCCACACCCTTTTCATCCACTCGCGTGGTAATCTTTAGTTGTGTATACACTTTATGCTACCACACTATTTGTTAATAATTTCCTTAATAAATCCATTACACAAGGTTTAGTACACAATTCCTTTAAGCACAACACATTAATGAATCAAAACATAAACATAAGAACCATGAATCCCATAATAGGCAAAACAATCCACCAATACCGACAAGGATCCATCCTTCTAGTCCTTGACTAGGTATGCACTAAGGGATCATACACCTCGTCTTAGGCAGCAGAGCTCCCCCTAGATTTTCAAAGAGCTTATTGGATTTTAGAGGGAGGAAACATAAGTCAACGCCTTTCAAAAAAAACCCAAAACTTTAAGAAATGCGCTCATTCCCATTCATGCATAGCATGCATGTGAAAATTCCTACACACAAGACCAAACTTCAAATGACCATTACTTTTGATCCAGTGATATCAAAGTTCAAAATGGAACAAAGAATTGTAATCATAGCAATGAGCTAGTTTTATGTCTTCTCATGTTACATGTGTGTAATTTTGAAGAATCCAAAATCTTATCTCCGTGTAATTTTGCAACAAGAATCTCCATTAATATCAAATAACTAAAAGAATAAGATTGCAAAATCCATGTACATTATCAATCTAAAACCTTGTTGTGTAAGAAAAATTACAACGAAGGTGGAAGGGTGGGCACATTACATCCACTCCCCCATGAAAAATCCAAGATGTCCCCATCTTGACAAGAACTAGGATAGTACCACAAGGTAATTTTTGTTCCATTCATGTCATGCACTTTCTCTTGCTATGTGAAAACATCATTTTCTCCAAACAATAATCAGTCTTGCACTTTCTCTTGCAATGTGAACACAGTATTTTCTCCAAACAATAATCAATCTTGCTTTAATATCACAGCTATTCTTAACATGCAACTTACTAATTTGGTTATTTTTTCTTGTTGTTAGTTCTATTCATGGGGGTAGTGCTAGTTCCCTCCATATTGGTGTTTGTCATTTCCTCATTGATTATCACCTTTATTGTTGTAGTACTTGAGCAATGTCAATAAGCCATGTATGGCCTCACACTCACTTGGATTAATGAAAATAAGAGACTTCCCCAAATTTTTGGAAAAGCTTCCAAAAGATAGCTAAAAATGATAAATAAAAACTTTGATTTCTTTGATTTGTGGCCTTCCGTACCTTGCACTAAATCTCTCATGCTAGAAGACTCTTGATTTTAGGTATCAATAACACATATAGGTGCTTGGCTAGGGGTCAATGTCTTATAGCTGACCCCAGTGGTCCTTTATATACTTTATTAGAATTTTCTTTAAGGATCACAAGATCGTATAGGAGTTGAGGGGAGGAAAAGTAAGGCATTGCCTTCCAAAAACCACTCAAAGAAGCAAAAAATATATTCATGCCGATGGGCATGCAAAAATTCTTACACCCAAGTTAGAACTTCAAATGGCAAGAACTTATGATTTAGAATGCATTGAAATTTAGAACAGATGAAACCATTGGAATTTTAGTCACGAGCTATACAATTATATCTCCCTTGTATGAAGCCTTTGAGAAATTTAAGAAAAAATTGAATATTAAAGTATGTTATCATTACATATTGAAGGAACTTTCAAGAGGAAGGATCAACTTGATCTAAGTGCCTACATATGATAACTTGATACAACTATTCACAGAGGCTCTCATTAGTAAGAATTTTGAAGCTTTTTGCAAAGCTTTAGATATCTTACCCTTGCTACATTGCTTCGTCATTCCCTTATACTTGTTCCCATCATAGTCCCATGGGGGATTTTTAGCATATGCTATGGTAGTAATGTGTGTTGCTCATGGACACTCATGGACACTTGGTCATATGTCTTTAGATCTAGATTCTCCTAGATTGCCTTGGCTAGTTCCTCTACATGCCTTGTTCCCTATTTGATTTTGGTGATGGACACTTTGGTCATATGTCTTTGGATCTAGATCACCATGGATAAACTTGTCCATTTCTTCCACTTGCCTTGTCTCCTACTCAAACTTTGTGAGTTGAGAGATAACTACTCCTACATCACTAGGGGCTCCCCAAAGAAGTGTCGCAAGCTTATATAGGATCTAATTCTCCTATCTAAGAATCTTCACTCCTCATCATTGACGCCCTTTTGAACAACTCAAGTTGAGACCTCTCAAACCTTGGTTGAAGATGCCTTCCAAACTCACTTTTTATGAAAAATTGACAAAGATGCCCTTGTCCCTAGCACAAATTCGTCCCCATTCCCTTATGTGAGACAAAAATACCCAAGGTTTTTTCATAATATCCTACCATAAACACAATTTCTAACATTGCCCTTTTAGTTGGCAACCTCCAACATCAATCTTCATGTATTTCATTAAACTAAAATACACAATATTTATTAAAGTGGCACTACCATAACTAGCCAAGGTTAAGCCTTTTAATAGCTTCCTACCTTTTAGGGGCCTTTAGGGAATGTGGATCATATGCAAACCCCTACTCCACTTAAAAAGAAAAACCACTTTTACCCTCTCAACATGGGTCCATATGTATTTCATTTGGTTTAATACTGTAGTCTTTGTTGTCCCCTTAAAAATCCTCCTCAATGGAGGAGAGCTATAAAAGAATTGCACTAACTAACTAACATATGTTTGTGATTTAAAAATAAGTATTAGATCCATTATGCTACTTTAGACACCATTATTAGGTTGAATGACTTGAGAGTCACTTTTGGCCAAAGCATGAGCCACATTCACCCCCTCCCTAATGTGCCTATTAGCCATAAAGTGGTTGCAAAAAAAATTAATCAAACAACATTAAGTAGTTAATTTGGTCTTATAGATAATGAATTATTGCTATCATCTTTGCTTAAACACACAAATTCTTGGTCTTACAATGTTAAATAAAGGTTGTGTTCATGAGAATGAATACTATTCTAGAAGTTACAACTACTTACACATGAATCAACTTGAAAAGCTAGAAACTACTTTAATCTATGAACAAGAAGCATATTTAAGATGATCGACGTTTGAAGCAACAATTCTATTTCACAAATTTTATACCACTAAATTAACCTTTAACATGGTAAGAAGTCAACATGTTGGTGAATATGATTGATTGTGGCTAATATTGCATTATGTGAGTGCATTATTGGTTATGAAGAAATGATGGTTTAGTAAAGAATAAATAATGGTTTGTCCTTTTCATGGTAAAGGCCCATTACTATTACAAAAGTGCATCTTTATGTTGAATATTGTATATGTGGGCATCATCATGCATAAGCACTATGCTAAAGACACATTCTTAACCATGAGAGTCAAAAACATACAAGCGTATCAAATTTTTCCTTGTTATCTGAGTAAAACAAAAGTTGTCACTATACATGAAATCTAGCATATAGGTTATGGTTCACTTTTAAAAATAATCTCAATTATATAAGAGTTTGAGCTACTTGGTTTGATGTTAAAGGCACACTATGGAGAAGCATATCTAAGGGAGAATGTGTCATTGCATGAGGATGTTGAACCCACATTTTTTTGCATAAGTATGTTATAAGAAAGTTGTGGGCCTTTTTGAATTTTCTTTTTTGTGAAAGGGAAGGGGTTTTGTGTCTTGTAATGTGGAGCATTTCTATGAGTTTTAAAAAATGTTAGACCTCATGCTTAGTAGACACTAAGTGTGGTAGAACCATTGTTTATTTCAAAGATTAAGCATATACATAAGCATCATGTTTGACAAGGTGAGAAGTCAAAGTATGAAACATAAACAATCATGGACCATGAAATATCAATATGTGAGGTCATGATAGTCTAGAAGCATGAAAAGTGATTCTTTTGGTAAAGGAAGGCCCTCTTCATTGATATCATTACAAAAATTGATCAAATGTGTTGCTTGTTTATTTGCCAATGTCATAAAGATTGTACAACACAAAGAGCTCAACACTTTACATGGCTTTTATAAAGAGAAACTCGAAGGAATCAATTGAGTACTTGGATGTGGAAGGTGAAATCTACCCTTGACAACACATAACAGGACAAGCAGTCTTGTACTCGATGAAGTTACACCTTGTGATTATCTATATAGAACTTGAATCATTCCTGGATACCTCTAGGTTCAAATAAAAAAGTTAAATTTGAGGAGAAACCACATATTTGGTGTACTCTTCCTAGTGTATTTTTTAGCATGGAGGAAGCCCATGGTATAACAAAACATGGGGTGGGTAGAATGCCTATGTTGTTATGGACATTAGCTTTGGACTTTGAGCCTAAGGAAAGTTTGAATAGATTTAACATCCAAAGGACACGTGATGTTTGCAAGTGTATATAGTTAAAGTTTAGGGTACCAAAGCTTGAAAAGTAGAGCTCTCTCCTAATTAACTAAGGTATTAGTGGGTCCAAAGTTCTCTCCTGCTTTTCCAAAAGGAGCTTGCTAGGCTATTGTTGTACTCTATTTATGGAGACCTACAAAGTAGTAGTACATCATAGGGTGAAACTACTACAATGCAACATTGATAATTACACATATTTCACTTTAACAAAGTACCCCTAGACATTGTGGAAATTCTCAAAATACCCTTGAATTTCTACATCTTACCATGATGTCCTTTTATATCTTTAGTGGTCAACTACTATGAAATACCCTTAGTTCAATGCATTCTGCACTAAAGATCTAGCCTTGATTGCCTAAACAAAAATCACCACAAGAACAATGCCATCTGTCTCCATGAAGCATAAGCTATTTCGCTTTATTGATGTTGCATGTACCATTAAAAATCCATGTTATGTTGTCGCTTATTGGAGGACAATTATTGTCACAAGTAGAAAAGGGGATGAGAGTGGTATATTGTGCACATTGGTTTGATAGAAACCACACTGAAAATACACATATGTTGGGAATTTTGAGTGAACATGAGGGGTATCTTTATACCTTTGGAAATTTGCGAGATATTTTTTTAGTTTTCTAGCAAGACCAGGGATACTTGTTTGTAACAACTGAGCCTTCTTAGAGTTGGGTCACAGATCTGGCTAATAGGGGGAGGGGAACACCACTCCCCCTACGAGCCCCTAATTGCACCTAGGGTTAGTGGGGTGATTCGAGCTTCCTTCCCCCCACCATTACCCTCACAAAGCCCCTAAAACTTGCAAATGGTATAGGAGCACTTATAATACCTAACCAATGTTTTTTATTTAGTTTCCACTATGACAAACTTAGCAAGTCACTAGTAATGATTATTATTTTTTTCCTTCTTGGAAATTTGGACGTTTCGCTTGATATTCTCTTTGCTCACCCCATAGTGTGAAGTGCCACTAGAATGTTAGTCGAGGGGAGAGAAAATTTGCTCCTAGCTCACGAAACCTTGGCATGACGTAGCTCTTATATGGTGTAATGTTAGGGATGCATGTGAACATGCATGCTTTCACAATGAAGAAACTTTGGGGGGTTTCAAAGCTCCCTATGTGTCCCGGATTTGCTTTTGGAAATGAGAAACTCTCTAGGAAAGTGTTTCCTATTGGAAACCCACGTGTGAACAGGTCCTTAGTTTTAAGTACACGGAGAGTGTGTTCTGTGTCTCTGTGTGTTTCTCATCATTCAAGCTTATGTTATGAAAACCAGGGACAAAAGGGAAACGGGTGACCCGCCGTGATACAAGGGGCGAGGCAAGGTTGGATAAATAGTATCGTTTTATGTGAATTTATTATCTAAGATGCGGGGATTTTCTTTATTGTGATAGACGGCAGAAGCGGGGGCGTTACGGGACTGTGGAGACGGCGACTAACCATGGTTAGGCCGGGGGCCAAGGGTGCGGTTAACAGGGGCTGGGAAAAGGGCAGCAGGCAGCCTTTTTAGCTCCCTTGTGGGGTGCCAGAGGGAACTCCTCCTGCCAGCTTGTGCTCCTTCTCCTCCTGGATGCAATAATAATATCAGCGAGAGAGAGAGAGAGAGAGAGAGAGAGGCCTGAGAGGGGCATACGATGCTCGGTAAACGCCAGAAGCTCGCAGCTTGCAGTGGCCGTTTGCAGTTCATCATGCCTGCAGCTGCTAGCTCAGCTTTCATGGAAGCTCACGCAACTCCATCCGGCCCGCCTTGTCCTGCCCTTAACCAGCAATCCGATCGGTGTAGTATCAACAAGCAGCTCATAAGTGACATTAACTTCTCCTGCAAACCTATTAAGCCTCGCCTGCAGGTGATAGGCTTCCAGCCTAGTAGCAGTAATGGCGCCGCCTCTGCTGCTGCTGCTGCAGGCGCCGCACCAGCAGCTGGGAGCCCTCGGTCTGTGTTGGATGCAGAGGCCCTCTCGGGTGGGAATACGACAGCTGGTGATCATCATCATCATCATCAGGATCAATGTCAGCGCCATACAAGCCAGTCGCAGTCCAAGCCCAGCTCATGCAAATCTCCTCGCTCGGCTCTGGGCAGCTTGCTCATGTCCAGCGACAGTAGCTCTACTAAGAAGGCCGCCATTGTTGCGGTCGATAATCATCATCTGGCAGCTGATTATCACGATAATCACAGCAGCAGCAGCCATGCTTCTGATTGGGCTAACAAGTTGATTAGCGAGGATGTGGGGCTCAAGATCGTGCTGCGAAGCGGCCATGCGGCATTAGTTAATCCAGCTGCTGATCACAATACTCATGCTGACACAACTGATGCCAGGGTGCAGAGCAGTAATCATGGCAATGATCGTATTAATAGTCGCGATCTGGCGATGCGCCGCCAGACGAGCTGCAGCAAGCAGCTGGCTGCTGCAGCGGCAGATGATCACCACCCCCCCAATTGCAGCGGCGCCTCCGCCAAATGTCGCAGCACCACCCGCCCCACCTCCATCTTCTCCACCAGTCCCGCCATCGCCGCCTCCGGATGCAGCTCCGTCTCGGGGGGCCTCGACTTCCTCCAGGCCTGCTTCCTGTGCAAGTGCTCTCTCACCGCCCCTGGCAAAGACATCTACATGTACAGGTAACCATCAATTGCAAACAGCTTATTTCCTGCTTTACTATCCGTCGGTTAAGTTTGTATTGTGAATTACAACCAACATCAGCTTCCACTCCTCGGCTCGGGAGGCACTGCGTACCTACCTAGGTGTGGTTGGGGGGCAGGGGAGCGCCAAGGCCAGGGTGACCTTAATACCCCTTAGTCCAATTAGAATTGTGAATTACACCAAACATCATCTCGGGAGGCATTACATACATAGCGAGGTGCGATTCGGGGGAGAGGGCTGCCGGCTCGGGCATTAGAATTGCAAATTACATCAAACAACTCCATGAGCTTCTGCTTGAGAGGCAGCGCATACCCAGCTAGGTGCGATGGGGAACAGGGGGGCTCCTGGCCCCACTCCAGGGGGACACGGGAGCCAGCAGCCCCCTGCCCCCTGCCCCCAATCACATCTAGCTAGGTTTGCAGTGCCCCCTGAGCAGAAACTCGTGAAAGACAAGGGATAAAAACCTCCTTTCCCACATGGGAAAATGTCAAATCTCTTGTGTATATTGCAGTAGTGTCAGCTTGCTTATCATCAATCCTACCGCACTCAAAAGTGCATCTGTTCTCGATTGTCATAAGGCCCATGATTTGTGACAGTTTCCACCATTTCTTCTGTGCAGAGGTGATAAAGCTTTCTGTAGTGCGGAATGCCGATACCATCAAATCCTTCTCGATGAGAGCCAAGAGGATAGCACTCCAACAAGACGAACTTCTTCCTCCTCGAGAAGAGGTAATAACAGAGCAGTGCTGTTCAATCAGGCCGCTTCCATAGCTGCAGGGGCATGATGTACATCCTCTAGTCTTTAAAAGCAGCCCACTACTGGCATTTTGCAATCACATGCAGGACATGCCATATTGTTTCATCAAAACATAGTGTTGTGTAACTATACTGATGGTGAAGCAGCTTCTTCTCCTCCCCTCTACAACCGTGGTGGATTTTATCAGATAAGTAAGGAAGGATCATTCCAAACAAGACCGAGTGTATAAGGACTACAAGACTGAGTGTATAAGGACTACGGTGAGTGACAGTGATCTTTGCTTGTGCTAATGGTGGTTACAAGGAGGAGCAAAAGTTTTTTTTCCTAAAACTGCAGCTCAGCAGCCTGCAGCTGCAAGATCCAGTCTAGCGATCGGATGATGATCAATAAGATGGATCTCCTGATCAGGTCAAGTTTACATAAAAATGATCACAGTGATCGTAGTCATGGATCATCAGCTCTTCCTTGTCCAATATGGATCCGATCTAGATTCTTTCTCTACACCTGCTGCCTTGTAAGCTCCAAGTGTTACACCTAATCTCATGTAATTAAGGGAGCGCCAAGGCCAGCAGGCTTGTACATGAGCGTGCACTCCACCTCCACCCCTCACATTCTGAGTTTTTTGAGCCCACGAGTATTAATACAAAGCTTGGTTCAAATTTTCTAAGGTTGAAGTTGCCCCCCATAATAATGTGCCCCAAGGCTCAAATTAGTCTGCTTACTAGCTTGAAGCTTTATTCTTATTAATGGGCATATATTGTTTAAAGCAACTCCACTGCACTGTGGAAAGGAATTTAACCCAACTGGAGTAATGCCTAATGTATATCCCGCCAGAGGACTCAGGAAATTTTACACGGTCATTCTATATGTTTTTTTTTGCAATGCCTTCGGAACCTTAGAAATAACGTACAAAGTAAACTGACAGTTGAATTGATCCCTACGAAATATTTTTCCTGAACACCAATACAACTTTTAACTCATAAAATGTCTCACATCAAAGGTTGACAGTTTTGTATGGATTCTCAGAACGCATTTTATTATGGAAGGAGAGATCCTCGCTGCGATAAATCAGATACTGAGTTAAACACCCAAATGGAGCTCTGATCAGCCTATTGCCATTCTTCTGGCACCTTGGCTGCAAAATCATTTACAAGACTATCCTGCACTAAACTGATCATAACTTTCTAACCCTTGCTCAATCAGATCTGATGATGTTTGAGGCAAAAGGTAGCTCACAACCCACTCTAAAATTATCTAGAATACCCCAGCTTTATATCTTAAGTGTAGATAGCCCAAGAAGAGAGCTCTAATCAGATCAGACAATTGTCATTATTCATACACGTTGTCTGTAAACCTATCCAAATGACTACCGCTAGTCTACACTAATCATAACTTTCTTTCTAGCCATCACATCGGATGTCTAAAGCAAGCATGAAACTCACAACTTACTCCACAACTCTCTAGATAGCCCAGAATAGAGCTCTGATCAGATTGCTGCTTCTTTTTTTTGCACCTTGTCCACATTGCTAGTCCACCTTAAAGCATGTATAACTCTCTCACTATGACTCCGAATACTACAAGACTCCAACAATAGCCTTTATTAGACTTTAAAGGACACTTACAAATCCTTAAATATGATCAAAAACCCACTTATCATCAGCTGATTTAAAATATGGTACAAAATCAAAGCAGCTTGATACATATTGTGGCTCTAACTTTCCATTGCTTTGTATGCCTTTCTTCCTTGCCTTCTTTTGGGTTATAGTGCATCAAGATGACTGGATTGCATAAAGAGGAATCACTTACATAACTACATCAAGTGTGTGGAAGCTTGTGTATGATTATTGATGCAATGCACCAAGGCAATCGATCATTACCAAAGTTTGGTAACGATGTATGAACACACATTAGACCACCATGGCAATTTTTCCCCTTAATATTAGGAGGGTTTTTTTGTCACGTTGCTATATATGCGCATTCACTCTAAGGAAAACTTGGTCTTATAAATGTTCCATATCAATACTTCTCAATACACTTTATGTTGTGCACTCTTAATATTCTTCTCTACCAAGTTGTATGTGGTCTTCCTAAAATCCTTTATTCCAAGAAACTATACTAAACTATCAGTTCATAATACACTACATCAAATAGGGAATTTGAATTGTAAAGTATACATCATAAACCTTATGCACTATATCAAGTATGGATCAAGGTTGCAATGTGTATCAAATCTCATTTGGAACTCATTTAAAACATTAGAGCGATGGTGGCTAGAGTTATGTATAAAAATTATGCAAACTTGATGTAGTACATCTAATTGATCCACGCTTATAAATTATGTGGAAAGAAAAATAGTACAATATACCACATTGGTCAATACTTACGCATCATGCTCAAAGAAACTTAGCATAATTAAAAAAGGAACTAAAATACTATTGTAAGAAAATGTGCAATAGAGTATAAGTAATTTATAAGCAAATAATGAATAGAGAATATGAAAAATCAAAAACTTCAATTATTATAGACAAATTCAATAGATAGCCGATACTTTCGAGATGTGTGCCTATGTTAGGAAGCTTTGATAGCACACAAGAAACCTAGAAGATAAAAGACTACATATAGAAAAGCATGGATATAACTACTCAAACAAGCCACAAATTGATACGCTAAATAGAGCATTGCATGCATGCTTTTTTTTAGCATGCAACCAAAATTGGCCATTGAATGTATATTCGATAGGTCCATGAATTACACATAGTATTCAACATAACATCCCTTCGTGGATGAGAGGGATTGTCCTCCCCCCCCCCCCCCCCCGATACCATCAACCCCCACAAAGAGGAGCTTCATCCCCCTCTACACCTAATTCTCCCAAGAAGACTAGTGGAAATGCCACGAGCAATATTTAAAGGTCCTCTTAATAAGAACCTAATATGATAATGACTCCACATATACATAGCCAAACAAGCAATGTGCCAACCCCCTCAATGGTTTGTGTCCACCTATTTGGCTATGCTTGGCCACCATCTAATGTTGAAATTAGGACTTACTAAACAAATGTGATGGTTATAAATGTCTTCTCCTTATATGAGGGGCTTACAAGGATAAAGACAGCAATTACCTATGTAGTTACATGAGAGGTGGAGCATTAATCTCCAATATTCCGTCTCAATGTTTACCTCTATGGTGAACTAGTACTTTGGTCTAATGCCAAGCTAATATAATGGTCACTGTGCAAGGTACTCCTTCCAAGAGCTTTGGCAAAAATGTTTACACAATTATGTTTGGCATAACAATACTCCAAGTCCACTTCTCCATCCACAATAAGTTCTCACACAAAATAATATCGGACTTTAATATTATCTATGCAAGCACCTCTAGTGTATAGGATGCCATATTCAAAAGTACCTACAATGTATAGAAAAATATGATTATCCTACCTCCAATAACTTTCTTTCAATTGATTAGAGAACTTGCTCAAAACACCTGTAGCTTCACTTATGTTTGGGCATGTATCACACAAAGTAATGAAGGTCTCTCACAAGTTTTCTAAAAATCTCACTATTAATAAATCTAGATGCATCGTTTTTTAAAAGCTTTAAGTTTACTTTAGATATTGTAACCATTAGTCTCATATTCAACCATACAAAAAGCTTTAAGTAGCTCACTAGGCATATTTTCTTTGAGAGATGAAGATCCCATCTTGTTATTGCCAAATCTCATCCCTTTTAAAAAGTGCATAACTCCAAGATCTATCGTCTTGAATCACTACATAGAGGCTCTTTTATTTGAGAAATCTTCTCATCATCATGATTGGCAAAAAGTGTGAGATTATCCTAGTTCCAAGTATGTGGAGCTTGTTTCAACCTCCCTAATAATACATTGCCTTGTGGAGTCTGCAAACTTTGTCTTCAATATTTGAAGCTCCAAAATCAAATGATTGTTCGTTGTACACTTACTTCTTGAGATATCCATTATGAAGGATTATTTGACATCCATTTGCATCACCAACCGCTCCCATCTTGTGCAATAAGAGTCCAATGGTATAGATAGTAGTCAACCTAGTTGTAGGAGCAAATGTGTCTTTGTATTCAAGACCTTGTATTGATGCAAATCCCTTTGCCACAAGTCATACCTTTTCCAATGATATATATTACAATCGATTTTGAGAGAAAAATGACCTTTTATTTAGCATTCACTAATTATGAGATTAGCAAATAGGCCAATGGGACACTACCATGTGTGGTCCAATGTAACATTTAACTCTCTACTAATTCAACCAATTTTTTTCCTACACCAACAAAAATGTGAAAAAGAGCCTCTAAAATTATTATAGTGAGGTAATTCCACTAACTAATTTGTCCTTGGGTCCTTTTTCTTGCTTCCAACCCATTGATGTGATGTTTTGAAATGTGGAGCACTTTAATGTAACCTAAAAATAATAAAAGTAGATTACTTTTAATTACAACTCAAACCAATAGATTATTTATTAGAAGTTTATGTAGTTCTTGCCTTTTTATATATATTCATATCATAGCTATCACTATCTTATTGTCCCAACTTGTCAAAACTTGGTTTTGTAATATTCCTATTCTATCTCATTTCTCATCAATACATCAGTATTTATCTCCATGGATTCTTCGTCTAGTGCTTCTTCAAGATGGGGATCTAACTCCATACAGGCATGTACATGCTACAATACAAGAGAGGATTGTCTATGGTATCCATCAATATACAAGCTAGAAGATTGGATAACAATGCTTCCTTCTTATAAAGGTCCTCACAAGATTATTTTTTTTAAAAAAAGGGAAAACGTGAGCTTTCATTGGAAAGGCCGAATTCTAGGGTTCAAAATAGAGGATTAAAAATGGTATGCAAGGATTCAACATATGTATTCTACAAAGGACCTTCACTTGACACCTTGCATGTAGCACCAATTCTTAGCACATTGTAAGGTAGTGAAATTTGATTTTCATAACATTGTCTTCTTGTAGGATTCTTTTGTAATATTCCACCGTTGTAAGGACCCCCTCTTCAAAAAATCAATTAAAAGTGATTTTTTTAATTACGTTCCACCCTGTCAACGCCGTCGGTTGGCAGAGGGAGGGGGAGCTAAACGGCAGTCGACAGGGGTGGAGGAGATCATGACGACGAAAGGGAGTGATGTGGCGATGGTGGATCCTCCGAGGATCACATGGCACGAAGATGATGAGGACAATGATTTCAATGGGGGGAGGGGCACACATGTGCCACCTCCAACCCCCCCACTACCCTTTCTTTTACCCTTAATTGGGACCGCATATGACAAGTTTACAAGCTGTGTGGATGGAGTTAAGATCCCTTGTCACATCCCCTTTCCCCCCCCCCCTTAAAGAATACACGCGTTATTCTTCTTTTCCCCCCCTGTTGCCAAACTTGAGAGAGAGAGAGAGAGAGAGAGAGAGAGAGAGAGAGAGAGAGAGAGAGAGAGAGGGGGGGGGAGAGGGAAGGGGAAACTTAGAGAGAAAGGGAGAGAGAGAGAGAGAGAGAGAGAGAGAGAGAGAGAGAGAGAGAGAGAGGGAGAGGGAAGGGGAAACTTAGAGAGAAAGGGAGAGAGAGAGAGAGAAGAGGGATCAAGAGCAATTCCTTCCTTGGGCGAAGGCTTGAGTACCCTCTCTCCCCATCGCCATTTCCCTAAATCTGTCCATCAACTACCCTCTAGTTGACAAAAAGATCACGAAAGTCAAGGCAAGGCTTAGGGAACTCCGGAACTAAGAAGTCCTTCGAGAGGAGTGAAGGTCATATTCCAAACTCTGAAATGGCCCCGAAGCACAAACTCTCACAAGTAACCGGGAAGGCCGCAACTACGAAAGGAGGATCGGGCAAAGATGCCACCATCAACACAAATGGGTTATCCGAAGTAAATGCCAATTCAACACTCGAAAACCAGGTACTGCTACCATGTTTAGTACTTTTAATGGAACATTAAGCATGGACATCATTAGGAAGAAGTCATACTTCGCATCTCGTAACTTGCATAACTCGAAAGCTAGTTGTAAAGGCTTAATAACCATGATTTACCACGAATAGATTAAGCATCTACAAGTTGTTGCAGAATTAAGCCAAGTGTTAGGTTCGAACTTTTGCAAATGCATCATAGATTGCCAATGTACATAAATATTTCGTGTAGGTCAATTGCATCATGTAGACCATTAGAGTGAATTAACTCACATTTACAATGAACTCGTGTACACTTACACTTAAATACTTAGGTCACTCTTTATGATTTGCATAAATGCACTAGAAGGAATTTTCATGAATGAGAATCCTGGATCGTATCATCAACTCAGGAAATACTTGCATCTAGATTTGTGTGGCATCATGGATAGTTTCGATTGCACTACATAATAGGGATTCATCTTAAAAGATAGATTTAAGACCCTCATGTGAATTGCTAAACTAAATTGCAAGAGGCAGTTTGGTAAATGAAATCCTACATGATAAATAAGGCTAGGGTTTAATTCAACTCAACTAGGATTTAATCGTAAATAGGTCAAATTTTTATTATGATTTTGACTTAGAGTCAAGTAAACATGCTATTTGGTCTCTATCCCAACAGCCGGCCACGATATAATTGTCAAAATATGATACATCTCGAAGCTAACACAAGAAAACTCAAATGTCATATCTCTTGTATGTGATTTTGAACATGTAATTTTCTATCCAAACCCCTGACAACCTCGACGATGGTATGTTGTACCGTCAGCTCCCCAAAGTGCTAAAATATATTATCAAAGCATCTTCCCAGCATAGATGAGGATAGTATGCAAATAGAGAGGTCGATATTGCAAGGGGTGGAGACTGCCGAAAGCTTGGAGCATGTAGAGGAGCCAAAATCGGGTAACAATGATGGAAATATAGGAGTCCAAGAATTCTTTGAGAATGAGGTTAACTCATCCTTTTGTGGTGACCTGTCTATTGACCTTCCAGTATATGCGAAGTTATGTCATGAGATTGACATGGGACCATAGGTACTTCATACTTGGAGCATCCACCTACTCAATTCGTTGATGAATCGCTTATAAGGATACATAAGATATGTATTTTAAGTAAGATCATTTTTCGAGATTTATATTACCATACTTTGCTTGATTTATATTGATTATGCTAACATCAATTTTTGTATGTGCAATTGATCTTTGTGGATATTTGGATCTGCACAATGAGTCGAGGGATAAGCGATGAGGAGCTATAGGAGATCTTCACACATATGTCTCCAGATCAGATGGCTCAATTCAGAGATATGGCAAACCAAGAGCTGCCTCGGACACCATCAGGCCATTTTGTTAGATCTACTTCGGTCCGCTCTGATACTTCAATTTCTATAGACGAGGTCGATGCTCCAGACTTGGGCCAGACGGAGGGAGTGGTTCTGGGGGATGCTACGGAGACGTGGATGTAGTAAGCCTACGATCGGCTCAGGATACATGTGCTACTTCTCACTCTCGTGCAAGTTCGAGAGAGCGTCGCTCATGTGGTTGTTGTGGAGGTACCAATGCAATGTCTCTGTCATCTCGTCGTTTTGCTAGAGTTGCGTCACCTATGGGATTTGTCACATGTGTGGGGACTTTTACTCCAATCACTCCATCTTTTTCTCATCAATCGTCTGCAGGTGGCACCCCCATGGGTGCTACTCTGAGAGATCCTACCCCCGTAGGTACACTTGATGTACAGGGGTCTCCTGGATATGCCCAGGAGCGTGGTTGCAGGTGGGAGAGGACACTGCATCTTAGGCATACCCCAGAGGGGTATGGATACCTTGTAGATGATAGGACAAGAGCCATCATCATGAATGATGAGGGGAGGAGGGTGATGGCTCATATGAGAGAGTTGTGCCAACAAGTTTTTTGGCACAATGTCTTGGATCATTGGAAGAACATACTAAACGGAAGTAAGGACTACATAGTAACATCCTTGCATGATAAGTTTCCGGTACCCACCGCAACAGATAGGTTTTCCACAGGCTGGATGATGGAGTGCATCCATACGTACATGTCACACAAACGATCAAACACACGCAAGGCAATTAAGAGTGGGGCCTCAAAGCCCAAGTGGCTAGACGTAGATGACTAGAGGAGGCTATAGATTCTCTAGGACACTGAAGACAGTAGCGCAAGGCGGCGAGGACATGACTGGAGGCAGGAGTAGTCCATCATCTTGGGAGTGGTGGCCACAAGACTATGTGGAGGACTTTGTAAGTTTTTCTTTTGTTCTGCTTGCTTATTTTTTTACAATATCCCTTGTACTGACAATCGTGTTTCTAACAGTTGTATTTTGTTTTCTTTGCAGCACTCCATTACAAACCGCGATCCCACCGGTCTAGAGACTCGATATGCAGAGAGACACATTCTCACTACATTGATGATCGACCGATTGTATGGACACAGCGGCCCAGTCACTCATCTTTCTTGTCCGTAGTTGTTTCTTTTTTTTTGCAGAGTCCGTTCGATGCTCCTTTGTGGCGGGACGAGCTTTCGGATGGCGAGGATCTATAGCTCGCCCCCTTGGATCTGTGGAGCGCACATCCTCTTCTTTTTTGGTCATATGATTTATGTAGGCATTTTCTATGCACTATGTTATTATCATCCTTTGTATCTTGCCACGATTGTACTATCGCTTTCATTATGCGATCTTGTATTTATTTTATGTATCAGTCTTATGGATTCAAGTACACTTTTCCTTCATTTTGACGAGCATTGTACACTTTACTATAACTCTTTTGTATGGCCCAAATAAAGCACAAGCTGCTCTGCCACCCAAAAAAAAAAATCATTGTAGCCATTACTATTAACATCACAAATTTATTGCATGTGTCACAGTTAGCATCGCAAATTGTCGCTATATGCGTCGCTATGCGACACCGATAGCAACACAAATAGCGACGCATATAGCGATGATAATAGCGATTGTTCTATGGCATCGCTAATACCGACATTTTTTGCAACGATGGGGACATATTTTTTAATGAACATTTTCATCCCTTTGAACATCGGTATGAGGCATGTATCTTGTAGTGGTATGACCCAAGATCACAAAAGAAATTTGAATAATTAATCAGGTTGAACTCATGGAGGGCACGCCAAGCCACCCCTAGCCAGCCGCCAACCCTAGCCAAAGGGGTTCTAAATAACTGTGACGGGAACATGGACCAAACCTACCACAAGAGGTCTCTCCGCAGATTAGTTTATACGTAGGACGATGCTTGGATGTCAGAAGGGGGGGGGGGTGAGGGTGCTCTGGCTATAAATTCCCTGCCTCCGAGTCCTACTCAAATGATCTAGTGACTCGAGATGAATTCTCGAGCCTTGTTGGGGGGCGCTCTAGCTATAAATTCCCTGCCTCTGGGTCCTACTCAAATGATCTACGTGACTCGAGATGAATTCTCGAAGCCCTGTTAGTAGTGCAAGGGCGAAAACTTAGAGAAAATAAGATACATCCTCATGGATTGCGAGAATCATCCTTTTTGGACAATATTTGTATCTCAATTAAAATACTAATATAAAGTTACTTCCAAGGAACCTATTTGAATTGTTTTCATGTCAGTGCCATAAGTTATGTAAACAAATCATGTTCTCTAAAAGGATTAATTGAGAAAGTTGATTTTAAATGACACACATAAATGTGGTAGGACTTAATTGGATAACTAAAGAACGCCTATTGAGAGAAGCGAGTGGCCGGAACCCCTGACAGGTCCCCGTCCTACTATGGAAGGGTGGTCCCAGAAGACTGGGAGGCTTCTCACCAGGTTCTACAGTTGTACGATCTTTAGGTAATAGTAAGTTAGAACCCAATTCATGCCATTTTAGGGGACTGGAATGGAATTATGCCCTACGGACAGAGAGGTTGAACGATGCATCCCTCTCATTTTCCATTCTCTTTGAACCAAGTGCGGCATGGGTCTGCTTCGGCTTGGGTATCTTTGCGTAAAGTAGGATGTCTAGGATCTGATGCTAGAATGTTGTTAGGAGACCTTGGCCACTAGGAACCTAGATTTCAGGTTGATCCTAGTGGGTTCGTTCCGTTGCGAAGCGGACTCGGGAAACCCTAGGCGACAAACCCCGGAACATTCCATGAGAGTGCCGGGCAGTGACACTTAGATTCATTTCTCGATGGACTGTTAAAAACGTGCTTGGATAGTCGTTAGGCGGGCATGTTACATTTTTACTTTTGTTAATATGTTTATTTTAGAGATTGGAGAGTAATTCTTAGTCTATGCAGATCTATTTCCATTAACAAGCATAGAATGACAGCCATTGGAGTCCTTAACACAAGTATATTCTGTGTAATGCATACTAAAATAAGAAATCTTATTTTTCCCAATGGCCCGTCCTCCTTTTTCACTGAAAATATATATTTTCTATATGTGCATCCTATGTTGTTCCACCAAACACATAGGAATTTGGAAGATTGGAAGAGCTTCCTTTACCAAAATTCAATGGACTAACAATTTGAGATAATCCCACAATGGAACCATTTAAGGCATCAAATTAAAGATTAATGAATATATTCAAAATTCCATGAAGATAGTGAGGATATCAAGGAGAGTCAATTTATATAAATTCATCCCAATTCATGTTTTTGGTTCAATATTTCAAGGAATAGGTTTGCACTAGACAAAAACAATGTGGTTGGCCATGAGAATGTCATCCAATACATTAATTAAAATGTTTGGAGAAAATTCGTTGTCAGATAAGAAAGAAGACAATGATGATTTGTTTCTCTGCAAATTTTTGGAGGAATGTAGTGCCTTGTCATATAACATTCCAAAGCAAATACTGCATCTTTCTTTCTAGTATAGAAGGAGGAAGAAGATAAACTCGTTGCCTGCTTATTGAACCAAGGGATCCTCTAGAGTAGATTTGAGTTGCACTTTCCCCTTGTGGAGACTTCTGTGGGACATGTTGGGAGCCTTCATGTGCAGTTTGGGAATCTTGAGCTCCACTTTGCCTTCATGGAGCTGCTTTTGGAAAAATTTGTGGTGGAATAGGGCTTTGGTCAACACCAAGATTGTATTTCTTATTGGCTATCTCCTTGGTTGCTCCAACCATTTCCTCAATTGTTCTCTTACACTTTCCAAAGGGGGGGGTCCTTATTTTTAGTTGTAGATGTAGGCTTTTTGGCATGTTCCTTCTTAGAAATCGGTGCCTTGTTGGCTACCACTGGCTCCTTGGATGTTGTCAATTGGTAGACAGCTTCTTAACTGTCATTGTCTCTTTGATTGGAGTTGGTTTGCTAAGTGCACGTGACTTCATTGTAGGAATGAACTTCGTTGTTGTGGTTGGTTTCTTCAATGAATCTTTCTTATTCCCTCTCAATATTATTTGAAGCTCAAGGGAGATAGGGTTAGCTATGATTTCAATGTGCATGTCGATTAGGATCTTGATCACCATTACCCTTTTACAAGCCAAACAAACTCATCTTAATAGCAATCTTGAGTGAACTGCAAAAGTATGCTAAAAATATAAATAAGAATGATAATGTATCTCTATTTTGCTTAAAAAGTTAAACTTTACTTACTGGTTTTTTTCAAGCATGAACTTTGCTTGTAGAAATCTCCAAGCATTTGCAATTACCCTCCAACCACATGAGAAAGTGTCAGGTTGGTGTGGCATTTGCAAACTATAGACAAATATGTCTTTCTCCCTTTTAAGTTGTGGAAATTTCTCCTAAGTGGCAACAAATATTCTTTTTGAAAGCCTATTCTAAAAGAATTTGATAGTATAAAGTAGATATGCAATTGAAAAAAAGGCGACAAGAGAATAGTGAATTTTGTACTTACAGTCTGACCTCACCATGGAATCCAATGAGGGAATTCATCAAGAAAATTTAAGAAATTTCTCCCTTTAAGTTGTGGAAATTTCTTTTAAATGGCAAGAAATATTCTTTTGGAAAACCTATTCAAAAGAAATTTGATAGGACGAAGTAGATATTCAATCCAAAAAACGCAAAAGAGAAGAGTGAAATTCATACTTACAATCTAACCTCACCATGGAATCCAATGAGGGAATTCATCAAGAAAATTTTGCTAAATTTTAAATCCAACACTAACGTGCTCCAATGTGAACTGCAAATTAGAATATATTTGAGCATTATAAAGTAGGGCAAGTCCATGGATTTTTTTCTTGCTTGAGATTAAATTGGACCTCAGTTGGACTTCTTAGAATATCCCTCATGATATGGAATAATGACACATTGGAGCTCAGGAGAGCCTTTATTTCTGACAAGAAAAAATCAATCATATTTACATTTTCATTTGCAAATATAAGGGGGGTCAATGACATAGACCTTGTTGACTTTGTTAGTTGGGAGTGTTAGAATAAGGCACTTGGAAATATAGTACAAAAGAATTGATTAGCTAATATTGAGAACAAGCTGAGACATTTTCTCGGACTCTACGACACGAACGAGAAAATTTGAACAGGGTGGGCAGATTATTTGTGTGCCGAAGGTTCTTGATGCCTTATAATGCAAAAAGAAGTCCAAGATTAGACTCTAGGTAATTTTCTCGAAGTTTCTCGAAGACGTGTAGCACCCCATTATAATGCACAAGCTGGCGGGCCAACCCGAGATCGAATGACATGTAAATTTTGCAGCATAGGGTTTGGGTATCTGATTCCCAAGATTTGTAACTCTTTGACTCAAACGGTTGACTTCACCATGGACACAAAGTCGCTTTGCAAATTGCAAGTTGTGGAGTACAGACTTGGAGATATACGAACTCTACGACACATGTAAGGTTGTGACCAAGTGGAAGATGAGTCTACATGCGCACCATAGGGTCCAAGTTTCTCAAAAACCCACACCCATGATGCCCAAGCCAGTGCCTATGTCATCAAGTATATTTAGATTACACATTGTTAGGATTGGGTACATAAGAATTATTGGCACAAGTTTTGAGAGTAGATTAATTAAAGGGCTTCTAGAAATGAACAGAGAAGAAAGGCACTAACCTTAAAATAAACAAAATTGTTATGTCATTTATTTTTTTATCTTTTGTATGTAGAAATATATTGTCTATGAGATGGACAACTAGTGCGAATCATTGTCTAGTGCCACATTGACTACAACCTATCTTGGAATCAATTTGAGCCTTCTAATGTTTTCCTTCTTGTTATTACATTCCACAGCTCATTGATCTTGCACCTCTTTTTCTTCTTCAATTGCTTGTTGATCCTCCTTCCTTGAGGACTCATCATGTTGATTACCTTGAGTATTATCTTATTACTATATGAGATATTGTCTCATGTTCGAGGGTATTCATAATATTTAAATCTCATCTATTATGTTTGAAATTTTCTCAAACTTTAAGATAATATTTAAAATTTTCATTAGTCAAAATTAACATATAAATATCTATATAAATTGGTTTTAATGACTACTTAAGTTTAATTGATTAATAATTTACTAATTAATTTATTAATAGTAATTTTTACTTGAATTTATGTTTACTTATAATATATTCATCATTTACTCATAATAATTATGATATTAATTTACTAATTATATCCTTTAATTAAATTATTAAAATGGGAAAAACTCAATCAAAAAGCTTTCAAAATTATAAAAATTAGTTTTTTTATCAAAAAGCTTTCAATTTGATATGTGCTTTATTCACGTATATGTCCATTAATTCCATTAAAATCCAAATAATGGCATAATATCCATTTAGGAATCATTACTCATATCAAATAATGCTACCTAGGGCACAATGGTTGTGAGGGAAATCAAGAAGTAGCAACCCTCTTTCGAGCTCATCATTCCAAAGACTAGCTTCTCAAGACATGTAAATGTTGCACAATGTTGCATGTAAATGTACTGCACAATGTTGCATGTAAATGTTTGCATGTAATCATATGTACACGTACCACACATTATCACATGTACACATACCTCAAATTTATTTGATAAATTTGGATTTATAAGTCCAATTCAGAAAATTCGCAACAATTCATAGACTTGGAACCATTTAGATTGGATTATAACTCGAACATTGTGATTGGATTACAAGTGAAAATTCATAGTCTTGGCACCATTTTGATTGGATTATACGTGGAACATTGAGAAGGTTTTCCACTTGAAGTAATTCAAGTCATCAATCAAATTTTTGGGACTATGGTACAAAGTATTGTGAGGCACCTTAGCACGCTATATGTTAGATATTTCCATTGGAGGAGGTAGTTATTCGATAAGCCATGGGTTTTGCTTTTGTTCTAGAACAATCCTTGGAGAGCTTAAGTATCCATTAAACATGTGTCTACATTGGAAAAGTTTCCTTGTATGATATGTCGTTTCTAGTCTTAGCAATCACAATATTGAAAAGAGCTCACTATGATATGTATTTCATAGGAAATCATTTAGGACATACGGTCCCATGGCTACATTAAATTGGGACTACAATTTGGACGTATGGTGCAAAGAGACCCATGAATTATAACTTTTACCATTTTCAAAAAATTGCAAAGGTGTAGCTATATTTACATAATCTATAGCCAAATACATCATGACTCACTATTCACAGTGACCTAATCATCATACATAAATTGATGTGGTGAAAGACAAACTTTTGATAGAAGTAGAACCATGGAACTTGAAGCATCAAATTCAATAATAATGGGTCGTTGGAGTAAACTGAATCTTTGGAAAACCTTACCTTTTAGGAAAGAGAACATCTTATCGACAAAGTGCTTGAGATGAAAACAAATACACAATCTACTTACTAACCATAAAGTCCTTTCACTCACTAAGTGCATGAGATGAGAACAATACACAATTTTCTTATCGACCATAAAGCTCTTTCACTCAATGAGTTATAAAGATGAGTTTCAAAGCTTTTTCTTTTCAAGCTCTCATCTTACTTCTAGAGACTAGAAACTTTTCTTGAGGAATTTTTCCCTTCACAAATTTATCATGCAAAAGGGACATGACATTTGGAAAAATACAATAGAAGCTTTTATTACCCTTGAAAAAGAGCAGTAACTTCAACATTACCCTTCCCTTCAAAGCCACATCCCAATCTTATTCCAACTTGAAACTCAAATTTGAAATTGAGTTTGGAAAATAAAACGACAAGCTAATTTTTTGAATTAAAAGAACCAAGTTTGGACTTAATGGCCAACTTGAGGGTGTCAAATTTGAATTGCCCTAACATCTTATTTGGCACCACCACCAAGCTCTTCGAGCTCTTTGAAGAGAGGTAGGCACCTCTGTCTAGCTACCCGTGTATTACTACACTAACAGTACCTGCCACTGCACACTACACATGGTGGGCGCCCATCACCTCACTTTATTCTTTATTGTTTCAATGACAATTTGAATAAAGGAATGCCCAATCACACATTGTGACAGTTGGAGTTCCCATTTGGTCTCTCTCTCTTTCTTGCTCTTGCTCTCCTGTCAGAGCTCTTCCAAGCAAGCTTTGATCCTTCTCACCTTTCAACTAGTATCAAGCATGGATTCATGACTACTCGATCTTGGTTTGTGGCATCTTCAGCTTCCTATTGAATCCCTATATTCATTGGGTCTCCTTCCTGGCAACCATAGCCAACTCTCCCGAGCTCCCATCACTCCTTGGCTTCCCGAACACCTATCCGGCCCCTTTGGGCACCCTCAAGGAATTCAAAAAAAGGTATTCATTCACTTGCTTCAGGGTTTCATTAAAGTTTACAAGAACATTAGGGTTTGCAAGATCAGGGGCAGCCATAGCTCCCACCATCGGAGCTTATTCAAATCATGTCTTGCCTGAAGCCTTTGTAGGCTACCTTGGGCTTGAACCAAGCCTTCATTGGCTCAAGGTTAAGCCCTCGTCCACCTGGTATAGCCTCAGCAAGAGCAGTAGAAGCCATCAACAAATCAGCATGATTTGCACATGTTTCCTGCAGCCCCTGAACAGCTCCTCTTCAGCTTGCTGAAGGTCATGCTTTGCTCCCAGATCATTGTGGCACCCTTAGCATTGATGTTTGACATGCTTTGACACCTCCCAATCTTGGACACCAATCGGAGGTCCTATATCATTGTTTTGAAATAGCTTGCAGTAGCTTATCAACGTTAAATGTCAATGCTACACTAGCAGTTGATGCCTATGCTTGTTTGGTGCTTCCTAGTTAAGTGGTTTGATACCTATTGATGACCAATTGTTGGGGGATGCAAGACATATGTATTGCCATGATCTTGGACTGATTTTTGGGCTAAAAATCTCAATTTTGAACAGTAAATCATTGCTATACAATAGTGGATTGAAGCCTATTACTTCATGTTTGCCTATGCCTCTTGGAATCGGGACATGCTTTGGAGATGTACTTTGATGTATTGATCATCGAGGATCGACATAGAGCTTGAATTTGCTCTCAAATCATCGGTTGAGCTTGAGCTTGCTTTGCATAGCATTTGGATCTTCATCTCTACTGTACTTATGGCATGCACTTTGCTTGACCGGTCTTGACATGCTTGGCATATACCACTAATACATACCCGTTACATTGTTTGGAGTTGGATGCTATTGAGCCTTGCTTTGGCTTGACATTTGATTACCCGGAGCTTACTTTGGCTATTTCTCAGCTTGTCATAGTTACAATTTGGATTGCTTGATGTTTATGGATGCTATGCACGGATGCTACATGGCCTATATGCTCATGAGGTCTTATTGATGCTTGATCTTGGATCTTCTAGCACTGGTGCTCTCATATGCCCTTGTTGAGCTTCTTTGCTTGATATTTGCAAATTTTGTGCCAGTGGGAGCATCTTGATATGCTTAATGACATTGAGCAGGCAGTTTATGCTACTTGAGCATTCAGATACTTGAGACTGGGATCTTCACTTGGATGTTGCATGGTTGATATGTGTGGTCCTCGCATATGTATTTGGGCTGGTTTGGGCTTTGCACTACCTAAGCATACACCTATTTATATCAGGTCTTGCCAGTGTTATGTACACTTTGCTGCCCTATTACATAAGGGATGTGCCGGCTTATAGACGGATTCATTTGACATGCTTGGGTGTTTGTTCAATGTTTGTATGACTGTCACATGTTGATTTATACCCGCTTGATGTCGGTTATGCTTTCACGGTCAGTGGTTGACTTGGTGCACTCATTTAGCCTACAGTTTGCTCTCATATTGTACCTGACTGTAATTTATTACAGCAAGCAATTATGCATAGACTAACGTGGAATTTTCATACTGAATCATTCTAATTTTATGTACTTTTAATGATACTTGGTGGGCAGCATCATTAGCTATCAGTTCATGGTCATTTTGCCTTGTGATATTTTGGCTGTTTATTATAGTAGAAAATAGCAAGCAATTTTGAACAGTTTGCACCATTTTGGACTGCAATATGGCATCTTCTTCCACTGATAGTACTATCTTCAACATCACTAAGCTTGATGGTACAAATTATGCCTATTGGAAGAGCCAAGTTTGGTAGGTATTGGTGTAGAAATTGCAGATAAAGCCACTAAGGATGCATGGCGAGTAGCTTGAAACTATGACTGATGATGAATAGGATGAGCTTGATGAGTTATGCAAGTCCACCCTCATCTTGTCTCTCACTGAACAGGTGCATTATAATGTGATTGAGGAAGTACAGAGTGCTTGGCAACTTTGGGATAAAATTAAGAACCTCTATGACAAGAAAAGTCCAGCCATTCAAATGTATTGGTTGAAGCAGCTTATGGACCTGCGCATGAAGGAGAATATGACAATGTCTGCTCATTTGAGCCAGTTCCATGCTATTCTTAAGAATGTGACTTCATAGGGCTTTACCTTTAATGATGAGGTTACTCCATTGTTTTTTCTTGGGACTCTGAGTGAGTCATGGGATGTATTCTGCAGTGCCTTATGTGCTCTTGCTACTATTCTGAACTTTGCTGATGTAGAGAGTGCTCTTCTGCAAAAAGAGATCAATCGTAAGAACTTAGATGTCTCTCATGTGTCACATGCTTTGACTGTTAGAGGTAGAGATGGTAATGGAAAGAATGACCATAGGAATGGCCGTGGCAAAGACTTACAGAAGTCTAGGTCTAAGTCATGTGGTAAGTCACGCAGCAAGTCTCATAGGAGAAATGCTAATGTGACATGTCATCATTGCGGAAAGAAGGGTCACATACGCCCACAATGTCATGAGTTGCACAATGATAAGCACAAAGAGAAGGGGAAAGACAAAGTACAAGAAAAGTCCTCTGATCGTCGCAGCATGGTACCTGTGAAATCCAATCTGAAAATAGAGGAAATCAATGTCATGTAGACTGATGACTCTGATGGGGAGTACAAACTTGCAGCTAGTTCTTGTGATGCTATGCCATTGACCAAGGTTCACTCTATGTATGCGCAGTGCTGGCTTTTGGATTCTGGTGCTTCATTTCATGTTATACCATGCCGTGAATGGTTTCACTCCTACCGCACTGTCTCTGGTTCAATTCGCTTGGGTGATGACAAGTCACTTGCTATTGTTGGCATTGGAGATGTACAACTATAGTTCTCTACTGGCAATATTTTTCTGTTACAGGATGTGCATCATGTACCTGCGCTTACATGTAGTCTTATGTCTACAGGGCAGCTTAATGATGCTGGATTTCATGTTTCATTTGGGGATTTTGCCTGGAAGATCACCCATGGAAGGCTTGTGCTTGCTAGAGGTACCAAGGCTAGCTCTGTCCTCTTGTAGTTTATGGGTCCTCTGTTGACCATGTTTTTTCAGTCAGGTCCATCCCACACGTATCTCTTTGGCATGCCTATTTGGGCCACATTAGGGGAGTTTTGAGGTCTCAAAAATGCCTTGTAAGCAATCCTAGAGAGAGAAAATATTTTAGAAAATAAAATTATTTTTTATATTTTTAAAAACTTTTATATTTTGGTAAGTAAATATATCAAAATTTGTTAATAAGTCATTGTCGTAATATTCTCGTGGTCACATCAAATCTAGAAATCTAGGCCGCCATAAAGATGACAAAGATTGTCATAATGAAGATCTTACTCATCCTCATTAAAGTGAAAACTAATATTCAATTTTAATTTTGTTCGACGTTTGATTACTTCCCTCCATTCTCACTCTCTTCTTTCTTTCCCATCCTTACTAGTTTCTTCTTCATTTTCCTTCTTGTTTTTAATTCGCATACTTTTTCAATCCAATCCTCTAATCGCATCCTTAGCTATGAATCAGTCATCCAATTATCTCTGTAGCTCTAGTAAAAGGCCTCTCTATCATCTTCATATTGAGTTGGATGGTAAGTATGAACCAATAAGGAAGAGAACAAAACCCATTACTATTACAGAGTCTACAAAACATATACTCAGGTTTGAAGGAAAGAAGAATCTTGATCTTTGGTTAGATGGCAGGCTATATCCCAAAGATCCTAGCAAAAATAGCACTCCGCCTTTCTATAATAGCTCTTCATTGTTGAGGTTCATTGGTGATGGTTATAATGGGTTTCTAGGCTATACACTTAACTTGGTTGCAGAAAAGAATGTCCTCAAATTGGAGAACTAAATTTTGTCAAAACATAACAATGAGTTACTACAGAAGCTAGAAGGCTATCAACAGAGGATTCATTTGTTGGAGAAACGCATCAAATCTTATCAATGAAAGCAAACTATTTTAGGACTTCAAAATCGACAAAAGGCTCTTAGAAATATTGAGATTCTTAGATGATAAGAAGGTGGTTGTAGTAAAAGAATCCAAGCAACAAGGTACATTTTTTTCCACTTTAAAAATATGAAATATGACTTTGTTTATAATTAATTGTATTGATTTGTGATGTTGATTTTGTTTAGGTCTCTTCTTCAACCGAATGCAAGTAAAAGAGATTCTTTGAAAGCATCTCAGTTTTATTATCATCTTCTTCCTTCAGTAGTTTCAAAAGATATTTTGGAGAAGAAATTTAAAAATGCAAAAAAACAATGCTTAGAGTCATTTATAAAGGATCTCTCTTTGGATACTAAGTTAGTGTAGAAGACACTAGATAATATTTGTATCAGTCGAGATACTTATATACAACTTTTCCAGCTTTTACAGTCAAATATGAAGTA
This sequence comes from Lygodium microphyllum, assembly GCF_053477565.2. Lineage (NCBI taxonomy): Eukaryota > Viridiplantae > Streptophyta > Polypodiopsida > Schizaeales > Lygodiaceae > Lygodium > Lygodium microphyllum. The sequence continues at coordinate 124,879,144 of NC_141137.1, read as the reverse complement.
ACGACAAGTACGTAATTGCATACTTCCAAGGCCATCTATGATTAGAACTATTAGACAGAGAGTGAATAACAAAGTAATGGAGATTCTAGGTAAACCTTTCCATATCAAGGCTAGCTTCAAGGGCAAGAAAGAAAGTTGTATTCAATGAATTTAACAATAATTTCCTTGACTTTTCCACCCTATAATGCTTAATGATTAGATTCTATGACTTGTCACTAGAAGAGGCACAAGGAGTGGCTAGATTTGTGGTTAAACTTGATGAAAGTGATATTCTAAAATGTACAAAACTAAAGAGAGTCTTTATTACCTTTATGAATAGAGCACTTTCATCAAATCATTACAATCACCCAATGTCATTTAGTGTTCAATCGGAACACAACATCTAGTGGCTAGGAGCATTCGAAGTCAATACAGAGGATTTTGATATATTGTATTGGGTTTTTCATCGAACACCAATACCTGATGTTATTAAGAGAAAACAAGCAGGAGAAGAGCTATTTGTTGAAGGATTTGGGAACTATAAGATTGAGTGGCACATAGCTGGTGACTTAAAGACACTTAAATGTATGTACAATATATCAAAGGGAGCCAACTCTAGATCTCCTTGCCTATATTACATGTCCCCAGACATAGAGTTGAACTCAAGTAATTGGAATAGAGCACCCTCTAGGCACAACAAGGATCCACAATTTAAGCTAGTTCTAGATATTCCTTTAGTGAATGCCCATATCTATACACTTCATGCACTTTGTAAGATAATTGAAAATCCTGTTCATGTTTATATATAATTTGCATGGAAGTTGAAGCCATTATCAGCTAGAACAAATGCTATAACAAAGATTGAAAAATTCTTAGCTGCAATTGGTTTGCATGGTGGTAATGTTGTTATTGAATCGGATCTTCAAAAGTCTAAGGATGGCAATTGTGTCCCCAAAAAGCCATCTATTGGTGGAGTGAAGGCTAGAAGGTTCCTAGACTTTCATGGGAGACTTGGTAAGGTAAACTTTAGGAATGGTGGCTCAACTATTAGATACAATTAATGGAAGTGCCTACATAATGCAGTTAAGGATCATGCTGATAATGGAAAAGCTCGGAATAGAAAAGCCAATGTTTGGAAAACACTAGACAAAGCATTCTTTTATTGTGATAAAACAAAGTGGAATGATGATGATCTCAAAGACTTCAAAAACCAATTGAACCTTTTTAAATAAGCAATTTCAAAAGATTGGGGCAATCAACACTTCATTCACTATATGGTAACAAGTTTACATATGTATGTCTCTTTATTGTCTGACTCATATAGGCTTTTCTAATTGAATTTCTTTATTTGTTATCTATGTAGCATATTTTATACAACCATGCTCCATATTTTATCAAGGAATATGGATCTCTATCTATTTGGCCAACCCAAGATATGGAAAAATCACATTATCAAGCAAGAACAAAATACTTTAGACACACAAGACATGGAGGTGGAAAATATAGAGCAAACAATTTATTAGAGGTCTTTCAATGGTTCTACAAACAAATTTGGCATAAATTCAAGCTCAAAGACACAATCGCATCATGTAATACATCATCTTTGGCAAGGACTATATCCACTATTATCCAAAGAAGAAAAGAGGGATATTTAAACTCTTGTGCAAGGCAAAGATATTCTGAAAGGTTACAAACTAGACAAAGAGATGAAAAAATATGGGTTTCAAGAAACCATTAACATTCCTCTATAGGTATCCCCCCCTTTTCATATTCCACAATCTGATTAATACAAGAATGCAAGGCTACAGAACTGCCTTGAAAAATCTCTCCCTCAACATCAAGAGTTGCTAGCATTTCCTCTTCATAACCGATAAAATTCTTATCATTTTGACCCCATGCAACAAGGATTGCCAAAGTAGTAATATTCTCTAAGATCAAAAAGGTGTTGAATATCATTTAGCAATACATGTCTCTTTTTGTTGATGACATTATTGGAAAATTTTAGGATACATTCAAGAGGACCTATTTTAATATTTGCACTCAACTCTATCTCCTTTTCTTCCACTTTTGTAATGTTCTCACTTTTAAACAAAGCAACATCAAATCCCTGCACTAACTAATTCTCAATATCCTCCTGAAACATTTCACCCTTCTCTTCAACTTCTTTGTCTTTGCATGAAATATCTTCCGTCTTCTTCTCTTGTATTGTATCTGAAGAACAACTATCCATATATTGAAGATATACAATAAATCCAACATCCTTCTGTACAAGAAGACATTGTTATTGATTTTGATGAAAAGGGCAATTCGCTTTCCACTTCTTGAATTCTTCATCAATAAGGATAAACCTTGTTTGCAAAGTTGTTCTAGCATCATTGGAAGCTTCCATTACATCGCTATAATGGACAAATCCTTCAATCTCTAGGCCTTCCACATGTCTATCATAAAACTCCCTGAAATCCTTCAACTTATCTTCAAGATCCTTCAAAAGCTCTTGCAAATCAAAGAGAACATTGAGCATATCTTTGATGTAAATAAATCTAGATGAATTTCCAGTTGCGTGAAGAAAATAAAAGAGCTTTTCATCACAGGTATCCTCCAGATCCTCCTTCTTCATTCCCTCTAAAGACAACTTCCTTTTAGTCATCCTGATTACTCACAAAACAAAATTCAGAAAACAAAAAATTGAATTTGGAGAATAATTTACAAATCAACATTCACTCACCAGTAGATTAAAGAAAGATCACTAAAAAATTTTGGCATGAATTGAAACTTTCTACAGCATTACAAAACCTATAATATACAAGATGAAATGATTGAAATGAATGAATGAAATGAAATTTAGTCAAAACCTATAATATACATGATGAATGAAATGAATTGAAACTTTATGCAACAAAGAAAGCATGAAACATTTACGACTCATGAAACACAAAAACAATGATTCAGACGGCCTCACAGCTCACAAAATCGTGTTTCACACGCCACTTTGACAAAAAAAATTGATGAATTCGCATTTTATACAACCAAAAAATTTGAACAAAAAAATGCATCAAGAACATCAAAACCCCATCATTTAACATGTGTACCAGACCAATATTGATAGAAAAACAAAGTAAAACCCTTACAGAATTTCTAAGTCCCTGATGTAACATTGTCCTCTTAAACCAACTAACATCTTCAATGCTACAAAATTCAGGATTACAGAGAAAAATATTAAGAAAAGTGTGATACCTGATATTTTCAAGTCTTGCTCCTGAGAATAAATGGTTTTTTACAAGAATGTGCTTTGTATGGCTTGTGATGCTAACAAGATAAATAGCTAATCGAAGACGAGACAAGATACATGAAAGAAGTAGTAACCAAAACCCGAACCTAAGTGTTCATATATATATGTGTGTGTGTGTGTGTGTGTGTGTGTGTGTGTGTGTGTGTGTGTGTGTGTGTGTGTGTGTGTGTGTGTGTGTGTGTGTGTGTGTGTGTGTGTGTGTGCCAACGGTCACCGCATGTTTGATCAAAAAGTACATTGCACTAATTTGGAGGAGGTGCGCTTAAAAAGAAAATGATAAAAACTTAAAAATTGGAGCAATAAAAGTACTATCATGCCGAAAAAGTAAGTGACGTTGTCGTATCACTATGCAAGCACAGTGTGAAAAACTCTAGAGTGCATCATCATCCGACTTCTTTATTGATGTAGACAGTCAATGTGATCTAAGTCATTAGTGCTAGTGTCTATGGCATAGATGGTTCAAAAATACTAGATTTTTGGACAATTTTAGCCTATTTTAGATATGTTTGATATTATTTATTGTAAATATTCAAAAAATCTAGGTAAACTTCTAGATTAGAATGGCATGCAAAAAGCAAGTTTCTTTTTCAGCGCTAGTTATTGGATTTTTCATTAAAAAGAAAGATAGGCAAAATCACGGGTGTCGCGATCGCTGTTGACAAGCTGAAAACTATACTTTGAACTTGAAGAAGAAGAAGTGATCTAGGAAATCCCTAATCAAGTGTCCTCAGGTTTTACCCCCTTTCGAAGCGAACAGAGCCATCAAATTTGGATTTTGAGCAGCAAAAAAGAAAAAGTTGTTATTTTGAAGCACGTTTTTGGTCTAAGAAGGACCTCCAGGAGATCTAATGCCTGGAGATTGCTTCTAATGAGTGCCAACAAAGGATTTCAGGTTCTGTCAATACATATTGATTCAATTCATTGTGCTTTGTTTTTGTCATGTTTACCTCTTGTCTATTCTTTTTCTTCTCTTCCATCTCCTATCTCTACTTCCTTCTATCTCTGATCCCTAATTGATTTGACCTTTCGACAAAAACCCCTCCGACAATGTGGCACAACTTCCCATGTAAAAACGGTTTTCAATCGCACGTGTGAAATTAACTACGCATTACAGCAACCACACGTGTAAACAAACATCCTTATAAACCTGATTTCTGAATCATAAAAGAGTTTTTTCAAAGACAAAGCTCTCTCTCTGCTCAAGCACACCAATACAACACTAATTTGATCGCAGTACAAATTTATTCTTCCCACACAAGGCTACTAAAGAAGGTTTCATCGCCCAACATACGCATCGAACACTCAAGAATGTAAGCTTTTTGCCAAAATATAAGTTACCTCTTTGAATCACTTGAGAATTCCTACTAGACCATTCCTAAAAATGCCAAAAGTATGAAACATGACGAGCCATGGCTCTTCACCTCAGCAATAGCTATTTTGCAATTCATACGTATTAAACGTGAGATTGTGTTGGTTTCTCTTGTCCGTGTAAGGCCTCCTCACGTTTCATGAGACTTAGGCATGCATTTATCCATTTATGACATATGAAATGCGATGGATGTGAGATTTCTCTTTTCCACGTGAGGACTCCTTGCATTTCATACTACTTAGGTGTGCATCGTTTCTCTACTGACGTATGAAAAGCGATATGGTTTTAAGTACTCTAGTTAAAAAGGTCCCTCGCATTCCATACGACTTAGGCATGCATCAATTCTCCTTTGACATATGAAATGTGATATGGTTTTAAGTTCTCTAATCCAAAAGGTCTCCTGTGTTTCATACGTCTTGTGCACTATTTTATTGAATTTGGATTTAGACTGTGTGATTAGTGTTTGCTAGTTTTTTATTGATTGGATATCTTTCCTTATTTGTTTGTATTATTTATTTTTTTGGATTTTTCAGATGGTTAAAACTAAGGCCATTGTAAGGAAGTAGATATTTGATCTTAGAGGTCTTGCTTCAAAGATCCATCAGTCCTCCAAGCCTTTCAAGCTTACAAGGAAATCAAAGCCAAGAAGAAGGTTCTCACAGCATGTGAGGTGCCTTAAGGAGATTAGAAGTGCAATGAAGACTTTGAATAATGCAATTCCAAAGCTATCTTTTCAGAGGCTTGTCAGAGAAATTTGTGACAAGCATAGTCTACACAGTTTTAGATGGATTAGGGCAGCTCTCAACTGTATTCAAGAGGCTACTAAAGATTTTTTGATTGAAGACATGCAGTAGAGCCTGCAATGAGACGGTCTACTAGAGCTAGACGTCCACCTGATAGATTTAAGCCCTCGATGCATTATGTCTTGGTTACAGATGCAGGAGAGCCTCTCACCTATGATGAGGCTATCCAAGGGGTGACAGTCACCCCTAGGAGAGGGCTATGCACTCTAAGATGGACTCCTTGCATAAGAATATGAATTGGGATTTGGTTGCATTTCCTAACAGCAAGAAGGCTTTGCCATGCAAATGGATGTACAAGTTGAAAAGTACCCCTGGGCACCCCAAGTCGGCTTATAACGCAAGACTTGTTGGTAAGGGTCTTAAACAAGAGCATGGAGTTGACTTTGATGAAGTCTTTTCCCCTAGTAGGGTGGTCAAGATGACCACCCTACGCTTGGTTTTGGCCTTAGTCGCACAGCTTAACTTGGACATGTATCAGATGGATGTCAAGACTGCATTCTTGCATGGGGATTTTCATAATGAGATTTACATGGAGAAGCCTAAGGGCTTTGCAGAACCTAATAGGGAAGCATTTAGTGTGCAAGTTGAAGAAAAGTCTTTATGGCTTGAAGCAGGCACCTAGTGAGTGGTATCATAAGTTTGATGCCTTTATACAGTCACAGGGCTACAAGAGGAGCGCTATATGGATCCGTGTCTTTACACGAAGACAGCCTCTGATGGCTCATTGCTACTTTATCTGGATAATATGTTGATAGTAGGGAAAGCTCATGATGAGCTGGATGCTTTTAAATCTCAGCTCTAAAGAAGAGCTTTGAGATGATTGGGACAGGCCTCTCACATTCTTGGTATGCACATTAAGCGCGACAGGCATCAGGGACTACTCTACCTCTCACAGAGGGAGTACATTCATAAAGTCCTTAAGCGTTTCTGCCTCGAGGGGATCACTCATGAATATATGTATATATAACGTGAGTTCAAAATAAGGGGTTTTTAAAACACCATTTTTATACATTTTTTTACATACAGAAGGGTGTCATATAAAGGGATTACTTACAGATTGAATAGAAAAGGATTGTATTTTATTCAAGAAAAATTCACAGATTAGGATATTTATAAATAGGCCATGAATGCACGTTATATAGAAAATATATATATGGTGAACCCCCCGAGGTTTCTGCATGTAGGATGTGAAGCCTATTGGCTATCCATTACCTTCTTATGTGAAGGTCTCACAGGCCAATTGTCTGTAGACAGATGAGCAGAGGACCAAGATGGCCAAGATCCCTTATGCATCAACCGTGGGCAGTTTGATGTATGCCATAATAGCCACTCATCCAAATATTGCATTTGCAATTGGTGTTGTGGCACGCTATATGGCTACACCTGGCAAGAAACATAGGGATGTCGTGAAGGGTATCATGAGATACTTGAAGGGCAAAGCAGATATGTGTATTTGCTATGGCAGCCAGGATACAAGAGTTGTGGGGCACACAGACTCCAATTATGCAGGACATACAGATAGTAGGAAGTCCGCTTCTGGCTATGTATTCACTTATGCTGGAGGTGCTATCTCTTGGATGTGGAGGGTTCAAAAGTGTACGGCTCTCTCTACCAATGAGGCCGAGTATGTTGCAGTCAGAGGCTTGCAAGGAGGCCACATGGTTGGGCCGTTTGATTCATGACCATGGGATTGATTCTATACCTACACTGCATTTGGATTCTATGAGTGCTATTCAGCAAGCCAAGAATCTGATCTTCCATGCTAAGTCGAAACACATTGAGGTGAGATATCACTTCATACGTGGGGTCGTGGAGGACAGATCTGTTGACCTTGTCAAGATCTCCACTAACAAAATCCTGCAGATCTGCACGAAAAGCCTCACTACTAAGTGCTTTGCCTTCCTCAAGAGATTGATGGGCGTTGGATGAGATGACATTTTTCCTCGTCATTTTTCACTCCTCACTGGAGCATATTTGCCTTTAAGCGGGAGGTTTTTGGGGGGTAAAGGTGCCTTCTCCTAGCCGCCCCTGTATTACTACACTCACAATACCCAACACTACACACTACAGGTGGCAGGCACCAGCCACCGTCACTTTATTCTTTATTCTTTCAGCGACAGTTTGAAAAAAGGAAGGCCCGGTCACATATTGTGACAGTTGGAGTTTCCATTTGGTCTCTCTCTCTTTCTTGCTCTTGCTCTCCTACCATATCTCTTCCAAGCAAGCTTCGATCCTTCTCACCTTTCAAGAGGGGTGTTGTTGGCATGCACAATGAGAACCAAGTCTCCATCATTAAGAAGTCAGTCACAAGTTCACTAGCAAGGTCCTAGTCACCATATCAAAGCACATCACCTACAATTTGACCTCATGGTTGTTCAATCCATCTTTCTAATCACCACCATTGATGCCAAGGACACCATCATTCTACATAGAAATGTCAACAAAATAGGCATCCCTCTATCTTGGTTTGTAGTATACTTGTCAATATTTCTACTATGAAAAAGAGTTCTAAGTTCATTTCTATAAGATTTACCATAGAGAGATATCTTTGAAATGACACTTGAATGAGTGCTACAATCGCCAAAATCAATATTTTATTAGAAGTAAGCAATGTCTTATATTAACAAAAAAGAGATACAACATGGAAAGGCTAATACAATGGCTAACACAACACACAATTTATCAAAACATGCAAATGAAGAAAATCATTGAGTCTTAGATTTCTTTGATGGTGGAGACAAAGAGCCTTTTGACTCAAGAATAAGTTATTTCTTCTATTCAAATAGGAATCATTTGCATTTTAGCTCTTCCTCTAGGAGAAGTGAGTCGGTGACTTTATCAAGTCACCTAAGGTAGCAATCGTATAGATTTGTCAACCATGCGCTTAATCAAAGAGGTACAAAAACTTTTGCTTTCTTTCCCTCCAATTAAGCACTCATTGTGCAGCACAAACTTGTCAATATAAATTATTACCTAGACCACATTGTAAAACTACTAATATAATTTTTTATGCATATTAATGAAATCCTTATGGAGGGTATCATGTGTCGCCCTTTTGCTCCTTGAAAAATGCGACTGTGACCCTAGGTGTGCATGTGCATGTTTCTCGCACACCTAGGTCCTAGATGCTCACATTTTGGCTTGCCCACCTACATTTGGTCACATCCACCTACATTCTCTCTCTCTCTCTCTCTCTCTCTCTCTCTCTCTCTCTCTCTCTCTCTCTCTCTCTCTCTCTCTCTCTCTCTCTCTCTCTCTCTCTCTCTCTCTCTCTCTCTCTCTCTCTCTCTCTCTCTCTCTCTCTCTCTCTCTCTCTCTCTCTCTCTCTCTCTCTCTCTCTCCATGGTATCTTAATCCATATCATCACTCACTTACTTTTTTTCCTCCATAAGTTTTATTGTTGATGCCAGATTGTGATCAATTCATCACATGGATTTTGTTCTTTCCTACAGAGATGAAGGTCTCAAAAAGGTCAATCATGATAAGACCCTTTTTGCACATCAAATCTTGGGAGGAGAATGAGAAAGAAAAAGCTATGAACAACTATCAATTTTTTTTAATTCCGTTTATTTTTAGTGCATTTTGTTAAATCAAGAATGCTACTTTTGATCAATGGATGCTTGGCAAAACACCTAAAAAAGGCCAAGTATGACAAGAAGAGGTGATATGATACACTTGCATGTCTATCTTGAGCCTTGGGGAGATCACTCATAAATATATATACATATCATGTGGGTTCACCATAAGAGATCTTCCAAATACCATTTTCACATTCTTTTTTACATATAGAAGGGTACCTTATAAAGGAGCTATTTATAGATTGAATAGAAAAGGGGTCTATTTTATTCAAGGAAAATTCACATATAATGGTATTGTATAAATAGACCTTGACCACATGTGATATAGAGGATATACTATAGTAAACCCCTCAAGCTTAAAAGCCACTATTATGCTATGGTGAGAAACCTCACTAGAGGTGAATCACCATCTTGAGGGGTTTACTATATGTAAACCCTATATATCATATGCATTCAAGGATTATTTAAAAATGCCCTTATCTAGGAATTTTATCTAAATAAAAAACATTCATTTTCTGTTCAATCTGTGAATAACTCCTTTATATGGTACCCTTATGTGTGTAAAATTTTTTATAAATATGGTATTTTAAATATGCATTTATTTTAACCCACAAAATATACCTACATGTATATGAGCCACGGCCTTGAGTCCTAGCCATCTAATTCTATATTATCATGTAATTTCTACATGCATATCCATGGCACCTCAATTGTGTTCTATCATATAATAAGCTCCTCAATCTTGTCCTATTATATGATTACATGTATGCTTATCTATTGCACCACAATTGTGTTCTGCTACTAATATGCAAGACATTGGGTGTGTGCAGTAAGCTCTTGAGAAAAAGAGGGCAATATATATTGAGAAGATGAAGGACAATATCGATGTCATACACTGGACAATGGAGAAGAAGCCTAGCATGAATGAGGTAAAGAAAGACAAGGAGTTCATGAATGCAAAGTGGAATACAACCAAGTTCAAAGCATCGTGCTAAGCTCCCAAGAAGTTTCTCTATTTTGGAGCCTTGGTAAACATCTCATATTTCCATCTTGTCATATTACCTAACACCATTTAATGTCCACATTGTGACCCTTCACCCATGTAGTTGCATCGCAAGGGGATTTATTTCATGGTCACACATGCATTGGCTAAGTGAAACCCTCACAACTCAAGTTTGAACATCAAATATTGGTTGGAGAGGAGCATTTGCAACTAATATGAGATTGCTAAAGACTCCTGCCATGTTTTCTAGGAGCATTTCTTTGATGTGGAATTATGGGGACCCCATAGAAACATAACCTACAAGGAAAGCATGTATAACCAAGTTGGAAATGTACTTAGCCCCATTCTATGTTTCTTTAATGCTATGTAATTGTTAACTCCTCTAATCATTAATTTGCAGCTACCTATATGAAATTTCAAAAAGTACTTAAGTTTAAGAAGCCTTCTTCTTTGACCTTGTGGTGTGATCCATACATGACAAAAATAATTTTAGGATGGTTTTGATGAGAGAGAGAGAGAGAGAGAGAGAGAGATCACATTGTTGCCCATCATTGCAATTATGGTAATTAAGGATAGTCTGAAAAATGAATCAATGGTGAAGTTCAAAAATACCTTAATGGTCAAGAAATCGACAAGTTTTTGATGTTTATATAAGATAACATATTAATAAAATATCTTATCACTTCCATGCAAAGAAATTCCATTAATTTTCCAAACAATGTTTTTTTTTGAGAGATGATCTTGCTTTGTGCAAGACAATTGAATATTTCAACAAGGATGTGTCCTTTGATCTATTTTCCATAGGCCCAACTCCCCTTGCATTAATCATAATAATATCTTTTGGATGGATTCCATTGCCGTGTCAAAAATATGTGTGATGTTGTAAAAATTGTTTTTGAGACCTATTTTGAAGAAGGGGTGCCTACGTGCATGCGTGTGTGCAAGCGCGCGCGCACGTGTGTGTGTGTGTGTGTGTGTGTGTGTGTGTGTGTGTGTGTGTGTGTGTGTGTGTGTGTGTGTGTGTGTGTGTGTGTGTGTGTGTGTGTGTGTGTGTGTGTGTGTGTGTGTGTGTGTGTGTGTGTGTGTGTGTGTGTGTGTGTGTGTGTGTGTGTGTGTGTGTGTGTGTGTGTGTGTGTGTGTGTGTGTGTGTGTGTGTGTGTGTGTGTGTGTGTGTGTGTGTGTGTGTGTGTGTGTGTGTGTGTGTGTGTGTGTGTGTGTGTGTGTGTGTGTGTGTGTGTGTGTGTGTGTGTGTGTGGAGCAACTTGCAAGCCATCACAGTGAGAAATCTACACAAAGACAAAAGAGGGTATGCAAGAGGGAGAAAGTAACTTCTATGCATTTATTTGAGTTATGGCACTATATATTATGTGACTATAGTGGATGAAATAGGCACAAGAATGGGTGAAAAATGCACTGCATATAATGTGGGTATGGTCAATGAAAAAAGCACAAGAATGAGAAGTAAGTTGCTTATGCCCTACCACATATTTTGCAAAAAGATGCAGTCAATAGCAAACACCTCCCTCTATCCACCACAAGGTCACACACAAAGACGCATAGCACACACATGTTTGCTCATGCACAAACTTATATACAAAGGCACCGACCCTTAACCCCTTCCATCCACAAATAGTCTACACGCATATATAAAGGCCTCCATCTATCCAACACAAGGTTACACACAAAGAGAAAGCACACACATATTTGCTCATCCACAAACTTATATAAAAATGCACAAACTTATATACAAAGGCATAGATCCTTTACCCCTTGCATCCACAAATAGTCTGCACACAGACACACTAATGGTCAAACCCCTCTTGCCACTAGACATCTACACAAACACTTAAATCAACAATTTGACATTAAGAACATGCATGTCTCTCTCTCTCTCTCTCTCTCTCTCTCTCTCTCTCTCTCTCTCTCTCTCTCTCTCTCTCTCTCTCTCTCTCTCTCTCTCTCTCTCTCTCTCTCTCTCTCTCTCTCTCTCTCTCTCTCTCTCTCTCTCTCTCTCTCTCTCTCTCTCTCTCTCTCTTTGGAATTCGATACATTGTGACAACATGGGTCAAATGTGAAGTGATATCCACATAAAATCTTATTGGAAGCTTGATTCAGATTGCTATAAAAAGCATGACATTATATATATGGTTTCTTTTAATAGCTTTTGTGTGATTTTATGTGAGATTGATTTATACGAGCCATAAAACCAAAATATAATGCTTACATCTGAATCCTCTTACAACATGAATTGTGTCTTGCGACGCAAAGTATCATATTTGTCTCAGTAACCCCAGTGCAAAGCACTAGTCTAGTGCCGTGCTTTGCATAGCCTAGGTGCCAAGTATATCTATACCTATTTAGATCTCTCAGCACATTTATTAAACATGTTACTATCTTCTTAAGTCCACACTTCTTTTAAAATACAGATTTGATGAATACTTATGCATAACATAAGCTTATTCATTGAAATAAATGTCAAAAGCACAACATTGTACACAATATATGTTTTAACATCTTAAAGACAAGTGACTCTAAGATTTAGTAAATTTGACATTTTACCTCTATGTACTTGAGGGAAAGGACATGCAAACACACCTTCACCATGACATTGTTGTAGAGTCAACGATCTACTTTCATTTACTATAGAAACATTTAAAGTGAGATGGGCATGTCTTTAATTATTGGATTTTTGTGTAAAAGTACTCTAATTGATGAACCATCATGTTTATGATGAAATGCTATGCAAACTTGCTAATTTATTAGTAAAATTTGGTGCTCCATGTGTAGCGCTTCAAAGCGACGGCTTGGTGCTCTATATATAGGGTATAAATGTATATATAAAATTTCTATAATTAAAAAATAGTTGAAGCCAAGCTTTGGGGTCTCTCAAGGTTGATTTCTTTGTGCCTCCACCACCCATTGCTCTTGCAAGTACTTTCTCAACAATGTTGAATAGTTTGTGACTAGGAGAACATATGTCTTGATTTTGTACACAAGGCACAGAACCCAAAATACAATACCTTTGTGTAAACACTATTGCTGCATGAAGTGTATCTTAGGACGATCCTATAACTGTTAGTAACACTGGTCCAAAGCACTATAGAAACTAGGCTCAAAGCGACTAATTACAAACCAACCTAAAGTCATCAAAATGCAGTGATACTTTACCTTGCAGTACATCAAGTCATGAGGATGTTGTTGATGAGATTATGGATAGAAATGAGGCTCTAAGTAGCTAGTCAAAAGGCTAGAAACTAGGGCCATTTTTCAATTTTGTCAATAACCTCCTCATCGCCCGATGCACTTTAAGATATAGTCACATCACATGAAAATTCATAGAAGTTTCAAAACTTATTTTCTCTAGCTCACCTTGTAGCTTCAACTCTTCATCCATCATGCCAACCAACCTTCTAAGGAAAGGGATCCGCAAATTCCCTTGTGGTAAAGGATGAGGGCCTTATTCTAAAGAGCTCATGTTGCAATGCCTAGAACCCAACCTCCAAGAAGTCCTTGAAATAATTACTTCACATGAGTTGGCAAAGTGTGAGCAAGTCATATCCCATTTCTTTAGGCAAAAACTTAATATATAAAGCCATAAAATACAAAAACTAAATGCCATAGAATGTAAGAACTTGCCTTTTTTTAAAAACAAGGTATTAGTGAAAATGCCATAAAACATATTAATGGTATAATCCACCTCACATGCAACAATGTTCTCCTAAGCAATATTAATGACACTCATAGTATCCAAGCTAGTGTTATTTTATCTTTTAAATTTTGCTATTTCTAGATACATATTCATGTAGTCATAGTCTGCCAAGTCATCCATAGAATCCTTGATGGGATTTGAGAATAACTTTCCTTCCTTTATCTCCATGCACTAAACTACATTAGAGAGCACCAACTATTGAATGCCATCTAGCTCAATAGGCATCAAAAAAGTAAAAATTTGTTTTTCAAGGATTGGCTCTTCAAATGGATATGGCAATGAGAGAGCCAACCCTTACTTGACACAATCTGATATTCATCTTCAAATGGATATGGCAATGAGAGAGCCAGACATGATCCGATATTCATCTTCAAGATTGATTGCCTCCTTGATAGTCTCTTCTCCCCCTTTACTAACCCTAAGAGTCAATGAAGTTGTGACTTCATTGTTGTTCTTCCAAGTCTAATGCAAGCAAGTCGATTGCCAATGTAGCATTGCATTCAACAAGCTCACAAGGCTTCATATTCGGAGCATAATGTGACCTTGAATATTTGTTATGGGTGTGACGTGTATTTATTTACATAATAAAATATGTCACACCAATACTTTTGTCACAATGTGAGAATTGACCTTTCTTTTGCTATAAGTTAGAATCGTACCCTTCTAGTGCCTTAATACATCTCCAATTTTAGATGCTTTCACCTTGAAAGCTCCCCTCATACTTGAATGCTCTTCTCTCTAGTTTTATTATTTACGCAATAGATACAAAGAATCATATGTAATCAATGAGAAACATGCATTGCAATACCCAACACTAAACAGTAAACATGGATTTACCTTAGAAATCAACTATGGCCTCAAGAGACATTAACATTTTGCAATCAAGTCCAAGTATTGACATAGAAACACATAGATATCTAAACACAACATAGAGCATAGATTGAACCCGAAAGCCTCACATTGATCATCATATTTATTTAAAATAAGAACAAAAATAATGATACAAAAATACTCAAAAAGTTGATGGTGCAAAAAGAACAATCATCATTTTAAATAGTCTCTTGTGACTCAATACATTGTGTGAATATATGGATAATATTACTCAAAAAGATAACGGTGTAAAAAGAACAATCATCGTTTTAAAAAGCCTCTTCTATGACTCACTACACATTGTGTAAATATATGGATAACATACCACAATAGTTACATGCGTGTCCAAATAGACAATTAGATTGACACTTATGATTATGTTTATATTAGATATGCTTAATGCCCCACCCTCATCAGGTGCCACCAATGATCCATGGTGCTTAAAGTTGTAAGGCCCCCATTATGAGAAAAAGCCATGTGTGAGCCCATGGTTGGGTCCAAATCTATGTGACCAAATGGTAAAAGGGTGATCTTCCGTAGGTCTAGCCTCTATGTTAAAGTAGTTAAGCTAGTAGAAACTCAAGGCACACTACCTTGAGATATGGGGTATAGGAGCTATCAAGGTTGTTTCAGGATTCAAGGGCCACAAAAGTGACCCTTGGCGTTGAGAGGGTCTTAAAGGGGCCAACATCCCCCCTAATGGAATCCGGAGGCAACACCCTTAACTTCACTGTAAAGAGAATATTCTAGAAAAGTGAATATTCTCTAAAATATTCCTTGGATGACTAGAAAAAGTTCATAACATGGTCAAATAAGTTGTCCACCACTTTCTCGAGCTATAAAACGAGGACATGTGCAAAGCCATAATGAATCTATCTTTCACCCAATCAAAGTTCTTCTAACTCGCCTTAAGCTCTTTGCCTGTCATCTGTCTAGATTACCATCTAAGCTTCGGAGTAGAAGCGTACAAGTAAACCAAGCATATCAATATAAACCAAAAATAGTAAATCAATCACAAAAGTCTGCAACTCGTAATAAATATAAAGAGAAGAAGAATGGGTCTCTCCTGTACTAGAGTTAATTGTTAAATGAAGAATAAATTCCAAAGTTATTATTATTGTCCAAAAAAAAACAGTTTCTCTTAAATGAGCATGAAAACATAATTTAAAAATAGAGAATATAAAATAAAGTTTTAGCTCAACACATCAATTTCTCTTAGCATGGAAATCTAAATCAACCAAAGAATCAACAAGACAATGATGTGAGGGAAAGTTAGCTCCTATGATCAAATAAGATAACACTCATCAAAATAAGATATTCTTTAAGATGAATAGAAGCTTCCTTTGACATTGTATTGCACTAGCACATTATATAAATCAAATACTCCACTGCAAATCCAAAAATGGCAATCAATCACAAAAAATCTAGCGATTTGGAGTGAAAACTTACATGTGAATAAATCAATAAAAGAGAATATTGATGCTATACTCGAAGTTTGATTATTACAAGAAGAATAAAAGCAATACTTAAGACCAATGCTCAAAATGTTCCTCTCTCTCAAACTACAACATCAAAACCTACTAAAAAAACAGCATAACATTTTTTAAAAAAAGAGAGATGCACGTCTTAAAATCAATTTTAGCAAATATAATAAATTAAAGAAATAAAAGTGATCAAAACACTGATTTCTCTTACTACAAAGGTCCAATGCAAATAAAAATTTATCAAAACAAAAAGAGGGAGAAGCTTACTCCTCAATTTTCAAGTGAAACTACAGTTGCAAGAGATACAAAGAAAATACACAATTAAAAATCAAACAAAAAAACGAGAAAAAATACACAAGATCAGATATTCTCGAACTTTGTGCACTTCTCATTCCCTCATTTTTTTAATTCCCTGCCATCTTATTTTTAAATCAAAATCCCATGATTTGAAGAGAGGATTCTCCACAAATGTGAACATCTTGCCTTCTTATTGGACAATCCAAAAGGCCTTCCTCTTTAAAAAGAATATTTTTGAAGGCCAATTTTTAAATCCAATTTTTCCTAATAATTCATCAAAGAGTGAGTTATGAAGTTGAAAAAAATAACCCTTCTCACTAATCCCATTGCAAAATCTCACTCTTTAACACTGCTCATTGGATTTGGGAGCAATGTTACACTAGTGTATATACATACACAACAAAAAACTCAAATCTCTACAATATACAACCAAGTTGATGATTACTAAGTGTGCCACATATAGCAAATAAACTAGCCTAGTTAGATTCTACATGCATGAGAGGGAAAAAAGCCTCAATGTTCATAGTGAATTCACACGCATCACTAATATAATATGGCAGCATAACATTTTTTAGGGCCATAACACTACCTAAAACGTTCACACATTACTAGCATAATATGGTAACATACGCTTTATAGAGCTACACCACATCTAAAGTATCATTTTAGAAACCCTTCACACATAATAAACATGGCCAAAAGAAAGAGCAAGTTTGATGGAACTCACATTACAAGTTGAACATTATTTGTTTCCTAGAAACAATGAGCAACTGTAATGACAAAATTCAACCAACATATTTTCTATAATCACTGTGTGTTATATGCAACCTTTACTAGCCATTCAAAGGAGTATCAAAACAGCCACCACCTATGATCCCAAAAAGGGTGAACGACTTTAGACAAACAATTCATTCACAACAAAACAAATAGTAGTTACTGTGATCTCATTCGGCGATTCCAAGCCACATTAACCAACAGCTTATGCTAGGTTATCCTCTCTTAAGTCCTTGAGGACCTCTCTCTTTATGCAGATTTCCATCTCTTGCCCATTTCTATAATGCTAAATGCACACAGATGCATTTGGGTAAAATCTCAAGGGTGTTTGAAATTCATCCGGACAGACATACATGAAAATGTACAAACAGTGAAAAATGGGCCATCTCCTATACAAATCTCTCCGGACAGAAATGACTAATGGAACTGATAACCATTTGACAAATGGTGATTGGCTTCAGCATGCAGCATGCTTTCTTGAGATGTCTGCTCCAAACGTGCCAGTCGACCTGTGAAACAAGTGGCAAAGCTTTCATCCAATACCCCGCTGCCAAGTGGCCTTTCAACCCCGTCACACTCCATCCAGATGAGTGTTGAACAGGCCTGATTCATAGGCACAGAGACGCACTTCTGACCAATACACAAGTGCATTTGAACTTTTGCTAAATTCCAGTGGGTTTGATGAGAACTTTAGAATCACGTAACCACGAACTTAGTTTTCAATCAGAAACCCAAATTGCAGATCACATTACAAACATGAAATATATCATTGAGATCACAAAAACGTCTATTCCAAAGCATTGCCTACAGAAATGCAGTTGAAAAACAGAAACAATGGTGAGCACAGAGTTGACAAAGAAGCGAAGTTGCACATCAAATTCCAGTCATACAGCACCACATTTGTCCCATGAGATGGTCTCTCCAAGACAACAATTTTGTTACAAACCCTGAAGTGGGTAAAGAAAGTCCAAAAAGTAGGAGACCTAGGACAAATTTTGTTACAATACTAATTTTGGGACTTCCCTTTTGCACAAGCAACTGTGTGTTATGCTACAAAGCATCCTCTTTTCCTCCTATAAACATCTAGGAAAGCCTTCAATGTACCTCTTCCTCCAGGTCCATCTTGCCTCAAGCAATGGCTTCTTGCGTTAAACTAAGCTTTTTGCTTGTTCATGTATTCTGGCATCTAAACAGGCCATTAGATAGAAAATGGATCTGCGATTGGACCCAACTATGAATATCTGAACTCTGTACAATTCGAATGTGCAGACCATGCACATACATGCCGGTTGAAGTTCCAAGTATTCTGAAGTACAACTCATGATGGTAATATACAATCACTGACTGGGAGCATCACTTCAAAATTCCCAAGCCAAAATCTCTGTGGTGAAGATTCTTTGAAAGAATTACTTTTTTGTGTACAAATTGTGGCATAACTTGGCCAGCTTATTTGATCACTGAAAAGAATTTTATGGAGGAACAAATAGGATATACTAGCCAGAATGCATCAGCAAGACAAAACTCTCGAATCTACTATGTTGACCAGCAGTTCTTCTGCAAGGCCTACCACTAGAGTTAATGCAAGTCTTGCTTCGGTCTCTGCCTTTGCGAAGGCCCTCTGAGCAGTATAGTATCTTGTTATGAGATTGCCATCTTTCTTGCAAGCCTGCTCTCACTCTTACAGAAGAAGATCTACTGCTTCTTTTACCTCTTGCATACCATAATGGAGGTGTATATAAGGATTTCTGTGAAATATCATCTAGCTCTTTCACTGGTTCAATATTGCAGGATCTGAAACATGAACACAACATCCAATCAACACAAAAGAATTTAACCTTAATTCCCAGCCCAAATACAATCCCCCTAATGTTCCAGGAGCCGCACTAAAAACAATCCCAGCCCAAATACAACCCCCTAGTAGTCCAACTCATATGACATAGCTAAAACTGTGTGTTCACATTAATCAAAGCTTCACATGGGTTCAAGAATAGTGACAAAATATACAGGAAACAGACATTTCACGTCTTGTACCAATATATCCACACTCTTGTAGACCATAATGGCAAAATTTCAAGGTTTGGCTTCTCTTCAGCTAGGCTTCTCAAATAGATAGAATTTTCTGAAAAGCATTTACTAAAATTTTAAACTCTGCAAGAAGGCGTGCCTAAGAGTCTTCTAATTTATAGAAAGGAGGTCCTCAAGGATTTTAAAAGAATGATGGAGTTTTAAACATGTGAAGTCCTTGAAGGCAACCCTACTGCATACGTATCACATCCACCAAGCAACTCAACATGTATACCCGCAGCTAGAACTGTCTTTCAAAAAAGCTGACACGTGATAAGACACCTGTGAAAGATTACACTAACAAAATGAATTTTCCCAAAGGCCCAGAGGATGTGGACTTCAGGATTCTTTTCGTTTAATCTTTCAAGTCTAGGCATCTTTCACATTTTACTGAACACAGTAACCACACCACTCACTATTTCAAAGACCTTTTGATCTTTTCACAAACAATTCTCTTTGCCCTGCTCTTTTCCTCCCCTCCTCCCGCCCCCACCTCCACCCCTCTTCTTCCCCTCCTTTCTCATCCTCTAACATTCCCCCTCTTTCTCTTTCTAGCTAAGTAGACCATGTGTCAGGAGAAAAGACGTGGCAGTGCTCTTCCAGATACATTTGTAGAATACCTTTGGTTGACCAGCTTGATCAAACTGGAACTGTCCCTGCTGTCAACAGGCTTACAGTTTGGGCAGAGAAACTCTCCAGATGAGCCATACCTCTGGAGCATAGCTTCACATTCATCATCACTACTGTCAGGATCTGGCAGGTTGACACAGTCAAAATGATACCATTCACTGCAGGAATCACAAGCTATCATGGCCCTATCCTTATCATAAGGTTTTCGGCAAATGCAGTACAGGACTGTTCTTGATCGCAAATCCTGGAAAAGACGAGACAATTAAGTCAGACAAGGTTGAAATATGATCTGCAGCAGATTGAACGGGTATGTACCAGTACAGTTGCAAATAGCCAATGATTACCGCAATCTCTTTACTCAAAGCAACAGGAAGCCTTTCACCTTCAACAATCAGCTCAAGAACATCTTCCAAGGGCATAAGCCCATTGTCTTCGATGGCCTGAGAGTAAGAACACAGTCACCATAACAAATGTTCAAATTTTACTAGGCATATTAGACTAGAATGCAAATGAGAGAGAAATCAAAGGTTGTGAGCCTGGGTTTGCTACCTTGTTTGCCTCATTGACCCATTCCGAAGCCATAGCTTCCCATGATTCCAATTCTTTCAACAGACAGTCATGTGAAAGGCAAGGTATGGCAAGACCCTATATTCATGAAAGTGTAACTCAATACACACAGAAAAAACCAACTATTGATAGTAACAACCATGCCGTATCAGAATATATCCAACAGATGGAGAAGTATTCAGTTAGTTATCAATAATAGTGCAAGGAAGTGATAAGATAAATGCTATCATTATTATCTATGTTGAACCATCAAGAATTTTCTTTGCCTGACCTCTTCTAAGATACGGCAGACAGTTCGATAAGATGGCTTGATTGCACTCTCCATTATACTTCGAGCATGCATTCGCCATGCATTTACAGAAAGTGCCAAAGCCAATTTGGAATTTCCATCTCCTTGAACTTCCATAGTTCCTGCTATCTGTCCATTCCACAGTTTTATGCATTTGAGACAAACAATGGAAGTCATGCTCTCTCAAATACTCTACCAAAGTGGTAATACCTTCAATGCAGATAGCAAGGATGAAGAGGAGTAAGTCTCATTTGAATGTGGACGCAAAACTGGTTCAATTATTTCATGCAAACAAGTATGCCATGCTTGCACTCTTCGTACTATCCCTTGTAGCAGCTGTATTTCTTCCATTCTGCATTGAAAATTTGTCAAGGTACTCTGGAAGAAAACTTCTAAATAGCCAGTTCAAAGTCTAAACAACTGTGCATGTGGAATGTCTAGACTAATGTGCAAGTGGAAGTATGTGTAGAATTGCACATGTACAGACGAGGCCCATGTGCAAATTTGCAAGTGAACTAAGCTACAAACAATTTGTACTGTGTAGAATGTTTTGTGCAACTAATATGTTTCATTCAAAAGTAAGAAGTCTCCCAGTTCCTATATTTATGCTTTTAATAAATCTACTCCACTTTGCATATATTTCATCTCTGTAATGACTACTCCACCTTGCATATTTACTTCACTGTCTCCTTTCCCCTTAAAAAGTAGAAACATCTTGAACAATAAAAGCAGCACCTAATATTAATGCCTTTTCCAGCCTCCAAGAGATCTTGTAGAGCACCAACAGTTGGCCTTTTGGTTATACAAATCTGTGATCAGCAGTGTAATCAATCTATCAGACTTGGTAAAGTGGAGACTTCACCTAATAAAA
The DNA here is from genome assembly GCF_053477565.2 of Lygodium microphyllum. Lineage (NCBI taxonomy): Eukaryota > Viridiplantae > Streptophyta > Polypodiopsida > Schizaeales > Lygodiaceae > Lygodium > Lygodium microphyllum. The sequence goes on along the minus strand of NC_141137.1, from coordinate 124,857,568 downwards.
CTCTGAATCAGCCCTTTCCATCTGCCATTAATAGTGCATACCTTCTATCAACATCAAAAAACAACCAGAAATAGCAAGATTATTTAGATACCTTTGATAGAATGCCTTCGTCCAGCCACAATATCCCTGCTGTAAAGGCATTGCAAAACGAGCAGACAAACTGTTTCTGACTCCTTTCTTGTGAGTTATCGAATCCCAGACACAGGCCATGGTAGCTGTCCAAGAAACGACTTAATCGCAGGTCTTGCTAATCCATCAACAAGAAAAGTATAACGGAATAATCAAGCCCATGATTTACCTGTCCTTGCAGTTATCACATTTGAGACAGCTCAAACTTGCAGCATCCACATGTTTTCTACATAAACGACAAACTTTCTCCTTCTGTTCAGATGCTTTGCTATGCAACTGCTGTAAAGCACAGTCCACAGACATTCGAACCTGGGAAGATAAAGGGGCATGATTTCAAAGATCAAATAGAGCAGTCTGTACCTGTCAGCTCTAGTTTTCTCACACATAACAGATATGCAGTCATGCACAGCCACGTGCACACATACTGTTTCATGAAACCACTTTAATAGTGAGTGTACTGGGTGGTTGGGCAAGGTTTGTGTGCATATGCGAATAGATTAAAACCCAACAATCAGTAACAACAGTATAGCAGATCTATATGACAACTACAAATATATTAGACCTAGAAAATTGTCGTCTTAGACCTACATAACAATAACTTATAACATTATGCAATAAGAACATAAAAAAGATCAGAAAATATCACAACACAAACTATGCTAACTGGTATAATCAATCTTAGACCTAGATACTTATAACATTATGCAGTAAGAACAGAAATAAAATCAGAATATCACAATACAACCTATGCCAACTAGTATAATCCTGGGAGTTAGGATCATCTTCTTAGCCCTGCCTTTGAGAACTTGTTTAAAATAAGGCCAAAGAACTGACATTCTATCACTTTTCTGGAGGTTAAGGGAAGATTCGGCCATAGTGAAAGCCAGTAGCAAAGATAAAGCCAATGTAAGAATGTAAGACAATAGTAGTCAAAGTAACCTTATCTGTGTGTCACACACCACTCTGCAAAGGGACAAGGAAAAGAGACTTTCCTGCTATTATGGAAATTTTGATGTAAGCTTTGCCAATGGTAAATTGCAAAATTGTTGGTGGAGGCTTTGTCATTGCATAGGGTGCTGCAGCAAGGTATAAAAGATGTAGGGCAGACTATGATATATATCCATTGTCTCCATTGAAATTGCTCAGACTCAGTCACTGGTCCATCATTGGACTGTGCAACTCAAACACAGATTTCCTAGCAAGTATGCTGGCAAATACATTTCACTGTTTTGGCAAATTCCCTTTTCATTGCTCAAACTTCTCTTAGCTCTTTGCATGAACCAAATTCTAGCCTCCGACATCTATGGAAATTATAGATAGCACAAACCATCCCAGTTTTGGTTATTCATATTTTCATCCTTACTCTGCGTTTTCCCAATCTTTGTGATACATTCTTTGAAACAGGCCTTTGGTGAACCTAAGGGCAGTGAAGTTCAAATTGCAAGCATTGAGCTGTTATATCCCACAAGCAGTAAATAGATTGGGCTATGAAAAATTGAAGGCAAATCTTGACTTTCAGAAATTATCCAGGTGGCCTCTCCATGTCAGGTTCTAGATTGTGCAGTTAGGACTCCCTCCCTTGATGGTAATGTCAACAATCAAAATCCATTCCTTTTTCTTGGCCACCTTAGAGACTTCAAGTCTAACCACAAGCATATGAGGACACTGAAACTCTTCATAACAGAGAAAGGATGCTCTTCCAACATACATAGAGCACTCAATATATGTAAACATGCTTTGGCCAAGAAATCTATATGTCTTATCATACAGTTTTGAGCTAAACCAACTTCTATCCGTCATGCTAACTGCTTTATGTAATAAAACTGCAGTCCTTACTTGCAAAGAGATAAAGGGGTGTCCATCTAGTATATTAGTACTTATCTAAGATTGGGCTGCTTTTGTTTGACTCAACGTTGTCAAGCTAAAAAAGGTGTATTACAACATTGAACCTTCATTATCTCATAGCTAGGTCATTTGCATCCCTTGCATCCTCAGTCTTCCCCCTCCAATTGCTGCCATCTTCTTCAATTGGCTGCTGCCCTCCATCTCCAACTACTGCCATGGACATCCTACAGCTTCCCTTCATCATCCAGTGGACTACATTTGTTCCCAGTCCTGCTGAAGCCATCAATTTGCTACTGTTGGAACCGCCCATCTGCTGCCAGCTTGATATGGTGGGAGTTTTCATGCTACTGTACCTGTATTTTCTGCACCCATCTCCTCCAATAGCTGCCGGCCAATCTGCCTTCGTGTCTCTGGCTTGTCTGGCCCTTGTCATCATCAACACTAGCTGGTGTTCTTGCATTTCCAACTGATGCCTTACTGCTGATCATCATGTACAGCAGGTCGTTTTGAAGTTTTCAGCACTTTTCTACATCCTCCTCTACTACAATTGGTGGTTATTGCACTCAGATCTATCTCCGGTGCACGACACACATCAATATCTCCCTCAACCCACTCCCACGAGAGTCATTGGCTATTGGACTGCTTTGTTCTTAAGGATTGTGTACATTCACTCATTACATTCAACATTCATTCATTCATCAGATTCTACTCTTTTGCATTTTTCTTTTTTGTCTCAATTATTGTGTTTTAGTCATGTTGGTAGATTCTATTATTTCTCAGTGCAAACCCTAGCATATCTCCACACATCCGCAAGACATGCATCACTTGCTTTAGAGTTGCCCTCTTCTTCATTGGAAACATACAACTCAAGAGAGATTTCCTAACACAATCTTGAGAAACATTTTCCACTCTTTGGTGGCAGATTTTCAACTTAAGACTCAAGACTTCTCTTTTGTTTTGCATGGGCCAGATTTCAGGTCCTCCCAGCTTCCTATGCTTTCTACAATTGCTACTAATCCTCTATTGTCCCAACTTGATATCCCGCAGCATTTGACCAATTGCATGGTTTAGCAACTTCCACATGGATCAAATCAAGAAGAGGATCTCTATCGCATCATGCATAATGATGTGCACTAGAAACCTTTGCATTGGCTCAAAGTTGTAGATTAGTTTTAGAAATCTGAACTGCTTTACACGAATGTGAAGGAATGACATCGACTCGAATGGCCGAGAGAGATTCTTGATTCACATGTCATCTACAAAAATTTGGGCTTCCTATGCAATGAGCCTTAGATAACCAACCATGCCAATGTTGGTTGGTGGAGCATACCAATAAAAGACCAGCAATTAGAACTCCATGCGGGAGGAGGAGACGGAGGGAGGGAGACTAAAAGAAGAAAGAAAGATATATTAACGCCTTTTGAAGCCGAAATCAGCCTTCAAGACAAAACCATGTACAATGTTGATTGTCACTAGATATCGAAGTGTGACGTGCTAAAGGATGATCAGTGATATACAATGAAAAGAAGCTAAGGTGATGTACAAGACAAAATAATGCCCATGTAGGGATACAATAGGAGGATGACACAATACATGTCCAGCTATGTAGATGAATAATACACAGATATCTTGTTCCACCGAGTCAAGATCGGTGGGTTGAGTATGTCATACATCCCTGATAAAGTAGTGCAAGGTAACATCTCGACTCATCCCTTAGATCTATCAAGTGCTACTCATGTCATTGGCGGATCTTCCTCATCTCTCCCTAGTGTAGTGTCCACATCTGGTACCCTTGTATTAATGATCAGCATGCTGCTCTGATCTCGTCAGCTCTTTAGACTATCACCCCTCTCTATGTAGGTGTTGTGTGTGTGGTCACTGTCTAGAAGAAATTGGTAAGTTGCCATCGACGTCCCGCTCTCTATATAGTGTCTACTTGTAGTAAGGATATGCGGAGCCTTTGAATCTCGATTAAGAACTGGCCCAAGCGACACTGGTCCGGGGAATCCATGCTAGCTGAGGGAGGTCTCTCCTCCAAATAGCATAAAGTATCCAACTCAGATTGTGCTATAGACTCTACATCTACAAATGTAGTGCTCCACCTCCTCCTAGCATAGTTTGCAAATCTGCTCAGCTTTGGGAATATGAGCTGCCCTCTCAATCTCAATCTCAAGCTAGTTAATGAGTGTTAGGTTAGGGTTCAACAAGCGCGCACACTCACAATTAACAAGTGAACAACAAGAGAGAGGAGAGTGTTGGAAGGTCACATCCACTATGTGAGAATGATATCAAAGTACAATCCCTAAGGTACTAAGTACCACATTCAATGACGAGTGTTCGCAAGGGGGAAAAAACCCTTCTCCAGTCAAAAGGTAAAAAGTGCCCGTGGATAAGGGAGCATTCACACCAAAACTTAGGAGAAACACGATAAGTGTAACAAACCCCTCTCAAGTGAATGATGTGAACATATACAAGGAAAAGGTAGATCAATTCCCAAATGGTATCAAGCCTAGAGCCTTGCAAAAGGCTTCAAACTTCTCTTTAGAGAGAGCTTTCGTAAACACATCTACCAAGTTGTCCTATGTAGGGACATAAACCAAGTCAATCTCCCCTACATGAAACCTTTCTCTAACATAACGATAATGCACCTCAATGTGCTTAGTGCAAGCATCAAAACAAATACCATGGCACTCTGACTCTCAATATAGATAGGAGTGGGTGACTATTGTTCCATACTAAGATTGACCAAAAGGCATCTGAGCCATACACATTCCAATGTAGCTATAAATGCTACCCTATATTCAGCTTCACAAGAAATGGATGAACCACCAAGCATTAAACAATTACCACTAGTGGACACCCTCATGTCAAAACAACCAACCCAATTACTGTCTGTGAATGCATGCAAGTAAAGAGTAGTGCCTTTAGGATAAAAAAGGCCCAATGTTTGAGTGCCTTTGAGATAACAAAAGACATGTTTAATTGCTTACCAATGTATGCTACCAAGCTGTGCATAAAGCATGCCAACTAAGAGACCCCAACTAAATATCCAACCGTGTGTTACATAAATACGATAAACAGCCAACAGCCTGCTGATAAAGAGAAGCATCAAATGATTCTCCTGCATACTCAAGTGTAAACCTGTGACATGTCTCAATGAGAGTAGAGAAGGCTTGCAATCTTGTATTTGAAAATGCTCAAGAAGCTATCCAATGTACTTGGACTATTGCAAAATAATGCCCCCGTCAATTGCAGTAAATTGTATGCCAAGATAATAGTGCAAGTGCATGCTGCAATTCAGCTTTTTAAGGCTGAAATATGTTTCATGAGGTCTAATCAATAGCATGTCATCCACATAAAGAATGAGAATAAATAGGCTATCCCCATCTTTGCAAACATGAAGTGTGCTTTCAATGCATGAATTACTAAAACCAAGAGCAATCAAGTATGCATATATCTTTTCATACCATGCCCTAGGTGCTTGCTTTAAACCATAGAGGGCCTTATGCAAACGGCACACTTTGCCTTCTCACCCTTTCTAAACAAAGCCAGGAGGTTGAGCAACATAAAACTCCTCATGAAGATCACCATTCAAAAAAGATGTCTTCACATCCAACTGATGCACATGCCAATCATAATGAGCAACCAAAACAATGACACTACGAATGGTGGTCATACATGAAGTGGGAGCAAACATCTCATCATAGTCAATCTTGTGCTGTTGGGCATACCCTTTGACAATAAGTCATGCCTTGTAGCGATCAATGCTACCATCAGATCTGCGTTTTAATTTATAAACCCACTTTGTGCCTATAGCACGCTTACCAACATGCAAGTCACATACCTCCCATGTGCCATTTTTATGAATAGAGTTTATCTCTAATTGCATAGCTGCCACAAAATGTTCATTTTGTAGAGCATTATGTAAAGAAACAAGTTCCTCATTGCATGCAATAGCTATGAGTGCCTACGCAACCAAGTTACCCTATGCATGGCAGCTAGCTGCTCTAGTTCTACCAAGAAGTGGAACGGACAATTTGTTGTCCCATAATGTATTTAACAACCATCTCGGGATTGTTTTAGCTTCCCAAACAGCAACCCTCTCATCGGCCACTTCATAATCAGCAATGCCTTGATCAATGGGCTGAAAATCAGGCTACTATTCAACATGTGTTTGATGTTGTAAATCCTCAATAGGTTGCTGAAATTGACCAAAATCGGTGCACTAGCTGAAATAAAGGCAACACACTGTCAAACATGTCCATAGGCCCTACATTGGGCTGATTTTTGCAATCCACAAAGGCTGACCAACATGTTCAACGAATACCAGATCTTTGCTAACAAAAATCTTCTTGGTGGAGGGTTGGTACAAGCGATACCCTTTACTTTATGTACTATAACCACTCAAAATGCATTTGGCACCCTTGTCTTGCAATTAATGTCTCCGTGGCTATTGCACCAAAGCATATGCCAAATAACCAAAGATACGAATATATGACACCACTAGTTTCTGGTCATTCCAAGCCTCATAAGACATACATTCAGCCAATGCTTTAGTTGGGCTACGATTCAACACATACACTGCACAAGTGATAGCATCAAGCCAAAACTTTGGGGGCAACTTATTGTGTGACAGCATATAACGTGCCGCTTCTATCAAAGTGTGATTTTTCTTTCAACCACAGCGTTTTGTTGAGGTGTGTAAGGTGTAGTTCACTAATGGATAAATGCCCCTTTCAACCAAAAAAGAGTTTAGCTCCCATGACATATATTTCCACCCCCCCCCCCCCTCAATCCCCTTTCAACCATGACACATAATCCCCCTCGATCGGTGCATAATGTAATCAGCTTGCATCCACTACCATTTCAACCAAGATCAAGGAGGTTTTAAGGCATGCAAACACTTCTGATTTGTGCCTCAAAGCATATGCCCAAAATGACAAGTGATGTTATCGACGAAGGTAACAAAGTACAAGTATCCTTCAATGGATTTGACACGCATAGGCCCACAAACATCACTATGCACAAGCTGTAATTTCTGATCAGCATGCATAGATCCACCTTTGGGAAACCAAGTATGATGCATTTTGGCAAGTACACAACTTTGACATACATTGTCAGTAGGTGCTTTTAACATAGGGAGATCAAGCACCATATTTTTGCTTTTTAGATAAAGCAAACTGCCATAATTAAGATGACCAAACCGAGCATGCCATAACTCAGTGTCATCCACAATGGTGACATTAACTTGTAATGCATCCTCTTAGGCTCTCCTATTATATAAATCAAGCTTACCAAATCCATTGTACTATGTACCAATGACAATGAGGGTATCCCCATCACTACAGTCATAAGACACTGCATTGATCCATGTGGAATTTAGCCAAAAAACTAACACATACAATGTCTAAAACTGAAAGCAAAATTTTCTTTATGATAGCATATACAAGACATTTTCAAGCATGATAGTTTTCCAATCCACTGCAACAATGGAAATCTGACCAATGCCTTGAATTGCATATGAAGCATGGTTTGCACATACAACAGATATCCCCTTTTGTACATTTACATATGATACAAATAAGTCACGAAAGAACGTTATGTACTTGGAAGCTCTATTGTCAAAATACCATGTGTTGCAATTTTCGGCCACTAAAAGACCATACTCATGTGAAGAAGGATCATACAAACAATGCACAACAAAAAAGCATAAGACTTATCAATGTCCAAGCTTGCCAAATGTACGTTTGCATCCTTTGCATTTGCTGAATTTTCAACAACACTCAAGTCTGATTGTTTCTTCTTTTCACTTGCCATCCTCTTTTTACATTCCTCAATAATATGCCCCCCTTTTTTTTCCAATAATTGCATCTATTTTCCTTAGCACTATCACCCTTGGTGCTTGAAGAGTCCATAGGAAAAGCTGCTTTGCCTTTACCCTTTGAGTTTAAGGGCTGCCATGACTTCCCTTTGTTTTAATGGTTGGCTGCAAATGCTTGATTCTCCATACTTATATTAGAGCAATTCACCCTTGATTGCTCTTCTTGTGATAACAATGATACCATCACATCAAATGTGCATGCATTGGCATCTCCTTTTGCAAGTAACCGAAGTGCAATGGCAAAACTATCAATAAGTATCAGGTAGACCAACCAAGACTCTAGATATAAGAAAAGAATCAAGAATTATTTCATCAATATTAGCAAGCTGCTCCGTAATGTCCTTGACACATGTAATATATGATGCATCGACAGAATCACCCTCTGTCATGTGCTCCATCTCAAGCTACTTACGCAAATAGGCAATGTGAGCCTCATTGCGCGCCTAATACAATGAAGCAAGCTTATCCCAAGCATTTTTTGCTATTGTGCACCATCAAATAAGCAAGATGGCCTGTCTCATGCACAAAAGTGCGATCAAAGTATAAACTTGGGCATCACACCCATCCAATCTCAACTAATCTAATGTGGGAGGTGCAGGAGGAGGTGGAGCGGAAGAGCCACTGCTCATGGTGGATGAGCTAGAAGAACCTATAGCATTTTGTGCAGCCAAGCCTACACGCCTAACTTCTAAACCACATACATAACCCCAAACTTGCTTGGCAACAAGAACACGCTTCATCATGTATGCCCACATGGGATAATTAGTGCCATCCAATTTCTTTGAGTCCCCAAACATGTTGACCAAATCATTTTGCCCTACCATTGCGTGCTGAAATTAGTGGCATTTGGACCAGCAGCTGTCCAAAGGACAAGTGCAAGGACAACACGAAAATTAAGCAAAGAGAAGACCAAAAACTTACAATTTTTTGGAAAGTTGATAGCATCAATGAAGAATTTGCAGCTAAAAGGGCTCCGATGTGCGTGAATGTCAATGTAGAAGGTGTAATTGGCCTCAATGTCAATAAATTTGGGAAAATTTCACCAAAACCCCAAATTTAATTGTTGAAATTTGGTGAAACTTGAGCTCGACTATGAAAAGCCCCAAACTTCGGCGCAAACGATTTTGAAGCGACAAATGCAAAATCCCAAAATCTAGGTGAGTTTTGGGATTTTCAAGCAAAAGCCCCTAAATTCATGAAGAAATTTGGGGAAATTTATGTCGAATGTAAAACCCCAAACTTTGTGCTTAACAAGAGCACTACATGCAAACAGAAGATATTTTATGTGGCTTAATGCTGATTAAGGCTTGGGAAGAGTAATAATTTAATAGTTGACTATCAAGCATGCGGCGCAAGGCTTGCACATGCTGTCAGGACGTAAAATGTGACAGTAGTGATGTGGGGGTACCTATTAGGGCTGTGTTTCAGCGTGCGTGCAATTGTCAGATGTCAGGTAGTAGATTGTGCAAGCTGTCGAGGCCTTAAACAAGGCAAACGTGATGTGGAAATACTTGGCCGGGGAACCAAATCTGGTGGAGAGTTGAATCATGCTACTAGCTGACACACACAGGCTGTCGGGGGCAATGGCGAGATTGTCAATGCTTGGCAGCTGCAAGCATAAGCAACAATGTGTGGGATTGGCCTGGCAACTGCAAGCATGAAGAGTTGACGTGTAGGAAGAGACAATCAATTACAATTTGACGTGGGGATTGACAAGCAAAATAGACTGCAAACAACACGCCAAGTAACCACCTCATATTATGCTTTTGAACTTCCGACCGACACGCCGTTGCTCTTGCCCCCGCCATCACAACCCCTCGAACCCCCCGCTAACTAGTGTTGCGTCCCCCGTCTCTCTCGCCTGCCGCCCACCATCGCGTCGTTTGAGTCCCCGACGGCTCCTGCCATCGCAGCAACAGTCCTTTCCCCCCCCCCCCCCCGACCCTGCAGCTGCCTGTAGTGTCTCCCGCTCGATAGTTTGCCCCACCCTGCGGCCGCCTCTTCGCCTTGCACCCCCGCCCACCCCCAATCGTGCCTGCCCTGCCCGCGCCCACCCTAGGACCACCCGCGCCCGGCTTTTTCTCTCCTGGTCGTCTGCTATTCCCCCCCCCCCTTTTTTTCTTCCCTTACCAATCCCCCGCCTGTTTCCCCCCCCCCCCCCCTTTTTTCTTCCCTTACCAATCCCCCGCCCATTCCCCCCCCCCCTTTTTTCTTCCCTTACCAATCCCCCGCCCATTCCCCCCCCCCCTCCTCGCCATCGACTCTCCCCCCCCCCTAACCTCCAGTTGCTCCCCTTGCAGCAACTCCCCTCCCCCCCCCCCCCCGCCCCCCGGCGGTAGCACAGTAGCGTGTTAGGTAGGTTCCCGACAAGGATGCGCAATGGAAACCTCTAGTCAGACACCGGCGCATTCTGCGAGTGCCCCCCAGTCAAACACCTTGCACATCATCCTCTCTGAGGAACAACTCTCAGCCGTCCGTGCCACAGAGTTGGAGTTGAAAGAAACACCAATCTTCGGTCAGGTCATTGGACACTCCCCATCGAGGGCTCAGCTATGGGATCGGCTCCACTCCACGCTACACATTGGCACAGCGCAGATCATGGAGGCAATCCTCATGGGCCAAGGGATCTTCATGGTTCAACTCACCTCCACGGATGCAGCTCGTGAGTTAGTGGAGAGCTCGCCATATGCCTCCACGAAGGGGGTCATCTACATGGTTCCCTGGTATAGTGGCTTCACAATGGAGACATTCGTGCTCCACAACAGATTTCTCAAACACCCAATCACTACTTTTCCCCAGACTAGCAATAGAGTACCGCCAGTTAGTGGACTTTGGACGGCTCTTCGGCACAGTTCTTCCTGCCTCCTTCGCGGATGCAGTGACAGCAGCAAGAGTCCCGAAGGTACGAGGGGCCGTGGAAGACACAAAGCGTATACCCAAGTTCCTGGAGATTGAGGCAAGAGGGTCACTCCTTTAGGCAGCAAGTCATTGTGATTGGGCAACCAGGACAGTGTCTGCGCTGCCACGACTTTGAACACCAGGCAGCAGATTGCACGCGTTTCGAAGCCAAGGCAACTCCGCCGACAGGCCCGCAGGTGGACGCTAAGAGCTTCACACGGGTCCAAAGACGACAGAGAGGGAGACGGCAAGGAGGGCCGCATCCAACGCCTCAGTCGCAACCTTGACAGCAAGGTGCAGGAGGGCGAGTGATGCCCCCTCGGCAGAGCACTCTGCAGCCCCCCTTGCACGTTCCACCCGGCAGGACCGCAGTCCCCCACAACTACCACCCGCGCCACAAACTACCCCACCTGAGATCCCACTGTCCCCCACACCCACCCTCCCCCACCTCCCAAGCTCCCCCCGTTGACCCTCGCCCACAGCCCCCCCCCCCAACACCAGCCACATACTTCCAACCATCCCACCGTCCCTCGACCCTCTTCCCCCCCCCACCATCTCCCTTGCCGAGCACCCCCCCCTAATCCGCACCCGTTTCAAGTGATACCCCCCAAACCCACTCCCGCTCCTCCCACAGGAGGTGATGAGCCACACACGCCTACATCCTCCTCGCACCATCAGTCTTCCCCCTCCCACACAACCACCAGCTCATCTACCCCCACCGCCCATCACAACTTCCCAAGACAGGCACAAATGTTGCCACAGAAGTTCTTCCGCAGTGGCCCATGGTCCTACCTAAGAGTTGCGAAGCGCAGAGAGTTTCCACTACCTCTAGAGGTGGGGATCTTCGTGGTTCACAAGTCAAGGAGGGGCAAGGTCCATCTACTAGCACCATCGGATGGACCAAACTACTCCTTTTTCTTTCAGTCCTCTCACTTAGGGGATTGGACGATGACACAAATAGAGAAGTTGAAGAGTCAGGTGGTGAACCACATCTCCCAGTGGATGGGAGGAGGAGGACTAGCATTGTTTGCACAGCAGTGGCCTGGTTGCATGATGGACATTAACTGGTGGGTTGGGGCTGGGGTCCCACACTTGAGCCTTATCTTTTGAGCCCCTCCACAGTGGAGGGCTCCGAGGGATGCAATCGAGTGGCCCCTAGCATAGGCGGCCCATTTCTACCAATGTACAAAGTCACGACTCTCAGCATGGCTGATAGATGCATTGACAGTACCACCTGGAGCATCTATCACCCCTATGGTCCGGCCGAGGGCCAACATGGGGGACTGGAGTTCACTGTCCAGACCTACGGTAAAGCGTACTTGCATGCCCCATAGTTTCTCATCCTCATCAGCAGCCTCCACACTGAACAGATGTCTGTTTGGTCAGTCGCAGGTTTCCCCATGAGCCTACACCTTGCATCCTGGAATGTGAATAGTCTCCACTCCAGTGGGGCACGTGGTTCCAGAAAGTTGATTGTTCGACAGGAGATGCAGTCTGCCCTTGCCGGATGGATCGATATTTTACGTCTACAAGAGCACAAGCTCACTCCCTCCCAGGCCTAGCGGATAGGGAAGGTACTCCCGGGCAGCTCACACACTTACTGGGAGCACGCCATAGGTGCCCACGGTAGGAGTGGAGGTGTATACACCTCTATTGGCCCGAGTCTCACCGCCTATGTACAAGACCACGGGACGAGAGTGGCAAGGAGGGTTCTATGGATCATATTGGATATTGGGGAATCGTGCCTTGGAGTCCTCAATGTCTATGCCCCTACGGAGGTTAGGGCACGCAGCAGGTTCTGGGTGGAGATCGCGGATGGACTCTCAGAGGTGTAATCCTGGATTGTTGGGAGGAGACTTCAACAACCTAGAGGCTTTGGAGGACCAGCAGGGCAAAGGCAGAAACTACCAGGGCATGGCCAGGAAGGAGCAGGAGGCATGGGAGGTATTTCTATTGGCAGTAGGTGCACGAGATGACTGGAGAGACCCTGCCTTCCACAGGAGGGAGAGATCGTTGGACTTCTCTTAGGGATACAGGCAGCTAGGTGGAGTCCTGCTGGAGCAATTGGACAAGTTTTATATGGGAGAGTGGAGAGGCTCTCGTGGAGGCCAGATTGGGCAGTTGACGGGCACCACGTTGTCCGATCATTGCCCGGTTCTCCTGACACTAGATCCCCATGCATCTGCCCTAAACACTCAATCCTGTCGGATCCCTGACTCGATCTATAGGAGGGAGGAGGTGACGAGACAGATAGAGCAGCTTTGGACTAGGGACTGGGGCAGGAGGGACCGGATCGCAGAGAAGGTTGCAGAGGTCCCAGTCGAGTCGAGCAGAATCTGCCAAGAGGCAACCATACAGACCAGGCAGCAGAGCTGGGAGGAGGGGAGAGCACTCCGGCGGGACCTTGCAGCCACACAGAGTTTACTACAAGTGGCACCAAGGGATCCCACCCTCCACGCACAAGAGGTGCGAGCGCAAGCAGCCATTGCTGGCCTAGAGGACATACACTCAGAGTTCTCTTTCCGCACCTCAACAACTTTTTGGGCACAGAAGGGGGACAAAATGTGCAGGGAGTTTTTCCAAGTGCACCGGCCTCACACCTCAGGAGAGGAAATACGCAACCTTCGAGATCAGTATGGGAGGACTCATTCTAGCTCAGACGAGGTGATGGAGATTGCCACTGACTACTACAGACGCCTTTTCCAGTAGGAGATAGCCTCAGCTAGAGGACAGTGATGTAGACAGCAGGTCTGAGATCACATCCCATCCCTCATCACAGAGGAGGTCGGACGCTCCCTCCTAGCCCCCTTCACAGAGAAGGAACTAGAGGAGGCTTTTCATACACAAGACGGGCAGAAATGCCCAGGAGAGGATGGCCTCTCTAAGGCCTTCTTTACTACCTTCTGGGAAGTGGTGAAGGACCCCCTACTGATGGCCTTCCAAGAGATTTTCACTTCAGGACAGATGCCAGGGAGCCTTTCGGCAGGCCTTATCAGTCTTCTCCCCAAAGGGAGAGACCAATTGGAGCTTTCCCAGTGGAGACCGATCACCTTATTGTCAATGGCCTATAAGGCACTGGCAAAGATGATTGGTAGGCGACTACGCCCCGTGCTGCCAGACATCATCCATGACACACAAACATGCTTTGTCCAGGATAGGAGTATCCTAGACAATGTATTCACCTTCTTTGAGGCGACAAGAGTAGGCTCAACACAGTGGGCAGAGACTAGCCATACTACTCTTGGATTTTGATAAAGCTTATGACAGGGTGGGGTGGACTGGGATTTCCTAGAGGGCACCATGGTGAGGTTCGGTTTCCCCTAGGCTTGGATTCGCGGGGTCGCTGCACTTTACAAATCGGCCACCAGCAGGGTTCTCATAGGTGGTAGACGAGGGGAGGAGTTTCGACTGGAGAGATCGGTTCGGCAGGGCTGCCCCCTGGCCCCGTACCTATTTCTACTCTTTGCAGAAGCGATGTCTCACTTTCTCAGGTCCCGTGTGAGCGGATTACGCGGCCTCCGACTTCCAATGAGAGAGGAGACCGAGTTGCTAGACTCAGAGTATGCAAATGATACAGCATTCTACATCGAGGACGATGAGTTGATGCTAGAGAGAGTGAGGATGGCTCTTGAGGTGTTCTGTTCTGCAGCGGGAGCGAAAATCAACTAGCGAAAGTCGGTTGGTTTCCTCACAGACCCGGACTCTAGCACAGAGTGGAGCGTCCACCTAGGATTTAGATGGGTGAGTAGAGGGAAAACCGTCTGGTACCTAGGGTTCTAGGTGGGACTCAACATCACTCCTACCCAGCAGTTTCTTCCAGTCCTTGGTTCTATTCGAAGGAAGCTGACCTACTGAACACGGCTCGCCTCTCACTAGCCGGCCGAGCCCTGGTGGTTAACCAGGTCCTCCTAGCGACGGCCTCGTACATCGCCTTGTGTTGGTGCTTCTCCTCATCCTGTATAGTGCAACTTCACCGCCTAGTGTGGAACTTCCTTTGGTCTGGGTCAGACGGCTCCAGGGATTCCCGGCCCAAGGTGGCATGGGCAACCATCATACGGCATTGGTCAAAGGGAGGGCTTGGGATCATAGACCCAGAGTTTTAGAGTATGGCCCTCTTGGGCAAGTTAGTTGTCCACGGCCTCACACCAAGAGGATAGACCTGGAAGGTTTTATTGCAGGAGGGTCTTCAGGATTGTAGACCGAGGCTTGGTGGTGAGTGGAGGCCATCCCTGAGATGAATCTTCACATCAGCCCAGATCACCCCCTCCCCCCCCCCAAATCACCTTTCCTACGCAGCTTACTTCACATGTGGCAAGGCCTCCATAAGGCCCTAATCGAGAGCCCCCCAGGCTGCCAGGAGGAGATAGACCATCAGCCAGCTCCAGCTAGTCTGTTTAGCATGAGCACTCCATTGTAATCAGTTTTTTTTTTTTAGTAATATAATCAGCCACATTTTATTTGAAAAAAAAAAACACGCCAAGTTCGAGACTTGACAGCAGCTAAGACGTCGGTGGCTCGTAAGCAAAGTGGCGATAGCTGAGAGGTATGGCTCTAATGCCACTATCAAGTTAGGGTTCAACGGGACACACACACTCACACACACACACACACACAGTGAACAGTGAACAGTGAACAACAAGAGAGTGCTAGAAGGTCACATCCACTATGTGAGAATGATATCAAAGTACAATCTCGAAGGTATTAAGTTCCACACCCACTGACAAGTATTCACCAAGGGAAAAAACCCTTCTCCGACTAGAAGGTTAAAAAGTGCCCATGGATAAGGGAGCATTCACACCAAAACTTAGGAGGAACACGATTAGTGTGACAATGAGAGATACCCTGAGCTAGCCAATGGCTACCTACATCTCATGTAGCATGTATACATCTAAGTATCCAAGTCTCTCAATGAAACCGTCTGATGTAGTCCTCATAAAGTGATCCTTGTAGTATGACATCTTCAAGGGAGGTGGCTGCCAGGGTGAAATCCACATATGCTATATGTGCAACTGGAAAGATTGTGTCACATAGCCAAGTTCCTCTCAGAACGGAAGAGGTATCTGAACGGGCAGTCAAGGTCACACTGAAAGGGGGAGGATGTTGGGCAGTTTAAAAGGCGTTCACACCTTTACACACACTAACGCATGTTCACACACAGAGGATGATAAATAACTACCAACTAACTCCCTTTGGCATCCTATAGTTTCTCTTGCAAAATGGCATAGAAGATATTCCAAATTTTGTGTTGTGAGAAACATTGCTTATGCTGTTAGTTATTGGTGTGATGCTTTAAATGAGAACACTCCAACATTTTTTAAGTTTCCCTTTAGCCCAAAAGCGTACTCTTTAGGTGTCTTCATCTTTGAAACTCCAATCCTTTTGATTTTGGGAAACTATTCTAGATTCTGCGATATTTTCCAGCAAGATTCAAGCCATATGATATTTTCTTTTGCTGAGTTGCTTCTAGATACTAAGAACACACTGGCATCCTCACAATTTGGCTACCTTTGAGACCACCATTTTTTATATGTTCACTTAATTCCAAACTTCGTCCTTTTGGTTTTAGCAAATCTTTTTGGCTTTTTGGCTTTTTGGATCTTCAAGCCTTATGAGAATTGCTTTTCCTAGGTGTGCTCCTACACACTGGACACAATGAACACTTTGGCATCTTCACACCTTGGCTAACTTTGAGGCCATTATTTTATATATTCAATTGTTTCCAAACATTTCTTATGCTGATCTCTCTTTGACAACCTTGTCACTAGGTTGCATAGTTCACACACACACACACACACACACACACATATAGAGAGAGAGAGAGAGAGAGATTTCTTGCTCTATCCTATCGGTCTCCAAATTCTAGAACAATGACTGCTCAATGCTTACAGCCAGGCAGTTACCAGCACTTCTAAATCCAACAAGAAATATTTTACCTACCTGCTCTTTTGAGCGAAGCAGTTTTTACATTTTCCCTTGGCCTCTGAAGTAAGCAAGGTTTTTGTAAGCTTTGTATCATATCCTTGTACTTCCTTTTTCTTTCCCAAGGAGTGTGTGCGTGGGGGAAGGGGGGAGAGAGAGAGAGAGAGAGAGAGAGAGATTAACGTCTTCTTCTGGGGCCAAAATCGGCCTGTGAGACAAAATCATGTACAATGTGGATTGTATCACTGGACATCAAAATGTGACGTCCTGGAGTATGATCAGTGATATACAGTAAATGAAGCCAAGGTGCTATATGTGTGTGTGTGTGTGTGTGTGTGTGTGTGTGTGTGTGTGTGTGGAGAGAGAGAGAGAGAGAGAGGAGATCCCTAACGATGAGGGATCTCTTTATTCATGACTGCAATGACACGAGAAGAGTGGTTTGCCACGAAAAAATAACTAAAGAGAGAGCTGACCTTAGAAAGAAGCTCTATCAAAGTGAATGAAATTCCCTCCGACTTGCCCAAAAGTTTGTTGAAACACTTCAATACCCATGCCTCACTTTTCAGTGACTCCTTTTCTAAAAGACCAGCCTCATCACATGCTATGGGATGAGTCTTCCTAATTGCCTGCAAAAAATAATTGAAGATTTGATTGCCATATTTAGATGAAAATATATACATAATCTGCATAAACACGAAGGCATCAGTTTCTCCCAATTTTCTTCTTGTTATGTGAGATTTCAGACAAGCTCTAGAACTCAACTCAAAGCCCAAGTGATCTATGATCAAATATGAGCACACTGGCACCACAGCCCCATTCTCGGTGGGCCTGATGCAGATTCCATCATTTTCCCAAACATGTCTGTACAATGTGAACCTTACACACAAACACATAATGCCCAACAATACCTCACTTCGACTACAAACTTTAATTCCTCACTTAGGTTTTATCTCCATAAAGTCAAACTTCTCATAGTTGTGAGATGCAGAAGAATTAGCTCCCATGCATCCTCATTCTACCTGCTGACTCAATAATCCTAGGCAAACCAAACATATAAAGAGCCTAAGTATGTCCCTATGTCTAGCCTTCTAGATGGAACATCTTAAGATGAGGACTCCACCTGAAAATGGCACAATTCTTCCCAGGAAACAGGTAGATTTGGAGGGAACAAATACTGTGATATCTTTTTCAGCCATGATCTGAAAAAAAAAAAGAAAACTTTCAATTGGAGATATGTTATTAAGTACAATAAAGGACTGAGCATATGCAAGCAGACTTTACCTGTGAGACATTAGCAGTTGTTGCAAGTACGTGACATCTTTAGAGAGATTTATTTTCATAGCCTTCATTTATTCCAAAAATCTCGAGATTAGTTAAACACACACTAATGTTTATCAAATAGACGTATCACAGCTCAGAAAATGCTTAAAGTGAGCACCTTCGCTTGACTTATTAAGCTTTCAAGATCTTGCACAGTGCATCTCAGAGAGGATCCATTCAACTCCAGGGCACTTCGCACCTGCATTGACCATTCCTTTCCTTTTTGGAGAACATCACGAAGCAGTTCTAGCTGGCCAACATAGTTCCCAAATGCAGTTGCCTCTTGAACAAGACAATCCAGCTCCTATAGCAAACAAAATGGCAACAATTTGGCACATTTCCACTAGGATTGGGAGTTGATTCTGTACAATAGACAAACAACTTACAATACCTGAATAGTGGGATATTCTAGAAGTCTCTGAGCCACCTTAAGATGCCATTCCATTGCTGTGACCAGGACTTTCAACTCTGCTATCTCTGGAAGTTCAAATCTAAAAAAAATTTCCCCATTAACAACATTCCTAAGATCAGTCATCAGGTCCTTGGATTTCATAATCATGGTTGACTTCTCCTCCAGTGATAGATCTGTATTGTTGATGTGTGATTCCTGAAGGACACCTTTTGCTGAGTTTATCAAAGCCATTGCCTTATTCCTCCATGCCTTAACATCAGCTAGAACAGCACAAAGGTGATCTCTTTCGGGTAAATGAATTTTCAGGCTGCATGACTGACCTATCAAATCCTGGGCATCAAAGAAAGGATCACAACTGGAATGGTTAGCTGACAAAAACAATGTCAAAGGACCCATATTCCTTTACAGACAGTCTGATAACTGATGTGGATAATAACCTGTAGAATTTCAAGCTTGAGGATACCGTTGGTGTGTTGACTCTGATCTAGGAAAGGCTGAGCATGATGGAGGAACAACTCTGCTTGCATAATACTAGCATTAATTCCAACCCAACCAGAAAGAGAGGCATATATTTCACTGGAATCCCTGACAAGGTAACCGGATCATACATATAAGTTCATTATGCATCAGCAAGTCATATGCACAAACAAAGGGTAAATGTAAAGCCAAACATGACATTAAAGAACGAGCTTAAAAGCAGACCTGCGA
Organism: Lygodium microphyllum; assembly: GCF_053477565.2. Taxonomy (NCBI): domain Eukaryota; kingdom Viridiplantae; phylum Streptophyta; class Polypodiopsida; order Schizaeales; family Lygodiaceae; genus Lygodium; species Lygodium microphyllum. The sequence continues at coordinate 124,838,456 of NC_141137.1, read as the reverse complement.
AGGCTTCTATACTCATCTAGAGAACCTCCATTCAGCAGGATTTTGGAGGCTCTCTCCTCCCATGCTGCTGCAGCTTCAGCTACTTGAGAGAGTTTTAGATACAGCTTCTCATCTTGCAAAGATAACCTGCGACCACAAAGAATGGTCTTAACAAATTATCACTTATGTCAAAGAAAAATCTGTGAATAATGCACCACCTAGCAGCAATATTAATAAGACCTTTCTGTCCTTGTGCACACTGTGATGATTGAAAGTTCATAAAGAATCATCAATACTAAGACTCAACTACAATATGCAACGATCCAACTCAGCAATAACTAACTGTGTGAATTTTATTCAATTGTCAAAATACACTAATTAGGATTATCTAATAATGCATTTGATAACTCACTCAGTTGCCTCCTCCAGCATGTCCATCAGCTCCTTACATGTTGATTGGTGATCTAGCATCTGTGCCAAGAGCAGCATGGAATGAAATTTATATCAAAAGACTTAAGAGTTGGTCCCAAAAAAAGTAGCTCAGGGAAGCTACGAAAACAACCAATCTTTTCAGATAAGCTAACAACCTATGCCACTTAAGCCAAGAGACACTTAAACTGCACAGTTTGGCATTGTCAGCTCAGATGATTGGGGCTAGTCCTGTCAAGGTGATCTACTATTACATGGCTTCATGGTACAAGACATCAATTCTTCTTGTCACAAGTTTAATCACTAAAATGTGACTATGACTTCACCCAACTTGGGGTGGTTTCAGCTGGAAACACTACACTTGAGGTGCTTCAGACCTACACTCATTCCATGATGATTGAAGCACATCTGTAATGGCATCTGTTTTTTATTGAAAGTGGGGAGAGCATATTTCTGCAGCTTTTTTCATGGTCACTCTGGATGGCCCTCTGCTAGTCCTATGTGAGATTACAGGAGCAGAGGGAGCCCTGAAAATTTGCAAGTATCCCTGTCTGCATCAGCCACACTATTGTGCAACCTAGGTCAATGAATCTCAATGTCTGTAGATTGCTCGCTGGAATTGCTCATGTGGACTGTCCACGTCACTTGCAACTACTAGTCATTGATTTGCCATGAGAAGTAGCAACTCTAACTTACGAAAAGAAATGGACTTTTCTAGTCTCCCTCAAAAGGCTGACTTTCTAATTTTTCATTTTCCAAGCTTTCTTTCCACATATTATGAGACACATTTCTAATATATCTGAACCACCTGTGCCACGTGGCAAGGTTACATTTTTGGGCCCCCATTAACTGCTGAGTGTGGGGAGTCAGAACTTTATGAGGTGGTCAAGTCCATTGTCGGATTTAGAGTCACTTTGCTAATGCTTTCTGGGACTAGTGGAGCAAGTGGTGGAGCCCTGAAAATTTGTAACTGCTGTTTGCATCAGCCACTACTGGTCAAGACTAGATAAAGAAGACTCTGTGCCATGGGAACTGTCCTAGTCACTCAACCACTAGTCATAGATTTTCCACGAGAAGTAGTGACTCTGAGTTAACAAGAAGACAGCAATGTGGCTCCTCTAGTTTCCATGAAAAGGCCTGACTTTCTGATATTCCTTCCACTTCCTCTTTTCGACTGCCTCTTCCTGCTCATGGTTTTGCAAGCTTTTTTTCCACACAATGACATGCTGTATTGAAACTACCTGTTACCTGTGGCAGTATCTTTATGGGCCCCCATTAACTGTTGAATGTAGAAAGTCAAAACTCTGTGAGGTGGTTAAACTCACACTAGCCGGTCATAGTAATCCATTGTCAGGAGCAAGTCTAAGATTAGAAAAGACCTGCCTTGAACTACTTTAATTTGTACTCAAAAGTATTATTGGCTTTTTTTAAGAGTCAATTAAGATGGGCTTAGTCTAGAATGTCTATGTTGCACAATATGCACAAAATCCATCATATCCCAACAAGTTATGAGTGACATAAAAATGCTATGCTCTCTTTTTTCCTAGTATTCTACTTCTTTCTGTGCCCCCTTTTATCTAAAGTTCACAGCCTACTTCAAGATAAATTTTACAAAACAAGGATGCTGAAAATTTCACTGTCCATCCTTGTGAAATCTCTGGGAAGCATTAATTGATGTAGATATTGCAAAGACAGAATCGAGCACACATGAACATCATCAGCTGTACCTTTGCAGCTCTTTCCAGCCACTGCAGCTTTTTAAGCTCTGCCTTTATCAAATCAATCTCTTTCACTGCCATAGCCAATGGGTTTGTAATCAGGATGTTCCAAAGTTTCTTTACAGTAAAATAACATTATATTGGACCAATTCAACCTATTGTGAAAAGACTAGAAGTTTTTTATCACCTTCCAGCTGCAGAGATTCCCCTGATTTTACTAGAGATAGCAGCATCTCAACAGATGCACTGTAGTAGCTCTGGTGGTGTATATCAGCAAGAACCTTGTGGGTACTTTTTATCCATTCCTTCGCCCTATATAACCTTCCTTGTAATACCTCTGCCTCAGTAAAATAAACAGGCACATTCTCAATCTCCATAAGGAGCTTTCCAGCAACCTGATCAATGATAAGGATCAAGCTTCAGCTTGCAATTTTGCATATTCCCACACATTACCATATATTGAAGAAACATTAAAAATAAAGCCAAAGAAGTATAGGATTACAGCACCTGCAAAGGTACAACAGTTTGCATTAAAACCTTGGCCCGCTCTTGCCAATTTTCGAGCTTGCTAACAAAGGCATCTAATGCTTGCAGTTCAAGCATTGACACAGGTAACTTTTCTGCCTGTCAGATTGAACATGGAAAACTCAAAAATGTCACAGCTCTTAATTCAAAATTACATTTTTACCCCAACAAAAACATTCGCTTTGAGAAAACTATAGTTTCAATCAAGCTTATCCACAGCACCTCCAACTGCAGTTTGTATAACGTGTTCATATCTGTGGCATTCCTCTTTCCAGAAATCATGCACAATTGAGGCTCTGAAAGTATACTCTGAACTTCAGTTCTCCAAGCCTAAAATAGGGACAGGAATCAAATTGTTACCTCTTATCAAATTGTTACCTCTTAGCAAATGATGTATCACTCACATGAAAATTTCCATTCTTAGAATAGGTATGCATGCACATGTGGCTGCACATGCACAACGCATTCATAGCTACATAAAGCGACACATGATCAAGCATACATACCTTCATTCTTTCATACATAAATACAGTATTTTATGATGCCATTGCTCAATTTAACATGCAAGTGAGAGGACTTCAACAGTGGACCATGAGAGAGATTTCTAGAGGCAGTGGCATAAACAACAATCATGCTATACTCAATGTCAAATAACTTGGAAACAACCATATACGAATCAAAAGAAACATCACCTAAAACCAAGTAGTTTCTGATTTTCCATATTGTCCATAATGAACTCAGTCATACATCCACCAACTTTGTACAATGTCAAGGAAGATGGTTGTTATTTTTTGTGGTGAAATGAACAAGTTGTAAGAGATACGAAATACAAGGTCATGGAAATGCATAAGGAAAACCATGATAATATTGAAAAGGATCATTTTGTCAGCAATGAATACAAGCACGCTATTGGAAATTTCAAAGATACCAGGGTTGTTCTGACAATCGCACAAAGTAGTAAGACCAGTTTGGTTATTTCCCCGAAACTGCCTTTGATTAACCTAGCAGTAAGCTAATAGAAAGGTACTCAATGCACCATGGGAAAAGTGGTCTTAACATTGAGTGTGACCTAATTACATATTTTCAACTTTTAAAACTGATTAAATTATTGCTTTCAATCTAAAACATAAAGGAGAATCGCACTAGCCCTACGATATCCCACCTTTATAGAAGTTACAATGTCTTCAAGGTCTTTAGCCTCAGAAAATAGTAATGGCGATTGTGTAACCTTCTCTTGAAGTTGTTCCAAGTCTGACAACTGTACACTTGCACAAGTTCGCATATCAACGAGAGTCCTTTAATGTCCTTATTAAAGATTCCTGGAACATGCATGAGATTGCATTTCTGGCATACCTTCCAAGGAGGAGTACTGGATAGCAAAACCTTCACTTTTTTTCGCAGATGTATTGCCACAGCCACAAATTTCTGTAATAGTACATCCTTTGCTTAGATACAGCCCTTAAAAGGTGAAAGAAATTCAACATATACAAAGGTCCAATTTCTTTACCTTAAGCTTCGAAACAGAACCCCTCATGTCACAGGGAGCAGGGTTGACTGCTAAAAGCTCTCGTGCAGTGGTTAATGAGCGCTTTTCAAGATTTGCCTCCTTGGATTCGGCCTGTCTCTCCGCTGCATTAAGACAAGCTGCCACACCTTGTGCCCAGCTTTCAGCAGATTGAAGTTCCTTTTCCAAAGATCTCAACTGAAATTTGAAACAAAACAATGAGCACTGCCAACAACCATGCTGTGCACCAGGTCATCAATCAGTAAAATAACCTAGTTCCATTACTTACACGGTCCATCTCATGACCAGCCCACAAAAATTCTTCAGCTTCTACAAGCAAATTCTGAACAGAAGAAAGTTTGGGGATTTTGCTAATGACATCTTCAGCTTTCACCAACCAAGTGTCAGCCAACTTACTGAGGGAAACTATGCCACCATTTACCTGAAAATTACACATGAAAGTTTCAGAAACTTTCTTCAAAAGAAGCAGGCATATTAGCAGCCCTTTTGAGGGTCAAACATGCTGTATACGGTACACTTAATATATTCCTACAAAACACCAAAGAACTATTGAATGCTACAGTAAGTTTCAAGCATAACTCAACTCAAAGCACATTTGACCACTAATGATGAGGTAATGTTAAATAAGCAGTCTCAATGCACCACACTTCACATGCTAGGCTTCATTGGACTTTAACTGCAGCCTGTCATGAATCTCTACCACCACGCATACATACTAGGCTCCATTGGACTTAAAATGCACCTTGTCATGAATCTCTATCACCTGCTAGGTTCTAGTGAACAGAAAACTACTGTAAAAAGTACATTGAAAAATGAAACACTAACAACAATACCTTTTTCATTGACATGATTGCTTCTGAGTGTTTGTAGCGCCTTCTATGTCTTCCTTTGAGACCTGAATTCAAGGGAGTTCGATCAATGTCAGGGCACTGAACTTCCAGGTGCATGTCATCCAACTCTGCCAGACTGTATCTATACAGAAGACGTTGCTGATCCTTGCTGCATTCACAGAGTTGTTCGCTATGCTGCAGCAGTTTGACAAAACTTATTTTTGTCAATAATCATAAAAAGATCGAATTTACCAGAAAAACACTGCCAAACTCACCTGTAAGCACACTGCCTTCCCAGGGCAGCAGCTACAAGTTAATGCCGACATGAATAAGTAATACTGGCAGATTATACACACCGGGTCCTGTAAAAAAAGGAATCGATATCAAGATAGCTATCTCCATGCATGTATAACCATGAAGTATACAGGAACCTGATTATGGGGACAGTAACAAGCAGTCCCAAAACATGACCCACAAATGAACTTTCTGTAATATTTTCAGTGACCTCTTCTGTTCCAATAACTTCTGGAAATTGTCGAGCCACCATCCTGGAGCTATGAATGATCCCAGCTCTCCATAAGTGTATCCTTTGTTTCTTCTCTAAAGCAATCATGTAAGTTAGCTCATCCTTCAACCAGGAGGATTTTTCGTAACCATCAGCATTCTGGAAATCAGAAACCAACCACCATTTTATAAACATACAGCAGTAAAAGATACAGCACCCCTATCAATTTTCATCGACTCTTAAAGGAATGTAAGACCATGATCCATGCCTTTGAACACGAGAAAATAAGTTCTTGATACTTTGACTACAGGTCCAATGCATAGCGGCTCACTGATGCAGAGATTCAATATCTAAAGTAGAAAACATTACAAAAGAGCACCATAACCCTTAAAACCCCTCTAAGATGGCTCCTGAGTGCTATGATGCACAAGAAACTGAACACAGAACCTCTGCAAAAGGTGATAGTTCACCATTTCTGTGGCATACAACACAGAAACAAAATGGTCCTAAAGATGAACTAAGATCATGATCTCAATATAAGATGTGCCAAGCCAGTATAAATGTTGGAAACACAAATGAAAATGCTTAAAGCTGCACAAATCAGGTGAAATGCCAGTTGGGATTTCTAACTTTTAACTTTATATGCCAATGATGCATTTGCCTGATTTGAGGTCCACATCAATAGGCATGACAAAATATCCTTATCAACTCTTCAAAACCCCACCTTGGAAAGAGATAAGTGAAAGCTCCAAACTTGCACTGCTTCCCCAAAGTTTGGGAATTTGGTAGTCTCCATAGTCTTATATTTAACAACTTTAGCAGTCTAAGAGTCTCATTTTGACTTTCAGCTCCTGAAAAAACAGAACCGTTGAAAAGGTATCCAGGAAAGCCCCATGTTGTCCAGAGTATTGAGCAAAGTCACCATATTAAGAGAAAAGTGGAAAATCACTTTGATTGAATAAATATGTTCTGAAAATTGTGGGCTTTGGGTGCTAAAGGAAGATCAGGGATGAAAATGTTCTGAAAATTGTGGGCTTGGGGTTCTGAAGGATGAATAGAAAGATCAGGGATGAAAGGGGCAAATTTTCTGAAGGATGAAAGATAGAAAAGTAGCCCCACGTTATGCCAAAGGTCCACAGCTACTTCTCAAGGTCATAGTTTAAAGTTACATGCTGACTGCCTTAAGATGATTGTACACAATCGTTTTGCGACTTAGAGTTAACTCCAGCTAGACTGTTGAGCGCATGTACTTCCTTGTAAAATTCTTCTGACTAGTATACTCAGCCACATTTTTCACCGCCAAGAAAAAAGGTCACATGCTGACTTGAAACTACAGCTTTAGACAGCACAGAAAGAGCTACCTGAGTAGAATTTCTGGTCCCAAACCATACATAATCTTAGAAGCAATGCATTAAGTTAAGGGAAAATCAGATATTTCAACAAGAGAGCTGGCACAAAATGGCTCAGCATCACAAAGAGAAACATCAAAATATCAAAAGCATGGATATGAAGACTAATGAGAGCATGTATTCAATTTATGCTTCCACGGATAAGAGAGAAACCTTTGCTATGACACAAAGTAGCTCCTCATGAGAAAGCACTGCAGCCTTATGATATAGTCTAGCTCGTTCCACCCCAAAACGTCCAAGTGGTAGCCAATCTAGAGTTGCAAAATTAACAGCCTCTGCACAATTCAAGCCTGAAACAATACACTAATCAATTGTCATCACAATGTGATAACAAACACACTGCATACATATTCCAAAAAACTTTCAGAGTGACATTGTTGCATCAAAGCACTTGGAAGACTGGCATGCATAGCTTAGTTGCTAACGGGAGGCAAAAGTATGTAAGTGAGAGATGAGTCCCAAGATACTGTGTTAAAATAATCCTTCTAACTCACCATGGTTAAAGCCACCATGGTAAGATCTTGGGAATGTTATTACAAAGTTCCCGCGCTCCTGCATTGCCAAAAATACAGGTGCGATATTTTATCAGACTTGGAAAGTCATAAAATACATAGTGCAATCCCTGTTTCCAAAATTGGTACTTTGTGCCAGCACTCAGTACAGTGCTAGCGGATAGCCACCTGAACCTTTAAGATTATAAGTAACTCCTTTTCTTTGGGACAGAAAAAGAAGCATGCCTTTAGCTTATTCATATTTAGCAGCAAATGCAGCAGTTCCACATGCCAATGGATAAGTCATCTTAGAATAATGAGGGCATGCATTAGATTTCAACACTGTTAAAAGGAACCTGACTTCTGGAGTTCGCAAACCTGAATTGTGGTACAGACTGGTACATCATGCTCACAAAGCACCTTTGGATTCAACATAGTAACCAGCTGAAACAGTAAGTCAGGTTGTGCTTCAAACAAATCAGGGAATGTCTTGTGCATGACCTGTGTAAAACAAAACCACTGTCTCAATCCCCAAATGCCTCTGCAAGCATAATTTTGAAATATTTGATCATTTTAAAACCCAAGATGCAATTCCAGGATGTAAGAGATTTTACACCTGACAGGATCAGACCTGTTCAAAAGATTTGATTGCACTGCCAGGAACACCATACCAGCATTTTGGCGCTCCCCTGAAACAAGCATAACCATCTTCAACACAATGAACACATAACAGCTATGTATCTGCAATACATTGTACTGTGTAACAATGCAATTACATTCAACTAAACATGAAAGCAAAAGATGAACTATCCCACATGTGGAAAAATATATGAAAATACTCCCAACTGCACAAATTCCCATAAGATACTGCAAATACTTCACTTTGACCTGGCACTCCAAAAAAAACTCCATACATAGCTTGTTGGCATTGAAGGCCCGACTATTCTGCGTGGCTATTAGAAGTGGACCTCAAATGAGTGCAAATCCCGCACACCAGATAAAGTGTAACTCGGTAGCAGTTCCATGACAACAGTTGGAATCTCCAACTCTAACCAAATTTTCTGCAGATCTTCAGCCAGAAGCCAGGTCATCCTACTCCAAATCAGATTGTATAGTGATAGCAATGCCAGATTCTCCTTATACAGCCTGAGCAGCAGTCCAGTTAATGTATTTGTGATTGTACTTCTTGCCCTGCTGTGATGCTTTTCTCATTGCTAGCTGCTGACATGTGCTTCCGTTTTGGTTCTTTTACAGACCTCTTTAAGTTATTTTGACTTCTTAAATCTTCTCGTTGAGCTTTTGAGTTTGTCTCTAAGCTTTTCACATTTTTAATGGATGCAATTTTTAAGAACTCCACATAGATATTTGTACAATGATTCAATCATTACAACTTACTATACTCTATGATCCATATTACACATGATCCTGCTTTCTAAAATCTACCATTTGAGAAAGTTCGAATTAAACAAAGTTATGCTGTCCATGTGACACAGCACACAGGAGTCCATTTATGTCCTATTTCTTGGCAAGAATCCACAACACCCAGAATCACAATCTCTTTACCCACAACACTTATTTAAGTGGCATTGTTGCTTCATTCTCTTTCAAGCAATCCATATCACATAAAATTGTGCCTTTCTCTTTTCCTTGATAGATCATATTGCATCAGATTACACCTTTTTTCTGTCTCAAAAATCATGTCGAATGGGATCAGCATTTTCTTCCACTGCTGCCTACATAACTTGTAGTACTTTGAGGTGAAATGTCATAAGGGTAAGTCTAGAGACAAGTCCCTAGTCAAAGAACGGCATGTTGTTGCCACATGTCACTTCCGATGTGCACCTATGGGCTGAAAGTATACAGTACAAATGCATGAAGCATTTCATAGATATTTCCAGTTGAGATTCCGAAGTTGCCTTTTGAAACATCTTTCGGCGGGGGGGCGGCGCGGGGGGGGGGGGGGGGGGGGGGGTGTTGTTGTTGGGTTTTGTTGAGCTTGCAGTCATCCCTCCACTTGTTCAACACCATGGCATGTGAAAAGATGCTTAACTTTTGCAGCTTCAACTTCCCACTTACAACTTGAAGCTCCTTTTTCCCAAAAAAGGTCTCTCTTGCATTTTTCATCAAGCTTCTTTGTTTAGTATATTCCACAACAGCTCATAAGAGCCCTAAAACTCATTACAACCATCTTCCTCTGTCAAATCTCCCAACTGCCTCACCTTTTGTCACTGTTGCTTTCCACACAGAGTGAACTGCAAATTCAAATTTCACGTCCTCCTTCCACCCTAGAACTACAAAGGACGTAATATTGATGTTTTGAGCTCAACAACCGTGAACATCATCACTATAGTACCATTGCCCACTGTCTTAGCATCACAAATTGGCCTCCATGCTACAACGGCCCATGAGAGGCATTTTGGGATTATAAGCTTCTTATAAGACATGCATTCATGTGTTCCGTTAAGGGTGTGTCAAAAATAATCTCCCCATAAGTGTAAACCAATGTGTCTCTTCAAAAGTGTATTTTCCCAAAGCCATATGACCACGTGTTAATATTAATATTGATGTTTTTAGCTCAACAACCGTGAACATCATCACTACAGTACCATTGCCCACTATCTTCGCATCACAAATTGGCCTCCATGCTACAACGGCCCATGAGAGGCATTTTGGGATTATAAGCTTCTTACAAGACATGCATTCATGTGTTGCATTAAGAGTGTGTCAAAAATAATCCCCCCATAAGTGTAAACCAATGTGTCTCTTCAAAAGTGTCTTTTCCCAAAGCCACATGACCACATGTTATGTGAAGCCTTTACCTTAATTCTCATCCTATTTCTTCATCTACGAAAAACTGTTTTGAGTCTTTCTTCCATTGTTGAGCCGCATTCTCTAGTGTCTCATCTTTTCTTGAGCCTAAACCAACAGGAGAGAAGATTCAAACAATTCACTAGGTCCCAAACCCACCAACAGCTTTTCCTGCTAGAAGGAATGTTTGCTTCTTCAAATTGTTGAGGAACCTATGGAGCACCCGTGTAATGAGTAGATTAGACATTATTGAATCCACTTGGGTTTCAAACGTGGAATGTAGGATATGTCTTACGGCATCTAGGGATCATTCCCATCACTTAACAACTCTCTTCTTTTTCTCCCCCTACAGAATCATGCCTTTACCTCTTCCACTACACAAACATATATTATCCCTATTGGCACATGGCTAATCAAGCATTCCAAACTTGAGCCCCTTTTGAACATCAAGATGCCAAAGTTCAGCCAAGAGGAGTGATGTAGACAAAGCTACAAGGCTCACACCCATAACCATCTCATTGCCACACATGCAATCACAAGAGGATCAAATACAATCCAAGTGCCATTCCCCACCATCTTAGCCTCATCAAAATTAACCTCGATGCTACAGCGCCCCATGAAAGACATTTTGGGACAATAGGCTTCTTATAAGACTTGCATTCATGTTTCATGTAAAAATTTTCATCACAATTTGTCTCAAAAGGTCTTCGCATCTGTGTGAGCAAAATTCTCCCTCTAAAACCTTGTGTGTACGCGCGTTGGTGAACACAAGCACGTTTGTGCATATGTGTATACGTGTGTGAACACCGTGTGATCCCATTCACTTTCTTCATCTAACAGGAAACACTTTTTCCCTTTGTGAGTCACTCTTTTCATATGTTTCATCTTCTCTTGAACCTAACAAAGGGAAGAAAGAACATCAAAACCATACATGGGGTCCCAATGGCTGGAGAACCTGTGGAGCAACATGCCAAGACTAGAGTGGACATTTAAACACCCTGAAACTAGACCTGAACTTTGGCACAACACTTACTACAACTGGAAATCAACTCAAACACCACTTGAGAGGGCAGCTGATCATGCATACCACACAACACCAATACATCATGGTGTTGCAGCATGATGGAGGACTAACTTTCTCATTAGTGCCGGATCCTGCCAGGATAGAACAGGACGAGATCTCTTGAAGGCTAAACTACTCTATAGGGCTTGGATAATAATCGCAGAAAGATGTAATAAGAAGCCAAATTGCTAATAATATTTCCAATACACCAACATATATGCATATGCAGCCAAACAAAAACACACAATCAATATTGAATAATGACTACCAAGCCCAGGATAAACTTTAAAAACAGAAATGGCGACATAACTGAGCCTTAAATTCTGTTGATATAGATGCAGCACACACGAACAAATGCTAGCCTTAAATTTCGGAGACCGCATCTGTGAGCCTGTTCTTGCAGGGATAAAGCTCTTACCAATGAAGATAGTTGATAGAGTAGAAGCACTGATCTTCATAATGCCAGCAGAAAGATGAGAACAGCATCCCCATATAGACCCATGGTACAGTTACACCAGGGATATTCTCCTGTACATGCTTTAGCACAGAGCCTTTTAGCTTTGTAAAATTGTTTAGATTCCAAGGACTTGAAGCGTACTGCTTCCACAAGCTCTCATCTGCCCCCTCTGGAACTGGATCTGAGGTTCTTGGAAAGCCACTGCCATAAACTTCACTGGCTAAGTCGCTGCCATATAGAACTTCTACAGGACCCTTGCATCTCTCTACCACACTCCAGAACTCTTCTTCAATCTCAGATGCAGTAACCTCCTTTGTTCCAAACCACTTTTTCTTGAATCGATCAGCAACACGCCGAAATGAGTCAAAGTCATGAACTTCTCCAGGTGTAAACCCAAAGCTTTCAGTTTCGGAGGTAAGGCAATCAAAGCAGTACCAATTCCCAGGTGGCACTGCTGACAGAGGTGGAGTCAAACAGTAAAGATGCCATCCACGATCACATCTATCACATAAAAGCATAAGCTGCTCATGTGCACCAGTGTGACACTGCTCACAGACCTGATCTGCTTTTGAATCTGTATCATCCATACAAACTTCTTCACCTTTCAGAGCTCCTAATTCATCTGTGCAACGTCTCGCAGCCTTTCTACCCCTTGAACTAAATTTTGGCTCCTGTACATTCAAATTCCGACATCGTTTTCCACGTGCTGAGCTTGACTTGTGAGTTTCATATGCATGCAAATGAGCTTCATATATTTTACATAGTGCTGACTGCAAAGAGTTTGTCTGAGCTGCTGGAGTGTATGAAGGATCCAAAATCTGTAAGACTTCTCCCCACTTATTTTCCTTCATCACTTTCTGATAACCTCCATGTCGCTTCACCGCTCCAAATAGCTTGCACAAATCCAATTCCTTGCCCAAAAAACTGGGCCAACTTGCTGGCTTAAGCCCCTCTTTCTCAAGAAACCTGCAATACTCCAGTCTGAATGTCTCAGCATCCTGAGCAGCAGGTCGCATCTGTAGTTGATGGATTTCCTGAAGCTTTGTGGGAAAAGCAAAAGACTTTTTGTCTATAGCAAAAGGTGGGTTCCATGATTTTGGAGGCACTATCCGACAGATCCCATATGGCTCTGCCTCTGGTCTGATTTGTTCGATATAATTTAATGGATCTGCAAACTCTGCTTCTGATGGGTAAAATACAGGAGCTTCTGGCAAAGCTAAAAATCCAACTTTGCCATGGTTATCATTGAGTTTCTGATGTCCAGCGTCTTCATCTCGTCCCATTGGGCAAGGAAGCAGAAAACCTGTATCTGTCAAAACACCTTGCTTCCTTCTCCACAATCAGAGACCATGTTTTTTGCCTGTCAAACTGGTTATGTTGATAGTCCACAATCAGAGAGTATGTGAGCATGTATTTAGACGCTAAAATTGGGTATCCTGATATGCCAAAACCATCAAAACACATGCTATGTGCCATCCGTGTTGCTTCTAACCTTCAATAAAGATAACAAGGTAGAACATAGACACACAGGCATTTACATTAGCATACAAAGGCATCCAAACACATGCAGAAACATGTATGCACATACATGTAAAGCAAGGAATCCCTAAGAAATCACTGGCTGCACATGGGGGAGATGCATCAGATGCAATAACATCAAGAAAAGCAGGGTTTTGAGCCTTACCCGTACATGGAGAATGTGACCCGAAGATAAGGAAACTCATTCCAATAAGATTAGGGCATCGTCAACATACATAGCAAAATCTGCAAAAGCCGGGCAACAAAACTGAATTGTGCTGTGAACCAGGAATCGGCCCAAACAGGATGCAGATATTGTAGAAACCGTGGTTTCGATGGGATTCCCAACAAGTGAAATAGTCGACCCTTCACATACATATGATGCCATGGCATCCCTGATGCCCCAGCCCACTGGTTCTGTACAAAGCCCATCTAGCCTTTTTTTTAATTATTTCCATTCATTTGTTTACATTTATTTATGCTAACGAAAATTTTGTTTCATCGTGTGAATGGCCCGAATGGTTGATCCACGGAAGGTGCTGTTCCTGCCAAGCACAGATGTGTATGTATCCAAAAGATTCCACACAAGATGCTCGCACTAGTGACTACTAACGAGAAGTTTCAGACAAATTTCCACTATAATTCCCACATTGGCTCGCTAGCCCCTGCCCCTGACCACACCTACCTAGGTATGCAGCCTCTCCCTCACAAACGCTTGTAATGTTGAACACTGTAGGGAAAAGCAACAAGTAATTGTGACAGTACCTTTTGAGAACTCGCAAGGCCCTTTCATGTTAGAATATAAGACAAGAATGGCTTCATAAAGCAACCAATTGGTGAGATGGTTTATATAATGTGCCAAAAGCACAACCGCTTCCTACAAGGGTCTACATTTTATCTTTTAACTCGCGATAAGATGTCTTTTGCAACAACATTGTTCCTTCACACATTTCAACTTCTTTTTTACTATCAAAAATTTTTATGCTACTCAATCTCTCTCCCAGCAGGTCATCCCAAGTCTCAATGCTTGTTTATGAGCTTTGAAATTCATGAGAAGTAGCTTGCATACTCAAATCGTGTTTTTGATGGAGGATTGATCGATCTTGTATATGTGTTATTCTATTGGCTTCTTTACCCTAGTTACCTTTCTCAAAGCCCTTGTTGACTTATGAAAACCTCAAGACCTAACCAACCACCAACATAGAATCATACTTTTGGCCCCCATACAAAGGACCAATGGGGTAAATCTTCAAGTGAAATATGCCAAGTTATGCTAACTTAAGAGGATAATGAGAACTCCATGATCAAAGGTCAAGGGTCTATGTTGTAGCTATGATTGACTAGTCAATTCTCAAGGGTGTTAAGCACATCTTAGCAATAGAATTGCATAGAAAGTTAGTCTATTAATGCAAGATTGTAAGAATCCAAACAAAACCATCAACTAGTCTCCAAATGAGACCAACAAGCATGACCACCCTCCACATGAATGACCGAGATCAATCCTCCTCAAATATTGTATTTCAAACATGTTGCACCATAAAACATTAATTAGTGTTGTTTTACATTTGCACAACTTTTTTTATATAAACGTATTGTTATGCACCTTTAAACAAAATAGTAGTTCATAGTACTGTAGATACTCCTCTCTATGGTTGCAGTCTAAATGACTACCTTGATTGGGAGCTATACAAGGGCATGATAAGGCAAGTCTAGTAGTGCTATTGGGGGAGACCTACTTAGGAAGGGTGGCCTAGTTGTGCAGATTGGCCTAAGTGTGCTAGTAATAGCAACAAGAGTTCCTATTGGAGGAAGGAATTATGTAGCTAGGAATGGTGCAAGATCAAACATGCTACATGTGACCTCAAAGCCATGACACGATGGCCATGATGCCTACATCTTGTGCCAAATCAACAGATTGTTGAAATTAGGCAAAAGGTGAGAGTCTGATTGGTCTCCTTGGTCAACCGCATGGAGAAGTTCCCATTGGATGAAAATGTGACCATATGTTGGCATTGACCATGTGCCATTGTACTCACATATGCCCATATTATGATAAATGGTGTGCCCTAGCCATTCCCAATAGTCCCAAACTTGGGTAAGGCAATGTTAAGGGCCATGCATGCTACAAAGATGAGAGTATTTGCTATCCTTGGTAGAAACACAAATGGGATCAAACATCCAATCCAATTCTATGGTGGTGTAGAGCCATTTATCCTCCCTGTAAACTTCTGTCATCATCCAAGTGCCTACCAATAAATCTAGGAAAATTTTATTAGTGGTCTTAAACTTATGATGAACGATGGACACACACACACAGGTGATAGGGAGAGGGACATTGAATAGAGGGAGTGAGGTGAGAGATACAAGAAAAGATAAAGGGAGAGGGAAGAGAGAGACAAAGAGAAAGAGGAGAGAGATAAGAGAAAAAGATAGCTAATAGGGGAAGACATAGAAAATTCGTGAGAGATTTATATATAGGGAGAGACGATCAAGGAGAAAGAGAGAAGATAGCAAGTGTAAGAGATAGGGAGAGAGAGGATATAGTGGATGAAAGAAGGAATAATGCAAGAGAGAAGGTATATACTACCATCCCCTCACATCATTTCCAAGGATCTCTACTCCTGCTTAGTTGATAGCCTTAGCCTACAAGATCAAGAGGAGTCATTGATGCTAAGAAGATGCAAATGTCCATGACGAGGCGGTCAAGCAATTCCTAGTGCCAAGAGAGAGACCTACACAAACTTGGGAGGGCCAATATCCAACATCTCGAACTATGATGGTGGTAGACTGTCTCCAAGCCACAAATCCAAGTGCTATCCAATATGTTACTTTTTATTTAGACTCTTAGATAACATGGATGCTCTTAATGTGAGATGGTAATTGATGTGTCATATTATAGACTTATTTAGAGCACATACTAGAAAGGGAGTAGTAAGATAAATGAGGTTAGTGGAATGATAGAAAGGATTATTTATTTTATGAGGTGGAAGTAAGTCACTCCCTTTATAATAATAGCAAAGCCTACTATCATATAGAATGCAAAAATAAAAGGTTATGTTCTCTCTCGCTCTCTATTTTTA
Organism: Lygodium microphyllum; assembly: GCF_053477565.2. Taxonomy (NCBI): domain Eukaryota; kingdom Viridiplantae; phylum Streptophyta; class Polypodiopsida; order Schizaeales; family Lygodiaceae; genus Lygodium; species Lygodium microphyllum. The sequence continues at coordinate 124,822,119 of NC_141137.1, read as the reverse complement.
TTTTTTCCTCCATCTCTCTATATCTCTCTTCCTCCCTCTCCCTCTCTCTCTCTCTTCTTTTCACTCTCCTCCCTCTCTTTACCTCACCCTTCTTTTCTATCTCCTCCCTCCCTCTCCCTTCCTTCTCTCTCCCCCTCTATTTTTATCTCTCCTCCCTCTCTATTTATCTCCCCACCCATCTTTCTCTCTCTCTTTCCCTTTCTTTGTTTCCCCCCCTCTCCCTCATTGTTTCTCTCACTCACCTCCTCTCTCCCTCCATCTCTCTATTTCTCTCTCCCCCTCCCTCTTTGTTTCCCTTCTTCTCTTTCTCGCTTTCTCTCTGTCTCTCCCTCCCTTCTCTCCCTTTCCTTCTTCTCCCTCCCTTCTTCCCTCTCTCCCTTTCTCTCAATGCATCTCTCCACAAACAAAAACAAAGAAAGAAAAGAAGAAAACATGAAAATAAAGTAATAAGAGGAAATGTACTTACCTCAAAGGCTCGAAGATGAAACCCTTTGTGCCTCCCTTTCACGACTTCCCTCCCTTCTCCTTTGTACCTTTCTCCTTATTCTCATACAATGGCAACAACGGCTGAGGTAGTAATGAGTTCTCTCTCTCTCTCTCTCTCTCTCTCTCTCTCTCTCTCTCTCTCTCTCTCTCTCTCTCTCTCTCTCTGTGCTTTGAGTTCTCTCACACTCTCTTTCATTCTCTTTTGCAAATGCTTTCGACAAATGCATGCTTGAGTTTTCGATGCTTTTTTCTCAGAACGACATCGCTATTAGTGTCACTATCGGCGTCACTGCTAGCATCACAAACACAAATTTGCAATGCTAATTGTGATGCTAATAGTGATGCCGATAGCGATACCAATATTTTTCATTGGAATCGAGCATCACTATTGGCCCATTCCCTTGTAGTGACACTTCTTATTGAGGACTGGTACAATAGTCTAGTCTTTTTAGGAAATAGAAAGGAGGCAATCTACACCAAGATGAAGTATTAGAAAACCTCACGAGTTAACTTGGACATTACCTTTGTAACCTTACATGGAGATTCTAATGATCAACCTATAAACCATAAACTAGATATATCCCTCTCTTAAGGATAAGCAAGATCAAATGCATGTTCTTGCCACCTTGGAATTGCCAGTTTTAAAAGAGCTAGAATATCGTATGGGGCCTATGAGCACTTGAGTCAAAAAGATGCACGAGATATTTTATACTCATGATAGAACCTCATGAAGAATCAAACTCAGTGTTGTTTTTTATTATGCCCCCTAATTTAGCATAGTTGCAACCTTCTAGGGCTAGCCTATCCCAATGAATAGGCTTGCATGCAAGATCCTTAGCCACCAGTAGTGGTGGCCATGTTTTCATGATAAAAAACTAAGCATCTTTTAAGATGTATTAAATAACCCCACGTGGAAATGGACCACCCTGCATCAAGTCTTGTTTGATTTCCATAGCAAACTCTTTTCCTAATTGATGAAGGAACAAGGTGTAGATGTTGTGAGGAAGTGAGAAACATTGAGGATTGCAAATCATTTTAGGATGACAATCAAGAGCATTAAAATTTCACCTTCCACACATATAGAAGTAACAACCTGAAGGTTCAATCCTACTAAGACTCCACCCTTAAATAGTATTAAGGCTTCTCATGACTACTATTGCGGATCATATAGGACTTATGCAATTTCTAAGCGTATAAGGAATTCACTAACCAAAGCCCCCTTGACACCCTTACCACCTCCCACCCAACATCCTTCCTACAAAGAGACCTCTCACAATTGTGGTTGGGTCCAAGCTATGTGAAGTGGTAAAATGAACCCTCTTGGTATAGGGTTTCACAACTCGCCTTGGGGGAGGTCTAGTGCAATCATTCATTTTAACCTTCTTACAATACACAGCCAAGGCAACTAGTCTATCATCATCAACTAAGAAAACATTCATTTTCTATACATCAATCCAAACAATCTTAAGGACCTCGATGTAGAGGATGAGGAATAATTGATTAACTTGCTAAAAGAATATTGAGATGTTTTTACTTGGAATTATTTTGACCTTAAGGGTATACCACTGCAAGTTCTCACCCATACAATTCCTCTTAAATATGCCAATTCTATCAAGCAACAACCCTATCTTATGAACCCTTGATACACCCACCATGTTAGAGAAGAGATTGACAAGTTATTAAAATCAGGATTCATCTACAAAATTGAGCATACCATCTAGGTATCACCAATCATTGTGGTCTTGTTGTGGCACTTAAGAAGAATGTAAAAAATTGTGTGTGCATCAATTACAAGAAATTAAATGTTACAACCAAGAGAGATCACTATCTCCTACCATAGAACAATCATATGATTGAATTGGTAGGAGAAAAAGAAGCTTACAACTTCTTAGATGGGTTTTCACAATATAATCAAGTACAAGTCCACTTGGACAATAGATCAAAAATTGTATTTGCCACCAAATGGGGAGTGCTTGCTTATATTGTCCTGCCTTTTGGGCTAACTAATGCACCAATAATATTTTAGAGACTCATGTGCACTCTCTTTAAGAACATGCCACAAAAGTGGCTCGAGGTGTTTATCAACGATCTGTATGTCCACTCAAACTAGAAAGAACATCCTGACAAGCTCTGCGTAGTCTTTGAGAGATGCATGTAGTATAACCTCTCCTTGAATGCCCTCAAGTGTCTTTGGGTCAAGCATGGTATAATCTTGGGCCATGTTATATCCAAAAATGGGATTGCAATTGACATTGCTAAAATTAAAGTTATCACAAATCTCTCTCCACCCACCAACCCAAAGGGGGTGCATTACTTCATTGGCCATACCGAGTATTATATCAACGATTTGTGCTAAACTACACTGCTATCACACGAACACTCTATTATAAGCTATCGATTACCTAGGCCTAGATAGAGGAATGCCAAACTCAAACAAAACATTGCAAAAGGCTCTTATGATTGCATCTATCTTAAGAGCCATGGATTGGACAATAATATTCCATGTACATATTGATGCCTCCAAAATTGCCATTAGAGTGATGTTATGCCAATCAGGTGAGTGTAATATGGATGTTCGTGTAACCTTTGCTAGTCAATAGCTCATCAATATGGAAATTAACTATTCTACTACCAAGATAGAGGGTTTAACTATGGTTTATGATGTGAAAAAGTTTCATCATTATCTCTCTACTATTCCTTTCACATTCCTTGTCAACCATCAAGCATTGATGTACCTTGTAAATAAACCTTGTGCCATGGGACGCATCACCAATGAGTGACTAGTGGAGAAAAGGCCACAAGAGTTAATGATCAACTCCTTGATGCTCATCTGTTTCGTCTTAACTAGGAAGGTTAGCTCTTTAAGGCCAATCTCATGCCTCATTAAACCGATGACATTGTGCATATTCTCAAGTAAGGCCTATCGAAATGACCAATTGAAAAAGCTTCACCAACACACCTCCTAATTAAGACCTGACCCTACTAATTGATCACTAGTCAATTGTATCGTCTAGGATAGGATGGTCTTGTTTGGTAGTGTGTTTGCAAGCATGACGTTGAAGATGTGCTACAACAGGTACATGTTGGTATTGCTAGAGGATGCTTCGATGTAAATACCACAGCTCGAAAAGTGCTTCAAGCCCAATTGTGGTGGCTCACTCTCTTTAAGATATACCACAACCCGAAAAGTGCTTCAAACCCACTCTCTTTAAGATATAGTCGGATTTGTCAAACATTGTGATTAGTGCCAATGAACAAAGTTACCCATTCCTCTTTGGGGGTGTGTCTTTGTGAGCATGAAATTGAAAATGTGCTATGACAAGCACACGGTAGTGTTGCTAGAGGACACTTTGATGTGAAAATCACAGCTTGGAAAGTGCTTCAAGCCCAATTCTGGTGACCCACTCTCTTTAAGATATAGTCAGATTTGTCAAATATTGTGATTAGTACCAACAAACAAAATTACCCATTTGAAAGGATGAAATGGAACTCATACTAGTGATTTCCCACAAAGCTTTTAAAAAATGGAGTATAGACTTCATGGAAAGCCATCAGCCTAGTCACATAATATTGTCAGGCTCGATATATCATTGTAGACATGGTTTCTTTGGGAGCAAGTCATCTTATGCTTTGGTTGCCCCATCAAAATTGTTAGTGACCAAGGGATACACTTCCTTAATGAAGTGATCGAGCACTTGCTTTCTACATTTCTTGGTCATCCACAAGAAGTGTAGTTCTTACTATCCTCAAGCTAATGGCTAGGCACATGCCATGGACAAATTTCTCATTAGTGTATTGACCAAAATTGTCTCAGCATCCCATTCAAACATGGATCATAAGTTCACAATAGTACTATGGTCTAGATACCATGGAGCTCGTCAAGGACCATCAACATTGGTGCCTGCACCTATCACGATCCCTTCAGCATTGACCATCACCTCTTCCTCCTCTTCAAGCTAACTCCAAGTCTCTTAGTTCCTTTTATTGCACTATTCATATCTCTTTTGCTACATCACTCCATCTACCTGTGCCATTTCTCTCAATAGACATCCTAGAGCCTTTACCCAATAGTAGCATCATTCAATTGGTGAAAGCTCCATGGGATTGGCACTCATCTAGTAGGGGGATAAATATTAACAGTAAGATAGTGAGAAGAAGTACAAAGAAAATCAAGTCTAAAATTTTGGGAGAAAATAATTATTTCTTCATGCCAAATATTATGAGAGTTGGGCAAATTGTACTTAATAGATAGCATCCATGTCCAATTTATTATTTTGTTAAAATAAGCACTTACTTGCATGCAAACAAGGTTGTGACTGACTGAAAAGGACCACAAAAGAGGTAGGATGTTGAAGGGGGATGGGAAAATCCTAACCCTTATATTTTTATATTTAAAGGTTGAGAAGAATAGAACATGCTATTCATCTGTGTGCAAATTTTGAGTTCTTACCTTCTTGCCTTCAGCTGTGAGAGAGGGAGAGAGGTTGAAAAAGTTTGAGAAGGAAAGGAGCATACTCGTGGGTTGTGGAGCTTTGTAAGGGTATTCTTTAACCTCGAAGGGAGGCTACGCAAGCTCATTACAAGCAAATTTTCACATTCGTGAAGTGTGCAAGAGGATAGGTGAGAGATGGTGGACGTCATACTTCATGGATCGAGCCCTTAACTTCTTGTGGATGACCATGAAGGTCAACAACAAATGCACCTTATTGATGAAGTGAGTGGCTCGATCACTCACTATCTTGATGGGATAGCCAAATAAAAAATAATCTACTTCCTTAAGAGCTTAGATATTGTCTTTGCATTGTTATTTTAATAGGACCTCACTCGAGCCCACTTTGTTAGGTAATCCATAACCAAAATTATATACTTACTTGTGAGTATCGTGCTAGTGGGTTGATAGGTCCACCAAAATGATTCTCACTTTTCAAAAGGGTTGATAGACTATAATCGATGTCAACTCCATTTTATCTTTGTTTATTAGCACTTTTAAATACAACATTTTTCAAAATGCTTTACAAAGCAAAGCATGTTATGAAATAAAGTAGTGCACCATAATTGAAACTAAAGGATTTTTCTTGCTATCTTGTCTTTGCCAAAGTGTCCTCTTGAAATTTCCCCATGAAATGAGTCAATTTAGATGCACAATGGAAGGGAGATGGCATAAGACATGGAGGCTCAATCCATCTTTTTCTTCTTCATCTTCATTCTTCTCTTCTCTCAATGCGCACAAGTATCTGTTGAAGTGGATAAATACTTTGACTTTATGACACTTTACATACAACCTCTTTTCCTATTTCATATAACTAGATGATATGACTTAACCTATGTCATATTTCTCAACACATCCTCTCAAGCTTAGGATTGTTAGATATGCTCAATGCCCCACCCTCGTAAGGTGCCACCGATGATCCATGGAGCTCAAAATTGTAAGGCCCCCACTATGAGGAGAAGCCATGTGTGAGCTATAAGGTCCTGACTTGTATGTCATATGAGGACTATGTGATAAAATGGCAAAAGGGTGACCTTTGTGGATCTAGCTTTTTGGGTTAGCAATTATGTTGGTAACAACTCAAGACACAATGCATTGAGTTGTGGGGTGTAGGAGTTATCAAGGGTCCTATTTTGAGGTTTGAGGGCCATGGAAGTGGCCTTTGGCTAGGGGGGGTCTTAGGGGGCCCGCGCCCACCCGATGGGACATGTCAACCAAACTACCTTCCCATTCTATAAATTGAAAACCCCTTTAAAGCCATCGTCAATCTATCTTTCACCCAATCAGAGTTCTTCTAGCTACCCTTAAGCTCTTCACACCTATGATCTATTTGGATCACCGTCTAAGCTTCACAGTGGAAGTGCACAGGAGGTGGATAGAGCCATATTTGTATTAGTTCATTTGAAAATAAAATAGTCTCTATTCTTCTCATATTTTTTGTATGTTTTCTACTCCTTACTCAAATTCTATACACTATGCCATGTAATTTTTATAAGAATGACCTTGTAGATACAATAACCTAAGTGTACTTCTAAAGTACTCGAACTTATCTATACATAATGCTTTGGTAAAGATATTTGCGATGGTTTTGATGTGTACCAAGTCTATCTCTCCATCCACAACTTTCTCTATGATAAAATGATAGTGCACTTCAATATGCTTTGTTCTCACATGATAGACTTGGTTCTTTGCAAGCACGATATTGCTAATGTTATAATAATATATGATAACTTCACCATCTATCTCAATCCCCATATCACATTGAAGTGGTCTTAGCCATGGCCGCTCACATGCTACCAATGCTGTTCCTCTATACTCTGCTTTAGCACTAAAGTAATTGTGGGTTACTTCTTGCTACTCCAATTGTGGGTTCTTTGCAAGCATGATGCTATTGATGTTATCACAATATATGATAACTTCACCATCTATCTCAATCCCCATATCACATAGAAGTAGTCTCAAACATGTCTACTCACATGCTACCAATGCTATTCCTCTACAATCTACTTTTGTATTTGACAAAGCAACTACGAGTTGCTTCTTGCTACTCAAACTCACCATGGCTGAACCAAATGAAAAAGCATAATCATTGGTGGATCTCCTATCCATAATACTTCCTGCCCAGTCTGCATATGTGTATCCAAACAATGTAGGATTGATCCCTTTCTCATAGAAAAAGGCATAATTAATTGTCTTTTTAATACACCTCAACACTCTCCTCACTATGTCTAAGTGTGACTTGCATGGCTTTTGTATGAAATGGCTTATTACTCCCATTGAATAGCTCAAGTATGGTCTTGTTATGGTTGACTAGATCAAGCTACCAACCATCTTTAAGAACAAGGTAACATCCTCGACATACTATCCATTATCAACTATCTTCATGTTTTGGTCTAATAGTATGTTAAACTGGTTTACATGGTATCATCTCATCCTTCTCTAACATTTCTAATGAATATTGCATTTGCACCAACCAAAGTCCATGTGGAGTGTTAATCACTTCAATGCCCAGAAAGTACCTCAATAATCCAAGATCTTTGATGTCAAAATCCTTGTGTAGACCATGTTCTACTTCAGTAATTTCTCTCTCTAAAGCACATGTTATGATAAGATAATCAACATAGATGACAACAACCACCATTCTATCCTCTACGTGTCTAACATAGAGTGAATAATCAGCCATGCTTTGCAGAAATCCATGCTGCATAGGAACTCCCTGATCCTCTCACACTAAGCTCTAGGTACTTGATTTAACCCATACAATATCTTACTTAGCTTGTATACATAATGCATATACTTAGGGTAAACATATCCCTTTGGCTATTCCATGTACACCTCCTCTTCTAATGTACCATTCAAGAAAGCATTCTTGACATCTAGTTGGTATAAATTCCAACCATAAATCGAAGCCAAGGCAATCACTAATCTCAATGTAGTCATCTTTGCAACTAGACTAAACATCTCCTCATAGTCTAGTTCATATGTTTGTGCATAACCCTTTGCAAAAAATCTTGTTTTGTATCTTTCCAATGAGCCATCCAACTTGCACTTGACTTTATAAACCCACTTGCATCCAATTGCTTTCTTGCCACAAAGCAACTCTACAAGATCCCAACTCTTATTCTCAGTCAATGCATACATTTCCTCATCCATTGCATTTTTTGAATCTTTATCATTACTCTCCCTTAAAAATTGGCAATGGGACTACATTTGCTGGCCTATCATCAATATTTCTAGGACGAATCTGACTAGGAAGCGAACCTTGAGTCACCATGGGGACTTCTGTAAAGAGTTCTTTTAGGGCGTCAAAGAAGGTTTCTGCTGCAAGCTCATTCTCGGTCTTGATTCTTGCCTTCTCTTTTCTCACATACCTTTGAACTCGTTCTAGCACTTGTCTCCTTATGGCATAATTCATGAGGGGCTTGGCTCCACTAAGTTGTTAGTGCTCCATAGAAGGATAACTGAAGGCTTTAGTCTCTGGAGGACTCTCTTGCCAACATTGCTTCTATTTTTTTCTTTTCAACGTCTCTGAATTCTGCTTTCATGCCACCACAAAGGGGGAGATATTCCATTCTGAAAGTATCAAAACTCATTCTTTTGAGAATCGTTGTTGTGCCATCATCATAATAATGTCAGCTTCTGATGGTTTCAGTAGTGTATGTTGTGAATAATACTCTATCCACCAACTTCCAGTGGGTTGCTAATTGAACAAACATGAGATTGTCAGTGCACCAAGCATCCCACGTGTCCTGCTATTGAGCATCCACGAACAAATTCCAACTCTTTTCTTTCTTATTTTTGTGAACCTCCACAATGACCACGACTCCTGAAGCTTCTTCACAATCTCCCACTTAATGATGCCTGGAAACTTCTCAATGAATGCCAAATCTTCCATGGATGGTCATTCTCTCTGTTTCTGCACTTCCGTTTGTTCCCAAACAATTTGCCACCAAGATGCAAGTTTCTATTGCTTCAATAGGAAGAGAAAATAGTCTACCACATAGAGCCTGCATCATGATGGTAATGTGTTTCTGCCATTGTGGGATGAACTTCTTGTGGAAATTAGCTTTGGTAACGAGAATCTTCAACTCTTCAATGGAAGAAGGAACTTTGCAAACATCTGTTGAATTATTCTCTTCTTAGCAATGCCATTTCCTTTATTTTCAGCCTCTTCTGATGCTTGTTGATGGCATTCTTCCCCGACTGCGCACGAAAAATATGGAGCCCCAAGAGAGATACCAAGGAAAAGGGGTTTCTACTGCAAGAAAATCTATCTTGTAACATCAACAAGATTTTGTTTCATTCTTTAGAGAACCACAACCAAGAAAAAGAACAAATCTTCATGCAACATCATAGTAGATATCTCCCGTGGATTTGATAGAATCAACCATAATCTTCAATATCTTTATAGAATCCATCAAAAACACCATTTTTGAATGGAAATAATCACATATGATTCATCTTCATTATCTTCATAGTTCTCTCACTCAATCTCTCATAAATAAATACATTGTTTTGATAGAATTGGCTATCTCTGACTCTCTCTTTCTCTCTCAATCAATAATACATCATCTCCTCACTATAATACTCAATAATGACTCTCAATAATACTTCTTTGGTCATGGATACACCTCTCAAAAGATATGGGAGGTATGAAAGGGTACTAGAGCCACTATAGTGACTCTTCATAGCTCGTCACTATCACTTCACTTCAGTCTTCTCTTCAGCCTTCAGCAGCTACTTCTTCCATTTGTTTTAGCCCTTTTGAACTTAGATTCATCCTTTCCAAAAGTTAGAAAAATTTCCCAAAGTACACCCTCATATCATAGAACATATACAAAAGATCTATAGAACAGAACATAACAGGAACAAAGTAGGAATAGAGCAAGAACAGAGGCTCCACAGAGGTTCAACAACAACTAAACAACAAACATTCAGCTCAACTAAAACCAAATAAACCCATCATAAATCACTCAATAAGCTATCATACAACCTCAAAATTCATCATTCAATATCCCAACCTCACTCAAACAAAAAAGAGGAAAACAAAAGAAAACAAAAGCTCAACAGGCTCAAACAGGATCATACAGAAGCTATCAGAACATCATCATAACCTATCACATCAATACATCTTCATAAAAAAATATCATGAGCTATCAAAATCGATCCAAACCTATCAAATAATTCTAAAATCAATCAAAAATCATACCAAATCAATCATTCAATCCACCAAAAACAACAAAAATCAGTCAAAATTTCAGTCTTTTTCCACTCTCAACAAGATGGTAGGATGAAGTTGAGATGAGGGTACTATTACCAATGGAAAGTATATGGCTCTACATATTTTAGAATTTGTGGAGTCTCCTTAAAAATCCAAACCACAACTTGTCATATCCAATGCTTATAAACATTCAGATTTTTTAGCTAATGGAATATAGATGCTTTACAAAATCATATGCTTGTAATATCTTAATTTTTTGATATTTTTAACTTTTCATATGTTTATGCAATTATATTTGAAACTCTTTAAACATATTTAAAATTTTGAGATAAGATGAATACAACTAACTACACACATAGGGGGAGAAACACCTCCCCTAATGTTGATACTTTTGAACATGTATAACACACTTTTGTAATCAACATAAGACACATACATCCATGCATTCACTTAGGGAGAGGGGGGAAAGCACCTCCCATCCAATGATGATTTGGTAAAGTATGTGTATATGCTTGAAATTTACAATGAATTTTTTGAATATTTATAGATAATTTTTTTTAGATATGACACATACACATGCATATATATGTGTTAAGGGGGGAGGGGGGAGAAGAAAGAGAGGGGTGGTTCCTTCTAGATGTTAGGTGATTTAATATGCAAGTACTACATTAACATATTTGAATACGCATGTCACCTACAAAGGCATCACATAAAACGATAACTAAACATCATATGCAAATAGTCCTTTAATGGTTCAAAACTTAGGGTTTTTAAGGTAGAACTACTTTAGTTTTTATTTCATTATTTCATTTCATATATTCTCCCATCATCTCTTCACATCCACCCCATCCCTGCGCACCATTGTTTTTGTAACTGGACACAAACATTGATATCAAAATGTATATAAGTATGTAGGTTAACACAAAATACAGGTTCAGTTTCAATGTGTCACTTTATTCATACCATCTACCTGAAATAGAATGAAAAGAATAGTACAAGAGTAGTCCGAGATATTCACAAAAAGAAGTTTAATTATAATGAACAGAATTTGATCTGACTCAATACAATCTGTATATATGGGTATTATAAGGTAGTTATAATATTTACAAGGATATTAGCCACATTGTTACGAATTACATGGGGGAACTTACTTGAGCTTTTGTGCCAAACACACACCATACACACAAGAGTAAGCTCACTAAAGAGCATAAGAGAAGTGATAGAGGTCAAAATGTTTTCTTGTTGGTTTTTGTAGAGGGAGCTCTAGCTTAACCACCAAGACCCACAGACCGCTTATTCCTTCAAGTGTTTCAAGTGAGCACTAATGGCTACCTCTCACATAGCCGACTCACTATGCCTCTCTACGAGTGTAGTGAGCTTACCTTGATGCTCAATTGAGTTGCTTCCTCTCTCAATCACTTCGATAGCTCCACGATTTGTGATGTAAGCTCAAGCATTCTCAAGCCCCTTCCTCCAAGCTCCATCCTCTATAGCCATGCGTGAGACGAGGGAAAAGAAGAGAAAAAGAAGAAAGGAGATGGTGGAGGGCTTCACCTCCAAGATCCCTCACCCTCACATACTCACTCCCTCACTTTCTCACACTCCCTCCCTCAAGCACTCACAAGCAAGCAAGCAAGCAAGAGAAGAGAAGGACAGAAGACGAAGAGTTCACTTTGCTACACACTAAAGAATGAGCCCTCATTCACTTTTTAAACTTTATATACAAAACCCTAAATCGATTTTGGGTGGTCATCCCCTTATCCCCTTTTTTACATGGGCGGTCGTGGCCTAGGCCCTTTTTCCCATTGTCCTCCTATCTTCCTAGCTTCCTTCCTACCACCCATTTACCTTTACAATTTGTATGGGTGAGAGCCCTATGCTCTTAAAATAAATCATGATGTGCCTTGCACTCTTTTACAAAAGTATTGACTTGTGCTTTTTCTTGTGCGTCTTTCTCCTTGATTTAGGACAATATTTGAAATTGAAGATAAAGTTCGATGGATCCCTATGTGGAGAGAGGCGGATGTGTGGATCCATCTTTGAAATTGAAGATAAAGTTAAAGTTGGATGGCAGATCCATCATCTGGCTGCCTTCTCCTACGCTGTTCCAAATGAGCTTCTTCATTCACTTTTTGACAGGGGTTGCCTCGATTTGCCTCTGCCTTGGTTTGCCTTCATGGGAATGTTGTCGCATAAAATGGCCCCTCTTGGAGGTGGTTGCTAGTCTTGAGACATTGCAGGGTTCGATGAGAAAGGGCGGATGTGTAAGTCGATGATGACGGGGCTGCAAAGGAATTGAGCTTGGAAAAAAACAAATCACCTGGTTAAGGTGGTGGGGGCCGGGGGCATATTGCATGGATGATGGGGCCGTCGAAGTCGGTGGCTGAGACCTTTGTTCATACTTGGAAAGAAAAGAAGGTGCACTACCTGGGGGTGTCTCTGTCTTACCATGGAGTGCACAATGCATGTGCTTGTGAAATTGGGAGATGGGTCTAAAGCCCTCGGTGGTATCCCATACTTGAGGACCCAATTTGTGCACAAGGGAGGTGCAGTGCAGGGGGCTTAGGGTGACAAGTTTAACTAGAGGCAAAACTAGAGGCAAGAATTACCTTCCTAGGTATGTCCTGCCCTTGATTTGCCCTAAGCATGTGTGGTGGGGATCAAAAAAGGCTAGGGGGTGGTTGGACAAGGCCTCGGGTGTACCTAACTTGAGACCCCTAGGTGCAATGACTATGACCTATGTGTAGCTTGCTATGTCTACGTGTGATTTTTTTCTCCATTGTTGCTCTTTGTGATTGCCTTTTTGCTTTGTGCCTTCTTGTCTTTTGTTTCTTTTTTCCTTATCTCCCGTTTCCTTCTTCTTCTTCTTCTTCTTCTTTTTCTTCTTTTTCTTCTTTTTCTTCTTATTATTCTTCTTTTTTTTTGGGGTCAAGTTGTATAGTCATGAAAGAAGTTAGTTTTCATCTTTGGAGTGAGGTATAGAAGGGGGCTTAATAGATTTGTTAAGGAATTGGCAGCTTTGGAGATACCGCTTGAGGTTTAGGCGAACTTGAAGGGTGGTAGTGGAGAGGAATGGATGATTGCAGTGGGTGAAGCAGCTATCATTAATATCATCTAGAAGAGCTAAGCAAAATGAAGGTAGTAGAGCAACTCCCATCATTAGTCGAGCCATTGCACAACTATCTTTAGCATTAGGATCAAAATGGAGAATTAGAAGGCCGCGCACCTGCGGAGTGGGGTCTTGCCTAAGGAGTATCCTAAGAAACCTAAGGTAATTACAAGCAGTAATAAAGGTAGGGTTAGGGCATGAAGAGAATTTGTTGGTGAAGTGGATTAGGGTATCATACAAATTTTCTAATGTGAAGGTGAGAGCATCTTCATACGTAGTACAATGAGGATTATATATTATTGGAAAATCATAGCGGTTGTGGACACTGGAGTCAAAATCCACTCCCACCCCTTGAGGGTAGGGCATAAAGGTTGTGTCATTTTGCTCAAAGGGTTAAGTGTTGCAAAAGGTCACCCAAGTGTCCATGTTGGTGTCGCAGACCCTTCTTCTCCATTTGGGTTGGAATTCATAGCCAAGCATGAATCTTGGCACTTCAAAAACCTTATTTTGCCAAGATTCAACATCTTCAGTGGCCCATAATGTGGGGTTTTTCTCTCTCTCCTCTAGCCATTTCTGTCAGAGCCTGCTTCCGATGTTAATCACCTCCTCCACCACCTTGATGGGCAAAACCCTATGCAAGGTGGTGGGGAACTGGAAGTTAAAGTCGAAGGAGATCCTGGACATTTCTTGCCTCTCCCAAATTACAAGGTTAGTGTGGAAGCTTGCTAGGGCATCATCCTCACATGTTGGGATAGGTGCATGGGATGCCCTCACTCCCTTGACATTCCATTTTCTCCTTGTCTCCTCCACCATTTGTTTTCTTCTTTCCCTTAGTGCCGGCTTTTTTTCTATAGAGCTGTCTACGTGTTGCTGCTCTTCAGGTCTCAGGGAAGGAGGCGGTGGGACAAGCTCTTCCTCATGTGGTCCCATTTCAAAGTTCATATCCTCCTCCCTCTCTTGTCTTGGCTCTTACTGCTCTTCTTTGATGAATCCAAGTGCATCCACTTCCTATGGGGTTAGATCTGCTAATAGGAGGTAGTGGCGTTGCTTTGCCAGAGGCTTGGGTCAACTCCCTTAGGTTGTGGCAGCATTTGTAGTCTTGCTTTCAAGGCTCTACAAGCCATTCCCAGTTTCTTTTTCATGGCCTCTATGGACTCTCCCGCCTCTGCCTGGGAGACGTCTAATAGGGTATCCAGGAAGGCACGTTGCTGCATTTGGAAGCTCACTTGGGTGGCCTCTACTTTGCTTTCAACAAGTATTTTTTCTTTTTCCACTTGAGCTAGATGACATGCCAAGACTTTAACTCTTTTTTCATTCTGGTTAGCCCATTCGTCAACTCTCCTTTTCATGTCTTCGAGGCTTTTTCCCTGCCTCTGAGCTAGCACTATCAGCCTTCGTTCTTGATCTTCCATTTCTCCCTTTAGCTTTTGTTTCTCTTCTTGTGCCAAGGCATCTTCTTGGGTTAATCTTTCCACCTCTCGTTCGTACTTGTGAGCTCTTTCCTCCCTCGGCTCCTTTAGTTCTTCTGTGTGGCTTTAGTGATTTTTTCCATTTCAGCTTATAGATCTTTGTAGAGCCTCACAATCTCTTCATTGTGCCATTGCAAGCATTGTATGGCCTCAGTTTCTTTGTCCAATTGCAGCTGCCATTCTACTTTTGTCTCTTCTCTAGCTTGTAGCTCGTCCTTTAGCTCATTAACTTCCCTTTGTGCCATTGCTATTTGGCATGTTTTCTCCAACTGGGATGCAGCCATGGCCTCTTTTTCGGCTTCTAGCTCTACCACTGCAATTTTTTCTCCTCCTTGGCTTTTTGTAATTGAGAGCGAAGCTCCTTGACATGTTCATGGAATTCTCCTGGTGGCCGCTTTGTTGCGGGAACAAAGGTTGTGGATGCTACCACCTTTTGCCTCTTTGGGTCTTTTCTCAACTTGGTGTCGGTTGGAGCCGGCCTTTTGGTTCCTACCAAAGGGGTTCCTTTTCCAGCTCCTTAGCTCATTTCTTTATTCAGGAAGTACTAGACCCAAGCCATCATGTTGTTCGCATCCAGTTGGGTCATAGAATTGGGTGTGGACATGGCAGTGGTGGTGGTGGGTGTCAGGGAAGTGAGAGTGGGGGTGATTGGGGCCTTGCCCTTGCCTTCTCACACCGCAAGTGGCACGAACTCTGGCATGTGGGTGCTTGAGCTCGGCCCTTCATCTTTAAGCGGGCTCGCGGACTCTGGCTCGTCCTGCTTGGACTGTTGCTTAATGGACCTATGCATTACGAGGGCCATGTCTTTCTCCTCCTTTTTTCTCAACTCCTCCTCTTCCTACTTTCTCCTTCTTTCCTCCATGGCCTTTATCAACTCCCTGCGAGCCTTTTGTAAGTCCGCTTTCTCTTGTTTCCTCCTCTCCTCTTCTTGCTTTTCTAGTGCAATTTTCTTCTTCATCTTCTTAGCCTTTCCCTGGCTAGTTTGCTCTTCCTATTTCCTATTTTCTTCTTTCTCACTCAGCATCCTTTCACTGGACTGTGCCTCTTGCTCTTGGTGGGGTGGCGACTTGCTTGGTGTTTCATCCACTCCTTCTCCTCCTCCTTCCTGCCCTTGCCCCAAGGCTTCCCTAATGATGGCGGTAAGAACCCCACCAAATCCAATGGTTGCGGCCTTTGAAGATGAAGCTTTCCTTTTAGCCTTGGTCTTCCTCACAAAGCTGTTGAGGCTCACCTCATCTAGTGACTGTGTTGCGATGCTCTCCACCAACAGGGGGACATTAATGCAACTCATGATGGTGTTGTACCTTTGACTAGAAAACAACGCATGCAATATCTTGGCTTGGACTTGGACTTTGGGATCCGGAATATTTGCCAAGCTAACACTGTCATTGGTGTGGACCTTCACCTTGTCCATTCCTAGCAAGGCATATACACCTCTCTTCGGCTTCCTCTCTACTTTGTTTGCCAATTCCAATGCTCTTTCCACTAGCTCCGGGGTCAATTCAATCTGCACCCGACGAGTTTCCTCTTCCTCATGCATAGTTACAGTGCTGTGGTTATTGTGGAAAGTCTGCAAAAACTCTACATAGTGAATGTAGCCTACCCCCTGGCCTTCTGCTTCCATGTATTTCTATAGATTGCATTGCTCAATGATCTGCCTCATAGCCCATCTTCTAAGTTTAAGATATTATCGGAACTTAAACAGGTTGAAGGCTCGTGTCTCCACCAAAAGACCATATTTTACCTGTTCTTCTTCTGGAAAAGGCAAATTACCAGCCTTTTCTTAGCCTAACATGATGGGTGCCTGTCATGAAACCATATATGACATTAGTGTTATTCATAATAGTCACAAAAAAAAGGAAATAACTACATATTTGCTGAGCTAAATTGCTCGAGTGCAAAAGTCAAAATTTCTTCCAATTAGTTTATTGATTTCAAGTTTTATTGACCTTTTTCGCACTCACAAGTTGTTTCATCCTACCAATGTGCACCTTTCCTTTATTGTTTTCCTTATGTGTTTGGTTTGAGTTACCTTACCCTTACCTTACGTTTACCTTACCTTACCCCCTCACCCTTGGAATTGAGAAAAATCCTTCCTAGGATTGAAGGCTAGAGTGTAGAGGGCGTTCTGCACATAGGTATAGTGCTTTACTTTTGCATGAGCAAATCATAGAAGTTTGGATTATATTCCATATGAGCATACCGGTCCATGTCAAAAGGTCGGATGTTGAGCTAAGTGATGTAAGTAAGGACATCGAGCAAGAAGTCCCCGGAGTCCATGCGACTAGCAATGTGTAGTTGATGCGATCTAAGTAGGGGTGTCCCTAAATATGTTCCTCCATGGGTCGAGCACGAATGGTCATTAATACTCTATAAGAGGTTGGAGCAACATAAGTTGGGTCATACTCCGATGTTTTGATTGCGCATCGTTGCTTGGCATTTGACATGAATTGACATTCCTCGAGCTCCCACTGGAGGCAAAAAGTGTACCATTTGTTCAAGAAAGGGGAGTTGTTGGCTACAAGCTATTTCAAGTCTTTTATCTCTTGATCATTGGCACAAGATGTATGCTTGTCATATGAGGTGATGAGGCATTGTTGATGCGCTTGTTCGCAGGAAACCTCGATATCAATCAGCTCCGCAACTGCCTTGAAAGCCTTTACAAACACAAATTTCAATTCTTCCCAAGAACAAGGGAGTGTCCACACTTCCATTGCTATGGGCTCGTCCAAAAGTCCCAAGTCTAATTGGTCATAGCTTTTAGCAAGCGACATGAAAGTTGTGTCCAAGCATCTAAGGCAAGCAACCAAGTCATCCCTCGTATTTTCAGCTAAGTCTGCGGCCAAGATTAGAATTGATCCCAGCTTATAAGAGGGTCTAAGTCTAGTAGGTGGTTGAGGTTTGACAGAACTAGAAAGTTCAACAGCTAATGGTCGTAGCTTGGTTTGCTCCTTAGGCTATAGCTTGGCCTCATGTTTGAGGGGTTTGGTTGTAGTTGCGGTTGTCGTGTGACTAGATGCTTCTAAGGTTTGAGGGGTACCATCAATGCTAGATTGGGGTGGTTTGTTAGTAGCAGGCTACGATTTTGGGTGATAGATTGGTTTAGGCTCTGTTGATCTAGGATTTGGAGGTTCTATGGGCTTGTTGGCCCGATTCTCTTGTGGCCCAAGTGTTTCTAGTTCAATGTTTCATGTGGCCAAGCTTGAGGGTGGCATTTGAGTAGGTCCTTTGGTTGTTTTTGTTGAGATTTCTGCAATCACACCTACTTAGCCTCTTTGTATGGAGCAGTGTGGGCTCAGGACTAGAATCCCATAAGCACAGTAGGAGAAGTGCTACCATCCAATTCCATTGTACTTGCTCTCTTTTCTAATGCAATGTCATAGTACTTTTGTCCTTCAGTAAAGTCTCTGTGTCATTGTGAGTCTATACACAAGATTGTGTTTATGAGTCCAAGCTTGCATCTTGGAACCTAGTTCACCTGTGTAACAGTCAGTCATGTTAGTGTCTTTATGAACTCACTCTTTCTCTTCCAACCTCCATCACTTTCTGCCTCAAGCCATGTTCTAGATCCATATTTTTACATGGTATCAGAGCCATGGTGAGAATGGCATACATAAGTTCAGATCAATAAACCTCCCTTCTAGTCTCTCTCCAACTCTGCTCTTAGCTCAAGTCCAACCAATGGGTTCATTTTCTTACTTTATCTTCACCAACCTTCCATGACAGCCATAGCTAGGTAGTACCAACCTTGCTTGGAGCTCTTATATCTCCACATCCATGCATTATCTCTACACGCTTCCTTCTAAGGAATTGTCCCTAACTTCAAGATGCTTCATCCTATCATAGAAATTATCCACATTAGGCAATCCACAGCCTGACATTGCCATTTTCTCAGCTCGCTACCTTATTCTGTGCCTGTCTGCATCCGTACAATGGCATGCTCTCTGCGATGTGCAATCTGGCGAGAGATCATGGGGCTTTGGTAGCCTATCTACCAAGCTTCATTTCTATAAATTTTTTTTTTGAAAATGATCAACTATCCAACTCACACAGAGTGAAAAACCAGGCTACTCTAAAAAACCCTAATCCTTCATAGCCAAATATTCCTCAAGCTCAAAACCACTTCATTTTCTCTCTCCTGCTATTCAAGCCAAGGCATTATCATTTAAATCCATTTAGTCTTTGAAGATTCAAGCAAGTATACGCATCAAACCATTGAGGAGGGGAGATCATGGTGACTTCTTGCAAGATTGAAGCATAGTATCATAGTGTCTCTTTACACTTAAAAATAGTGACTCTTGTCACTTATATAAGTTTTACCTCACACCAGGTTTGAGATTTTTGGGCTACTACCAGCATCAAATCAAGGAGGGGAATACAACCTTGAAGATCAGTTCTTGAAGACTCATTGAAGATTTGAAGATCTCTCAAGCATATGGTTCCACAAGTATCTCTTGATACTAGTCACTCAGTGCCTATTGGGCACCTGTGCTTGTTAGCACATTCAAGATCAGTTCTTCTGTACTGAAATCTAAGAATTTTGGAGCCGGTTTACTATCGTTCTTGCAATTCCAACATGGGCAAGGACTCTCCAATAGTTGGCTTTAAGAGGTCGGGTTTCACACTTGACAGACCCACATCAAGCTCATCCTAACGAAGAAAGGTCTTTGGGCCATCACCAGTGGCAAAGAGAAGAAGCCTCATGATGCAAACCTTGCAATCACTTGGCAAAAGAATGGTGATAAGGCTCAGGCCATTATCAAATTGGAGCTAGATGACAACTAATATCCACCACGTGGATAAATGTGATACTTCACAAGATACATGGAAAAGACTTGACACTTTGTTTAGTGCATAGTCTAAGTCATCAAAGTATGGTCTCTTGATTGAATTTTTCAGGCTTGAAATGAAGTCCAACACATCACTTGCCACACATCTAAATTACATGGAAGGAATTTTAACCCAGCTTGCAAGAATCAACATTAAAATGGAAGAAGATGTTTGCATTGGTGTTCTGCTCAAAAGTTTGCCTCTTGAATATAATAATGTGTCAACAACTCTAATCAATATGCCAAACCCTGAGCTTGTTGATATCCAGACATCACTGTTAGAGAATGAAAAGAAGCTAAAAACTAAGGAAGAACCAAGCACCTCTTGAGATGAATAAGCATTATATGTTGGCAATAGGTACAAAGGCAAGAAGGACTAGCTTTTCTATGACTTTTGCAAAAGGACCGAACACACTGAGAAGTCCTGCCATGCCAAAAAGAGGTCCCAAAAGGCAAAGGAAGAAGAAGACCACCAGGATAAAGATAAACCTCATCACTCCTATTTGGATTGACTTTTTTGGCCTTGTATTGCCTAGACCTAATGCTTCATACATAAACTTGTAAACTCCTCATGTAGCCTTGTACTGCAGCCTTTGTACACTTGGTGAGGCCCCTGTTACAGCCTCTAGATGTCCATCATGTTTGTGGTACCCACACTTAGCCTTTTCTATGACATCCTCTAGTGTTTTGCCATGTTTATGATGTGCCCACACTTTGCAGGTGTTGCTCTCACTAAAGCCTCTACACACTTTGTACTTTTGGTTGTGATTGAGGAGGGGTGTTGAGATTTCTACAATCACACCTACTTAACCTCTTTGTATGGAGCAGTGTGGTCTCAGGACTAGAATCTCATAAGCACAGTAGGAGAAGTGCTACCATCCAATTCCTATAAAGCATTGTACTTGCTCTCTTTTCTAATGCAATGTCATATTACTTTTGTCATTCAGTAAAGTCTCTGTGTCATTGTGAGTCTATACACAAGATTGTGTTTATGAGTCCAAGCTTCCATCTTGGAACCTAATTCACTTGTGTAACAGTCTATCATGTCAGTGTCTTCATGAACTCACTCTTTCTCTTCCAACCTCCATAGCTTCCACCTCAAGCCATGTTTTAGATCCATGTTAGGCTTGCACTTGCAATAAGGTTTTGGGGACCCATCGCGGCTTGACCGTACGTCGATGTTTATAGTTTTATCTTGGCCTCCTAGGTTTTGAGTGTGGATCCTTAGCTTTGTGAGGGTGTGGGTGTTTGCTTCTAGGTGGTAGTCCTTGATGTTTAGGTACCCATTTGAACTAGGGTTGATTGGCTTCAATGTTGGGTTCAATGGTTTGCTGACATTGGGGCTTGGCAGGTTGTGACGAGTCACGATCCCCTTCTTAGACTTGATGGTGGGGTTCTCTACCGGTGGCTTTGTGGACTGGGAAGGAGTCACGCCGCCCTTGCTGAAAGATGTAACTATTCAGACGTTGCCCATGGCTAGGTGGATATGTTGCGACTCGTAGTTGACATTATAATGAGCTTGCTTCTTAAAAGTTCGTTCTAACAGCGATTCTGTGCTTGCATTTTTAGTTTTGGGCAACACATAAAAGATCATTGCCATGCTTTTAGACTCAATAGGAATTGCAACCTTGCACTTTCCCAAAAGTGTGTATGATCGGTCTCCATATGGATTGAGCTTAGCGTTAATGGGCTGTAGTTGCGGTTTGCTAATTTGGGTCCAATGGTCATGAGTTGAGACATTAGAGTCATGATGCATGTGTGCTTGGCAGTGACTGTTATGCTTAGGTAAGCTGGTTCTATGGCTTCCTTATCCTCGTCATTCATCTCAGTGATAGTAGCTACTCGTACTTGGATAGGGGGTGCTAGCATTGGAGGCTCATGCAATGAGTGCGTGGGAGGGAAGTCCTTCTTTATGTGGCTGCCATTGAAGAAGTCAAACTTGGTTTGAATACAGGTTCTGGTGCATCTCAGAGTAGAGACACTGTGTTGTACTCTAGCCAGCGTGGCAGAGGATCTAAAGGTCGTGGTTCGTTTCGAGGTCATGGTGACACTCGTAATACCTATGGACAACAGCAGCAGCAGAGTAATTGGCATGGTGCAAATACACAAGGCCAGCGTGGATCTGGTGGGTTTAGAGGCAGGGGGAGATCACCCCGAGGTAGAGGTGGTGGTTCTGGTTCATGGCAGTCGTCTGATCAGTCCAACAGGGACAAGGACTGTCATTATTGTGGCCAGTATGGGCATATTGCAAAGGATTGTTACAAGAAGCAAGGAGATATGAAGGCAAATGGCAGACAGCATGGGCACTATGCATCTTCCAGTGGTGCTCATGATGAGTCAGTTGATAGACTCTTTGCCATGCAGCATGTATCCAAGACTGTGTCAAGGCAGAACAGAGATGACATGTGGTACATTGACTCTGGAGCATCAAACCACATGACCCCGCATGGAGAGTGGTTTGATGAGATGGTTGCAGGTACACATGGTCATGTATGTACTGGGGATGATACCCAACATGACATAAAGCATAAAGGGATTGTTCCATTGATGATGCCTGATGGCAAGAAGAAAGGCCTGCATGATGTCTTACATGTACCGACCATAACAAAGAATTTGTTGTCTGTGGGTCAAATGGCAGAACAGAATCTGCAAGTGAGGTTTAACAAGGATGGATGTTTCATTGAGGAGTATGGAAATGGCTGCAAGCTAATTGCCAAGGGCAGAAGGGATGGCAGGATGTTTACTTTGGAAGCAACCATTCCTGAACTTAAAGCAGCTATGTTTGCTCATGATGAGAGTGCCATCAGAGATATAGAGATCTGGCACAAGAGAATTGGACATGTCAATGTACAAAAGCTGAAATCTATGCAGCAGAAAGAAGTAGTACTTGGATTACCTAAATTCAAGTATAATGATTTTGGTCATGTATGCCCTGCATGTCAGTTTGGGAAGCAGGCACGGTTTCCTTTCATGAGACATGTAAAAAACAGCACTAGGCCTTTACAGTTGGTACACTTTGATGTCTGGGGTCCTTCACATAATGCTTCTTTTGGTGGTGCACGATATTATGTCTCATTTATTGATGATTTCAGCAGGTACACTTGGTTTTATATCTTGAAACATAAGGATGATGTGTTTGATGCATTCAAAGACTTCAAGAAACATGCTGAAAATGAATTGGGCTGTTACATATCATGTTTGAGATCAGATGGAGGAGGTGAATATGTCTCAAACTGCTTTGACAGGTATCTTGCTAAACATGGGATCAGAAGACAGCTCACATGCAGTTATACACCGCAGCAAAACGGTGTTGCAGAGAGGAAAAACAGGGTTTTGATGGAGTCAGCTAGAGCTATGCTGAATAAAAAATGTCTGCCAAATGGTTATTGGGCTGAAGCAGTGGTGACTGCTGTATATGTGCTGAATCGAACCCCTACAGCAGGGATTCATGATGTCACTCCGTATGGACGGCTGTATGGTCATAAACCTGATATTTCACACTTGAAGGTATTTGGCAGCATTGCATATGTGCATATGCCGGATGAGAAAAGGAAGAAATTGGATCCTAAGGCAGTGAAAAGTGTGTTTATTGGATATGCACAGGAACGGAAAGCATATAAGTGTTATGTACCTTCTACGCATGAGACACTCATAAGCAGAGATGTGGTATTTGATGAGTTAGCATCTTAGTATGGGAATCCTGTTGCAGTGCCTACTAATGGCTCACCCAGTATGAGTCATGCTAAAAATACTCCTGCAGAGAGTACTTCCATGACTGGTCAGACAGGTGATGTATCATCTACAGTGAGTCCTTGGACAGGACGATTACGGAGTCGCACTACTACATCCACTGACACGGATATGTCAGTGTGAGGGGGAGAACAGATAAGGGAAAAGAAAAGGTTTTTTGAAGATGTAACAGGTCCACTCACTGCAGGTTATGATTCATCTAGTAGTGACAGCTTAGATAGTGAATTGGGGATTCCGTCTGTTATGATGCCAGGTGCTAGACAGAGCCGTTATGTGCCGCCTCATGAGAGGCAAGCTCACAGTGAGCCACAGCTCAGGAGATCAGAGAGGGTCAGACGACCTGTTGATAGGTATACTTACACTGGATATTCAGCCCGTCATTATGCTTATATGACGAAAGTAACAGGTTTTAGAGAACCAAGTAAGTTTGATGAGGCAGTTTCAGATGAGAATTGGCGTGCTGCTATGGATGAGGAATATTCAGCTTTGGCTGAAAATTGTACATGGGATTTGGTACAATTGCCTGAGGGCAAAACACCTATTGGATGCAAGTGGGTGTATAAGGTAAAATGTAAATCAGATGGATCATTGGAAAGATATAAGGCCAGGCTGGTTGCAAAAGGGTATGCACAGCAGTATGGTCTTGATTATGAGGAGACTTTCAGCCCTGTAGCAAAGATGGCTATAGTTAGAACTGTGATTGCTTTGGCAGCAGCTAGAGGCTAGAAACTATGGCAGATGGATGTAAAGAATGCATTTCTCAATGGAGAATTACAGGAAGAGGTTTACATGGAATAGCCTGAAGGCTATGTACATCCAGAATTTCCAGCACATGTATGTCGGCTGAAAAAGGCATTATATGGGCTGAAACAGGCACCCAGAGCATGGAATGCTCGCATCAGCAGTTATTTACAGCAACATGGTTTCCGATTGGGAGATGCTGATCATAGTCTGTTTGTGAAAAAGACAGATAATGGCTATGTTTTCCTAGTTGTCTATGTTGATGACTTAATCATTACAGGAGATGATGAAAATGGGATTGCAGAAATAAAGACATGTTTACAGGCCGAGTTTAAGGTCAAGGATCTTGGAGAGCTGAAATATTTTTTGGGGATTGAGGTTGTCTCTACACCTCAAGGCATATGGCTGCTACAGAAGCAGTATGCTCATGACATGTTACAGAAATATGGTATGGCTGATTGCAAGCCTATGGATACGCCTTTGGAGCAGAATGTCAAGCTGCAGATTGATGTTGGGACAGAGATTGAGAATGTTACTATGTACAGACAGATGGTAGGCAGCTTGATCTATCTCACGATCACTAGACCTGACTTGAGTTATGTTGTGGGGCTGATCAGTCGGTTCATGCAGAAGCCTCGCAAACCACACTTGGATGTAGTCAGAAGAATTCTGAGATATGTAAAGGGTACCACAGATCATGGGCTGTTTTATGCATATGGGAAAACCCTTGACTTGATGGGGTACACTGATGCTGACTGGGCTGGTTGCACATATGACAGGAGGTCAACCAGTGGCTATGCATTTGGATTGGGTAGTAGCATGATCAGTTCGCAGAGTAAGAAACAGCCTACAGTTGCATTGTCTAGTACAAAAGCAGAGTATCGTGGTGCGGCCTTAGCGACCTGTGAAGCTAAGTGGTTACAGAAGTTACTGAATGACTTGGGAGTACACTTGGACAGCAAAATCAAGCTGTATTGTGACAATTTGAGCAGTGTTATGTTAGCAAGCAATCCTGTTTATCATGCAAGATCAAAACACATTGAGGTTCACTACCATTTCATCAGGGAAATGGTTTTAGCAGATCAGATTGACTTGGAGCATGTGAAGACTGAAGATCAGGTAGCAGACATCTTTACCAAATCACTTGGTAAAGATAAGTTCATTCACTTTAGACAGCTACTTGGAGTGATGCAGATGATTTGAGTTTTGTTTTTGAGCTTAAGGGGGAGTGTTAGAAATCAAGCTCACCGTCAGTGTGTCTTCATCTATGACCGACATTTATGACAGCTAGTGTGTACAGCTGTCTACATGTGACTACATTAAATAAGTTGTGTTAGTAGTCAGTCAGTGACCTGACTAGAGTTAGTCAGTCTAGTCTACATTTACACTAGGTCACTTTATCTTGTAGTGGGTGTGTGCTTTTCAGTAGAGTGTGTGCAAATGAAGGAATGAGCTTGAGAGCCTGAAGGCTCATGGATATCGAGTTTTTCCCTTTCTCTCTCTCTACTCTTTGAACATTGCTAGCCTTAGGGTTTCCTCTACCTATTTTTAATGGGTTAGTAGAGGAAGATGCAGAACTTCACATCAATGAATTTCAAAAGTTGATGTTTAACTGCCGAATTCAAGATGAGAAACACTTGATGATATCCTTCAACATGACTCTAAAAGGATGGAGTTGCAGTAGTGCGATATCACAGCCTAGAGGTTGGAACCATAACTATGATCGACTTATTCTTTGTGGCCTTTCGAAGAGAGTTTGCCCCTAAAAGGGGAGGTCAGTATTGGCTACGTGTCGTCAATGTTACATGTCAACAACCTCACATGAATGTCCGTGGGTATGCCAAGAAATCGAAGGAGGTATTTCATAAGTTGCAAATCTATATTCCTATTCTAGCTACTACTCAATTGTAATACTTATTGAATGGGCTAGACTTTAACATTTAAGTGCAATTGAGTAGTGTTGCTCTTGTTGACAATGATACGGCTATTACACGAGTAGAAGAGGTAGAATTGCGATTACAAGTGACTTATGCCTCTAGGGCAAATTGGAATCTGAGTTTAGGGTTTGGAAATACTCTAGCATTGACAAATGGAGGTCAAGGGATGCTCATGAGTCCTCCTAATGGGAGAGGAAGCATAATTCCAAATGTGTTCATGTTGCTAGCTCCTCCTAGTGTGATCATGCCTATGACTAGTCAGATGGCTCCCAAACTATCGGAAGCCCAACGATAAATCCTACCATTGTTCTAGGGAATCAATAGCCAATCCCTAATCAAGTGGTTAGACCAATAGAATGACATGTAGAGGATTGCGGCTATCAGTCAAGTGCCTCGAATGTCCTTGGAAAATTTAAGGATATGATGAAGCAATATACTAATATTCTTAATGTCATTGTTTTTACGATTATGCTATTCATAACCCCTTACTGATTGCTTTATCAACGAATAAGCCATACACAAGTAAATGCAATTAACTTTCCTTAATACATGCACTTTGAAAACTCCATCTTTCAAATATGTGAGAAGAGGCCTATCCCTTCCCATGACCTATTGTCGTACATCATAGTATAGAGCCTAATGTATCTCATGCGGGAATTAGAGCAAGCATTTATCAATTTAGAAATACATTACTTGTGACCGGAACTGCAATTGGATTGAAGTGATGCCTACACCCGAAGCTTCGTTGTTGCTGGTTGTAGGATTGCCATCCCTATGTGACATTCTTTGCTTGGAGGCCATTGTCTATAAGTAGACTCAAGAGATTAAGAATGCAGAATAGATTCGAGATGGGAGAGTGTAAGAGAAGATGGCTAAGTCGAGGATCGAGATAGAGGGAATTGTGTAGCCTCTCAGGGTAACTCTTTCTCTCTCTCTCTCTCTCTCTCTCTTTCTCTCTCTCTCTCTCTCTCTCTCAAGCTCTCTCTCACAATATCTTGGAGGGGTATCCTTCTCTCTACCTCTCTCTTGCAGCCTCTTAGGGTCTCCTTATGCTCCATTGTGTCTCCCCATGCCTCATATTTATAATGAATTAGAGAGGAGGGAATGTGGCTGGAGAATAAGAGTTCTCGGTGGAGGGACTCTTGGAAAACTCAATGACTTGATGCTTAACTCATAAATCTAATGGTTCCATTGGCTCCAAAAGGGGGGTAAAACCCCAAGACTTTATATCACTCATTCTTTCTCTCCCTGTTCAAAGTGCTATCTACTGCCTGTAGACTGCAATAGCGGTGCGTGCGATTTCGCCAGTCACTCTCTTTATCTTTTTTCTTTTTATAAAATCTCCAAAAATAACTAAAACATCAATTGTCTTTTCTTTTAAATGACATCTAGTTCTATCTTTTTAGGATAATATCTAAAATATACATTTTTTGGACCATCCAAACTATACACATTAATACTAGTGATTAATATGGCTCATAAGTCTCATTCACGTTGTAACTTTCATGAAGGGTGGCTACGGTCCTTGTCAATCCAAGAAAAATATTGGATTTACGACTCGATTTAATTTTTTTAAATTAAATAAAAATTATTAGCTATTAATGTAAGTTATTTTTTACCTTAGTTGGTCTTTAGTTAGTAATCTTACTAACTTATTAATTGACTAACTAACTTTCGAACTAACCAACTAACATTTATTGTGTGGAAATATTATAGGGCACGATCCCTAGCAATTTCGGAAGCTCCCATCCCACAAGAAGAAGAAAGCTTTCCTGTCAATTGGAACATGGAACTCATAATGTGGGGACAATGGGAAAAAAAGTGCAAGCCTTTTGAATTCACCTTCCTATACCCACCCACATTGAGCCGAGTATTATCTTATAAAGTGGTAGAGGAGGTGATAGGCATGTGCAGAAGGCTTGGAGATCAGTGGAATGTAGAAAGAGAGAAGAATCCAACACTATGGGGATGGAGACACATGATTATTGGGAAGAAAAAGTTATGGAGGTGCCCACCAAGACCGTGAAGGGGTACAAGTCACAACCAAAATGGAGGAGACGAATCTGGGACGGGAACGTGGATGCATCGATGCCATTTTGTAGCACCCTACCCTATGAGAGAAACGACCCAACATACATGCTGTATCTGAGAAGGGTAGAGGTGGACTTTAACTCCAACATCCATGGTCGTTGCAATTTTCCTAAAATTTATAATGTATACTAAGCTAGAGGAAGCCCTTATATTCTCCGAAGATGACCTAGGACCCTTTATCTCCCATTTCCTTAGTGAATTCTCTTACTGCCCTGATACTGCTTTCATTACAACTTGTAACTAACTTAGGCTACTTAGAGTTTTTCTTAAGCAAGAACCTACCTCTCATGAATACCGCCCATGACCCCTATTTTTTGACTTGACACCGGCATAGATATTTGCGTGATGACTAGGCTCATGATGAGAGCCACCCTCCTCCCATCCTTTTGTATGGCCCTACTAGAGGACACAAACAACAGTTAATTTAATAGGTGTAGCAATCAATTTTTGTCAATAACCCCTCTAAATGTACGTATGAATCTAAAGGACTATATGCAGAGTAGGAACTTCCTTAGTAAGTCCCTTAATTCCCCAGTTTCCTCCTCTCATGACCAAGAAATTGAGGACTAGCTCCTCATGTACATTAAAAAAAAGCGAAAAATAAAAGAAAAAGGAAACAAGAAAGAGCCAATTCATGCTTAAGGCACATCAAGGGGGCGGGACACACCTAGGGAGGTCACACTGTAATGTCTCCCCCGCACCCCTCCCACAACAAACCCCTCCCCCCTCCTCCCCCCCCGTGACCCCCGTGCCTCCCCCAATAAGAACTCCCCCCTTCTAGATTTTTCAAATTTTTTTGAAAGCTTTTTTAAAAACACACTCTCTCTCTCCCCCTATCGTGTGCATGGCGGGGAGAGAGAGAGAGAGAGTAGGAGTAATGAACAAAGGGGGGCATGCAGCCCACCAGGTGGCGGGAGGCACCGCCTTACCACCTCCCCCTCCACCTTATAAAGCTCCCCCTCCTCCCTCGACTACAGGGCAGTGGCCCCCCTCTAGCGTTCGCAGGCTGAGCCCCCCCCCCTCCCATGAGCAGAAAAGAGGAGAGGGATAGAAGGAGGTGAAGAGAAGGAGAGAGAGAAGGGAGAAGAGGTAGAAGGGAAAGAGGAGAAGGAGAGAAGAAGAGAAGGAGAAGAAGAAGGAGAAGAGGAGGGAGAAGAGAAGGAGAGAAGAAGTGAAGGAAAGAGAGAAGAGAGAGAGGGAGAAGAAGAAGGAGAGGAAGAGGGAGAAGGAGAAGAAGGAAGAGAAGAGGGAGAGAAGGAGGTGAAGAGAAGGAGAGAGAGAAGGGAGAAGAGGTAGAAGGAAAAGAGGAGAAGGAGAGAAGACGAGAAGGGGAAGAAGAGGGAGAGAGAGAGAAGGAGAGAGAAGAAGAGAATGAGAGGAAGAGAGAGAGTAGGAGAAGAGGAAGAGAAGAAGAAGAAGAATAGGAAGAGAGAGAGTAGGAGAAGGAAAGAAGAAAAGAAGAAGAAGAGGGAGAGAGAGAGAGAAGGAGAAGAGAAGAAGAGTAGGAGAGAAAGAAGAGGAGAGAGAGAGAAGGAGAGAGAAGAAGAGAAGGAGAGGAAGAGAGAGAGTAGGAGAAGAGGAAGAGAAGAAGAAGAAGAATAAGAAGAGAGAGAGTAGGAGAAGGAAAGAAGAAGAAGAGGGAGAGAGAGAGAAGGAGAAGAGAAGGAGGAGAGAGAGAGAGAGAGAGAGAGAGAGAGCGAGAGAGAGAGAGTTGGTGAGAGGTGAGGGTTTGAGGAGCCACACTCAAACCACCCCCTCAACGAAGGACCCCCATCTAATGATCCTTCCTACTCGAGCCTATTGTCCTGAAAGCAATTGAGGTCTAGACTATCCAACCTCCGCGTGGCAAATGGCCCCCAAGAAGGAAGTCACAGAAAGCGTAGGTGCCAAAGCTACCATTGGTACTGGTAATGTGGGAGAGGCAAGCGGAGCGACCAATGCAACGAATGCCCCTACAATCACGAATCAAACCGAGGTTCTTTAAGCTTTATAATTAATTATGTATTATTTTTCATGGAAGAAATGAAGGGGTTAGCTACGTGCATGAAACAAGGACGAGTCTTAGGGTTTTTGTTTGCTCTAAGCGCTCGGTTGCATGCGTGAAATGGTAGAGTATGGAGTTCACATAAGTTTATATGCATGAAATGATAGCTTTTACACACATAAAATGATAAGGTTTTCACATTATTTCACATAAAATAATAGCTTTTAAACCAGTTCAGTGCATGAATAGTCATTTAGAATTCATGCTTCGCGATC
The DNA here is from genome assembly GCF_053477565.2 of Lygodium microphyllum. Classification (NCBI taxonomy): domain Eukaryota; kingdom Viridiplantae; phylum Streptophyta; class Polypodiopsida; order Schizaeales; family Lygodiaceae; genus Lygodium; species Lygodium microphyllum. The sequence continues at coordinate 124,791,738 of NC_141137.1, read as the reverse complement.
ATGACTAAAAGAAACACATAAAATGATAGTTTCCGATGGATAGAAACCTAGATCTTCATGAGATCCGGTGCATTAGGAATAAATATAATTGCATGCGAATTGTTTTATCGATCATGCTGTGGACTATCGCAAATGGATACGCTCCTAGCTTAATTGAAGCTGGTGACTTAACCCCAAATGGATTGTTGACCCAAGTTATGCTTGGTTGTTTGAAAAGGTTGTAAATCCCTTGAGCAAGTGTTTAGATACATCCAAGTTAAATTCTGTTTGTGCATGCAATGGGATTGTGATGCCTTGAAGCAAGAGGTTGCGCATTCAGTTGTTTGTTAATGTGGTTTTGGATGTTAACCCAAGTGGGGTGTGTTTGATGGTTGCATGGCCTGGTCTGAGATGACTAATTGCCATGGAAACAAAAGAGATGTTTTCCCTAGTGATTGTTTTTAAGCTGGGTGCTTCAGCTATGGTTGATTTCCTAAAGGGATAATTAAAGAAGGATGGCGCCAGCTACCCCCTGCGAACCGCCAAACCCTAACCAAGGGGGTTGTGAATCTGCACCAGGAATGTGGACCGAACTCATCGTGAGAGGTCTCTCCATTGAAATTACTTGGTGTAGGAGGATGCTTGGGTGCCAGTGGGGCTCTGGCCAAAAATCTCAATGCCTCCGGGTCCCACACAAGTGTTCTACGTGACTCGAGATGGGATCTTGAGGCCTTGATACTAGTTACAAGGCGGAATCTTGGTAGGATAAACCTTCAGGGTTTGTTGCCGGAAGACGGAAGGATTTTTCTGCGGAGGGAGAAAGGAATACTTAATTCTCCTATATGGGCAGGAGACAAACATAATGTGGTAGGTAAATTACAGGCAAATGGCCTAAATTACGTAAAGGAACCTGTGATTAACGGGTTAATTAAGGAAGCTGCTTTTATGTGTCAAACATAATGTGGTAGGTAATTAGATAACTAAAACAACCCCCGAGGGAAGCGTGGTGGATGTGACCAATGGGTCTATCCTACGGAAGGGTGGTCTCGGTTAGTTGAGAGCTTTCCTCAAAGGAAATGCTAACGAGAAATGTTAGGAAAAGTCAGACTTCAGGTCAATCCTAGTGGGAATAGCTGGATAAGTTCCGTTGTGGGCAGACTCGAGAGACCCTAGTTGGCAAACCTCGAGTCATTCCTTGGGAGTGCCGGGCAACGTCTTCTAGATATATCTCTTGATGGATTGCTAAGATGTGTCCCATGAATTGAGGAGCGGGCACGTTACAGTTGGATACCATGTCAAGATTGTGGGAGAGAAGGAATGAGTCTCACTTGTAGCTTTCTTGCTTGCACAATGGGGGAATACACACAAAGGTGGAGGCTGAAAACAATTTTCCTCTTCTTAGTTGTGTAAGCCAAAAGAACTCAAATACAGAGAAATAGAAGAACCCTATATATGGGTCTCAAACCAAACTCAACTAACTAAGGTGTCATACTAACTGAGCCACGAACTAGAGTAGATAAGCATAGCTGTCACCTAGCTATTATTCATGGGTGGTGTACCAACCGCATCTACAGCTAACAAGTCGGTGACATAAATGCACAACGGTCACCCTAGCATATCACGAGTGGAGCTCGATATCTCAACACCTCATTCTCAACAAAAACAAACAAAAGAAAAGAAGAAAGAACAAGAACAAGCCAAGAGGAAGCAATGTACTCACCACAAAGGCCCGAGGATGGATTCTTCATCTCCTCTTCGCCCTTCGCGCACTTCCTTCTCTTCTTCACAAGTAGCGGCGGTGGTGGCGAGAAGCTCTCCTTCTCCCTCTTTCTCTCCCTCTCCCTCACAAATGTATGATCTCTTTTGCTCTTTGTGGCAAAATGCCATGCTCGGGTTTCTACCGTTTTTTTTTACTTTGAGTACCGTCACTATTTGCATCGCATTTAGCGACGCCGCTGATATGTGTTGCAAAACTGACCATCACTATTCCCCTATTTCCTTGTAGTGCTTAGCATTCAAGTGTGAACTCCCACATTATTTAAATTTCTAGTGACAATCAACTCTATGGTCTCATATACAAGTTTGAGTTCTAACCTGGATTGCTGGGCACTTAGATGTTGACCTGAACAAGTCCTAGAGTGGTCAAAGTGGTCAAAATTTTTGTTTTGGATAATCCGTATGAGTCCCGAATTTGCTCATCTGAGTGGGCTTTGCGACCATTCGAGTGGTCAAACTTGGACAAGGGGTGCCCATCCAAGTGTCTAGTCTTGGACAAGGGATGTCCATCCAAGTGTCTGAGTTTACAATCTAAGTGGACCAAAGTGACTCAATCATTTGAGTCTGAGTGGACTTATTTGAGTTCGAGTGTCCAATTGGACTAGTCCAAGTGTCACACTTGGACAAGGGGTTCTCGACGTCCAAGACAAGGGGTACCCATCTGAGTGTTTGGACTTGGACAAGGGGTGCCCGTCCAAGTGTGTGAGTTTGCCATCTAAGTGGACCAAAGTGACTTAGTCATTTGAGTTCGAGTGGACTTGTCTGAGTCCGAGTGTCCAACTGGACTGTGAGTGGACTTAAGTTACTCGAACATTCAAGTACCAGGGAGGATTCGACCATTCGAGTCCTAGGGATGCCATCTGAGCAGCACACAAAATACATCAAACGACACAAAATTGATTGGAACAATCACATGCACCACTTATTGCTACACCTAGGGTCCTGACTTCATTCAATCAATATCAAGGAAGACTCAAAGTATGGAATACATGAATGCAATGATACCAAGATTGCTTCTATTGTTGTCCTCTTAACATGTGGCTCTCTCTCCTCTCTCAATTACTCTCTTTCTCAATCTCTCAGTGTCCAAATGAGCTCTCTCTTCCCCCTTTCTCACCTTTTCTTTCTCCCTTTATTTCCTTAATATCTATTTTCTTTCCTAGGTATTCAAAAACTTTTTCCTTTCTTTCTCTGTTCCCCTGTTTCGTGGTTGTTATAGAGACTTATCTTTTCTCTCTTTTAAAAAAAAATTTCCAAACCTTAATGCATCCTACTAATGTTAAACCATATACCACAGATCTAACTAATGCTCCTCAATCTTCAAATGCCTAAATTATCAGGAAAAGGAGATCAAAACACCCTCTGACTCCCTCGCTTCCTACCTAAACCAAGCACTATTTTGGAGACAAACTCTTACTCTGTCACTCAATTTGGAGCACACAAACACTCAATCTTGAATCTGTTTGTCCTAGCAATGAAACCAAAATGTCAATGCTCTTTCCACCACATTGCGAAGACCCACTGACTACTTATTGCTTCAAGCATTTCAAGTTGAGGGCTATGGCTACCTCTCACATAGCCGTATGCACTCTCTCACACACAAGTGTAGTGAGCTTACCTTTGAATCCAATTGAGTTACCTCCTCCCATGAATCCTCCAGTAGCTCACAATCCAAGATGCACTTTCAAGAAAGATCTATCTCCAAGCTCCAAGCTTCAAGCTCCATAGCCATGTGCATGAGAAAAGAGAAGAGAAGAAGATGATAATGAAGGGAGGAGAATAAGAGCTTCTCCATAGTCCCTCACTCTCTCACACAAACTCTCCCTCTCCCTTGTACATAAGACTGAAGCAAGAATCAAGAAGTAAGAAGAGAGCAAGTTTTTGCCACACACCAAGAATGAGCTTCTTCATTCACTTTTTGATGTTTATACATGCCCTACCTCCTCCTTGGGAAGCCATTCTCTTTTTGGAGACTGTTCCTCCATGCTTTTTCCTCCTCCTTTCTTATTAGCATGGACTTAACCCGTGCCTCTTATTCTTTACAATTTGCATGAAAGAGAGAGACACTCTTTTACAAAATAAATTACAATGTGCTTGGTACTCTTTTTGAAAAATATTAAGGTGCACTTATTCTTATGCACCTCCCTCTTACATTTAGAATGTTTTCCTACACTTTGTGTTCTCAAATTTTCCTTAGTGTGCCTTTGTCCTTTGTCTTGCTCTTGCCTTGTAATTGTCTTCCATTTCCAATTTTCTAGATTTTCTATCTTAGTCTTTCGAGGATTAACAATTGGGCAAAGACCTTCCATGTATTTCTAGATGCCTTTGACATTGTTATTAGCAATGTGCTTATGCAACAGGATACTAATGGTTGGTTCAGACCTGTGTTTTATGCCAGCAAACGATTATCTAATGCTAATAAAAAATATTCAATAATAACAGAAGAGAGTGTCTTGGCATGATCTACTCCATCAAGAAAATTTTGGCATTATTTTCTAGGATATACCTTTGTCTTTCATGTGGATCATTTAGGACTAGCATATTTGGTCAAGCAACAAAATATCAACAGGTGACTTGCTCGATAGATTCCCATACTACAAGAGTTTGAATACACAATGGTACATCATCCCAACACCTAGCATGTCATTTCTGGATTTCGTGTCCCCCCTTGACTCCAGGGACCTTTGACTAGTAAATAGAGGATGACTTTTCGAATGCCCAATTATTTGTCATACAAGTCAATGCACCTGTAGATGACTCAGCACACTACCCAACCCTTTGTGATCGTGGTATGAATAAATGATAATTTAACTAGAGGCTAGAGTACCTCCACCATATCTCTAGAAGGACCAACAAAAACAAGTGGTCCTCTAGCGCCGACATTTTGAAATTATCATGAGACAATTGTACTACCACATGCTATCTGAGTGTTGCAAAGAGCAGTGCTCCCTATGGAGCAGCATGATGTCTTAGAGAAATCCCATCAAGGAATTGTTGGTAGCCACTTCGCTACTAAAGTGACAACTCCCAAAATCTAGCAAGCTCAATTATGGTGGCCAACTATGCATGATGATGTTTGCAATAGGGTCTAGTACTATGATGGTTGAGAGATAGAGAGAAGGGTTAAGGCAACAGAGAGGAGCTGCATGCTCTCATCTCTCTTTCTCCATTATTCCATATCACATATATCTAAAGTGAATAGAACATTATAAGGTCTATTAGACTATTCACACACAACCTAAAGTCATCGACTTATTTAATGTCCCACACTTGCTGATACAGATGGACACAGCTAAGACACTGTCGGTCACACACAAAAGCTTAAAGTATCAACACTCCCCCTCAAGCTCAAGATAAAACATGTACACTAAGTAGTTGTCAGAATCGATTGAACTTATCTTTACCCAAAGACTTGGTAAAGATATCCGCAACTTGTTCATCAGACTTCACATGCATAAGATTTACTCTCCATGCAAGAACCATCTCTATGATAAAATGGTAGTGTACTTTAATGTGTTTAGTCCTCGCCTGATAAATTGGATTTGTTGCTAGTAGTACACTACTGAGATTTTTGCATAATAATGTCAATGGAGCATCCACTTGTATATCCAAATCATCCATAAGCTTGAGCAGCCATGCAGTCTCACATGCTGCCAATGCAACACCCATGTACTCTGCCTCAATGCTAGACATGCAACTGTAGGTTGCTTCTTGCTGTTCCAACTGATCATTCCACTTTCAAATCCAAAGGCATAACCACTTGTAGATGTACGATCATATGAGCATTCTGCCCAATATGCATCTGTGTATCCAACCAGTGTCAAGGGCTTATCTTTCACATAAAACAACCCATAATCTATAGTGGACTTTACATATCTCACAATCCGCCTAATAGCATCCAAGTGTGGTTTTCTCGGCTTTTGCATGAATTGACTTATGAGCCCAACAACATAACTCAAGTCAGGCTTGGTGATGGTGTAGATTAGCTATGTGCTTGTACATAGTCACATAATCAATTTCAGCTCTAGTACTAATGTCCAACTTGACATTCTGATCAAGAGGTGTATCCAGTGATTTACATTCATCCATGCCATATTTCTTTAGCATTTCCATGGATAGTGTTTTTGCATCAGCCATAAACCATTTTCAACCTTGATCACCTCAATACCCAAGAAATACTTTAGTTCACCTAAGTCCTTCATATCAAATTCAAATTTCAACATCCACATAACATGTTGTATCCCCAAGTCATCATAACCTATGATTATCAAATCATCAACATAGATAACCAGTACTACCAAACCTTCTTTTTCATAAACAGACTATGATCAACCCTGCCAACAGTGAATCCCAAACTCTGCAAGTAACTACTAATCCTTTCATGCGAGGCTCTCGGAGCCTCCTTCAGCCCATACAATGCTTTTTTCAATTTGCATACATAATGTTGAAAATCAAGGTGTACATACCCTTCAAGCTAATCCATATAAACATCCTCTACTAAATCACCATTGAGAAATGCATTCTTAACATCCATCTGTTGCAATTTCTAGCCTTTAGCAGCCGCCAATGCGATCACTGTTCGTATGGTTTCCATCTTGGCAACATGGCTGAATGTTTCCTCATAGTTTAACCCATACTGCTAAGCATATCCTTTGGCAACTAGCCTGGTTTGTATCTCTCTATACTACCATCCAACTTGCATTTAATCTTGTAAGCCCATTTGTAGGCAATGGTCTTCTTTCCTTCTAGTAGTGGAACAAGATCCCAAGTACTATTTTTGACCAAGGCATCTATTTCCTCATCCATAGCTGTGCACCAATTCTTATCCATCACTGCCTTAGCATAAGTAGCAGGTTTCTTAACTTCCATAACCTTCGTCATATAAGCATAATGCTTTGCAAAATAACCACTATAAATCAGCCTATCCACAAGGTACCTGACTCTCTGTGAGCATCTAAGCTATGGTGCGCTACTCGGTTCCCTTCTCTCATGAGGCAGAATGTACCTGTTTTGCCTAGTGCCAAGTGTATACATAGTTAGAATACCAAGCTTACTGTCTAAACTGCCAGCTGAGTCATAGCCTGAAGTCATCCTGCCAGTGTCATCACACTAGATGTATCATCAGTAGCTTGTTCTTTTCCATTGTTGTTCACCACATCATATCTCCCCCTCACTGGCATAGTGGTGTTAGTGGATGGTGAGCTAGAGCTCTGCAATCTCCCTATCCATGGAGATATCATCGTACCACTAGGGCCTATCAATGCAGTACTCTACTGCGAATCAACTGTAGGAACATGTGTAGAAGGCATTTCCAATGGCATTGCATCATGTGATGCATATCAAGAGGCCATCTCATCAAAGATAACATCTCTACTGACTAGTGTCTCCCGAGTAGAGGGATCATAGCATTTATATGCCTTCTTCTCCTGTGAATAACCAATAAAGATACACTTATGTGCTTTCAGATCCAAATTATTTCTCTTCTCATTAGGGATATGCACATAAGCAAGGCAACCAAATACTTTCATGTGACTGATATCATGCTTGTAACCATAGAGCTTCTAAACGGTGTCATATCATGAATGCTTGCAATGGGAGGCCTGTTCAAGTTATACATGGCTGTCATAATAGCCTCAACCCAATAATAGAGTGGCATTTTCTTCTCATTCATCATTGCACAAATAGCTTCCATTAACACCCTGTTCTTCCATTTAGCTACCCCATTCTGCTGTGGAGTGTAGCTGCATGTAAGATGCCTATGTATGCCATTTTTAGCCAAAAAATTGTCAAACTCATTTGACACATACTCCCCACCACTATTAGATCTCAAACAAGAGATATAGCAATCAAATTCCTTTTCAAACTGCTTCTTGAATTGCTGAAAAATAGCAAACATTTCATCCTTTGTTTTCAGTATATAAACTCAAGTATAGTGACTAAAGTCATCAATGAATGTCACATAATACCTAGAGCCTCCCATAGATGCATTATGGATTGGTCCCCTCACATCAAAGTGAACCAACTACAACGGTCGCTTACCATTTCTTACATGCTTGACAAATGGCAACCTTGACTGTTTACCAACTGACAAGCATCGCAAACATGACCAATATCCATGTAAGCAAACTTGGGTAGACTTGTAACAAGCTATTTTTTTTGCATCACTTACAGCTACTAAAGATTAACATGCCCCACTCTTTTATGCCATATTTCTAAATCTCTAACTATACTAGAGCCATGGGCAAGTATGGCTGATTTCAATTGTGGCAAAGTGGCATCAAGAGTAAACATCTTGCCATTCCTATGACCATGAGCAATTAATTTGCAGCCATTACCAAACTTCTCAATGAAGCAACCATGCTTATTAAACCTAACCTACAAATTTCACTCAGTCATTTGGCCCACAAGCAACAAATTTTTAGTAATTGATCGGACATGCAATACATCATGTAACTTCTTTTTCTTACCATCATGGATTACCAAAGGTACTTTGCCTTTATGCTTAATGCTATGCTGCATGTCATCCCCTGTGCATACATAGCCATTCCTCTTAGGCGCCATGTCAATAAACTAGTCACCATGAGACGTCATATGATTTGATGCCCCCGAATAAATATACCAAACATCATCCTCAGTAGACTTCTCAGCAGCCTTGTCTTTCACATATGTCATGGCAAACAATCTACCCCCAGAAGCATCATCTATGTAACTGGATGATGCATAATGTCCATGCTCCTTGCCCTTTTGATTGCCTTGCTTCTTCCATCAATCCTTGCCCGCACACAGATAGAAGTATCAAATGGCAAGAAATAAGCAGTGCAACCAGCTCATTGAAATCTGGCATTTCAGCCCGCACACAGATAGAAGTATCAAATGACTTATATTCAAATCCCAAACCATTTAATGTCAGTGCAACCATGTCTTCATCCTCAACCTGTGTGTGCCAATGGATGCCAACTAATCTGCGATAGTATTAATCTCTATGACATAATCCTTTATAGTTCCACGCTTTCTCTCCATGTTGTTGAATTTCTGCTTTAACTGTACCTTCTTGGCACTAGTAGTTGTGCCATAATACCTGATCAATATGTTCCATGCATCTCTTGGTGACTTGTAGTTCATGATGTGCATTAGGGTAGCATCCGAGATACACAAAGATAACTAGTGTAGCACCCTATGAGCTCTTTCCAACCAAGCTCGGTGCACTCGTCTTTGATCAGCTGTAGGATTTCTCTCTGGGATTTTAGGTTCACTTTCAACACGTGTCACACCAAGTCCCAATATCCTTTACCTATCAAGAAGTTCTCCATGCAAAACTTCCATATGGCATTATTATTGCTATCAAGCTTTTCCCCCACTATCTGGGTTATGTCAGTTCTATCTGCATTTTCCATGTTGCAAACAATGCCTAACTTCCTACAAGCCAACAAGTCTAATCGACCAATTGTAGTCGTTGACTATTTATGATAGTTTTCTATAATTAACTGTTTGCTATAATCAGGGTATTTCAGCCCATTAACATCTCAAAGACATCCACAAACATGTGGCATAACCTATAGATACATCGGTCAACACATAGACCATGTAGTTGCTGTAGCTATGTATCATGCAACCTTACTATAGTCAACCAAATATGCAGTCTAAAATTTGTAGACTGTCAATGACCAACAGCTCTTTCAAGACCAAAATTGAGATTTATACATGTCACACATGCTCCAAAAACTCTCAGACATCTACTAGTACATGTAGGAGACCATACATGATCATGCGGCACAATTCAGTGCATATACATCAAGTATGGAAGTAAATATTTTTCTAGCTAATTAAACCAGTTAATATCCTACTATAACCAGCAATAAACCAATCCAAATTTGGGCATTTACTACCCACAATATCCCACAGAAATACCTATAGCATCAATGGCACGATTCAAGCCTGACATGTACCAAATGGATATTAGTATGTTTCAACCTTGAGTGATACTGTCATATATTAAAATTACAAATTTCAGTAATTTTAGATCTATAAATGCACTCCAAATTTGAGTTTTTAATCCCTTTTAATCACGCCCAAGTGTACACGGATATTGCCCAGACATTCATCCAACATTCTAGATAGTCATATCCATCATTCCAAGGCATTTATGGATCAAATGGTGCCCTGTATTGGTGTTGGAAATTCCAGGATAGATTTCAGCATGTCAAAACTTTTCAAAGTTGAGCATTTAACATTCCAAACCAATGCTCAAATGCATGAGAGGTAGCCCATATACTTTTCCAAGCATCCTTAAAGATAATCAACCACAGATAATGGGATGATCACTTATCAGTCATGGTACCTTCCGCATGTATGACATTCAGCAACAATTGGCTGCCTTAATCATTGCCAATGCAAAGAGAGCATCAAGTACATTTCAATCCAAGCTTTGTGACCTTCACACCTTTTTGATTCATTCCCTACTATTGCTGCTCAATATCTCAATAAGATACCTTCTTGATTTGACTTACTGAAATTGTCTTCAAGGTTCAGGGAAAAACTAGTGCATTGTACTGCTATCCACATTACTTTTTGCTATTGGTTATTATCCAAAGCATTTAGCTAGATATATTCAAAGCATTGTAGAGGTGCTATTCTATAGTAGCTAATGAATAGTATCAGCAATAGCCATCACATATTCAACTAAAGACTGTGTCCTGTGCTGTCCATGTTGACCACATCTGTACTGATTTTGTATGGCTTTAATGCTCTTCATTATCTCCCTTCAAAAATAGGTGCAAATGCTAAAAAACCCATCATGTGAGCTGCTGCTTGTATTCTTTAAGCCAATGCTCACTCATGATAGCTTTAACATGTACATTTTAATCCTTTAAATGGCTCCATGATGCCACAACCAATCTTCTGAAAGGCTTGGTCCTGGCTACTCTATCCCAACGTGTTTGCTGCTCATTTAAAGTACCTTGGTCACAAAGTTCATAGGAAAATCTCCATTGCAGGCCACTAATCCCTTCATATGCTGCATCAATAGGTCTTGTAGAGTAGTTGCATTTGACCAAGGTCTCAAAGCTTCACGGAGCACGATGGCTCTGATACCATGTTGAGAGATAGAGAGAAGGGTTGAGCCAACAAAGAGGAGTCGTATGCTCTCATCTCTCTTTCTCCATTATTCCATATCATATATGTTGAGATATCAAGCTCCACTCATGATATGCCAGGGTGACCGTTATGCTTTTATGTCACCGCAGATGCGGTTGGTACACCGCCCATGAATAATAGCTAGATGACAGCTATCCTTATCTACTCTAGTTCGTGGCTCAGTTAGTATGCCACCTTAGTTAGTTGAGTTTGGTTTGAGACCCATATATAGGGTTCTTCTATTTCTATGTACTAGAGTTATTTTTGGCTTACACAACTAAGAAGAGGAAAACTGTTTTCAGCCTCCACCTTTGTGTGTATTCCCCCATTGTGCAAGCAAGAAAGCTACAAGTGAGACTCCTTCCTTCTCTCCCACAATCTTGACATGGTATGAGAGCCTTGTTCGTGGTAAGGAGCTCAAAAAAGCAAACCAAGTTGCGGTGTTCTAGTAAGAGGACCAGTGTTGCTTTCATTTTTCTGTTTTGGGAGCAAGTCTCTGCAGGTAGCATAGCCAGAAAGTGCAAGAGTGCATTGTCTCAGATTGAGACGCCCTTCGCGGTGTAGCAAGAGGGCAGTATATGCTGTGGGATATGGCTTTAGCCTTAGGTTGCTCTGTTTTTTTGATTTGAGGCCATTTCGGGGCCTGTTTTGGAGGTGGAAGTTTTCTACACGCACTCAGGAAAAGGCCCTGTTTTATGCTGTGCGACCACTGTTCTATAGGTCTGTGAAAAGTTACTATAGAAATTGCATCGTATGCCTGTGCGCAGAGACATTGGGAGATACAGAATCATCCTTGTTGCATGTTGATGCAAAATTATCACCAGGAAGTGACTGTGTGGTCAAATACCACTTTCGTTAGTTTTGCAGATTTGCCCTTGTGAGGCTGAAGCTGTGTTTTTTATAGTGACATAATTTTTTGCAGTGTTCTGTAATGGCGTCTGATTCTCTTTCACAGATTGTCACTGAAAAGCTTGACAAGAACAACTTCCAAGCATGGAAGTTTAGAATGATGAATTTCCTTATGGAAAAAGGATATTGGGAATTTGTTGCAGGAAATGAAGAAGAACCAGTTCTTCCTGATGTTCCCAATCAATAGCAAATGCAGGCATTTAAAGCATGGCATGAGAGAGCCAGAAAAGTTATGTACTGGCTGTCTATCAGTATTTCAGACTCTATGATTGTGCATATTCAGGATGCAAGTACGCCAAAGGAGGCATGGGATACTTTGTCAAAAATGTATAGCACAAATACGCAAGCCAGGAAAATGCAGCTCAAGCAAGAGTTGCACAATGTGCAAAGAGAAAGTATGAGCATCAATGACTACCACATGAAGGTGAAGAAGATTGCAGATGCACTTGCTTCCATTGGGTCACACGTGGAAGATGATGATTTAGTTTCTGTGACCTTGAATGGTGTAGGAAAGGATTATGCACAGTTCCGAATATCCATTTTTGTTCGAGAAAGATTTCCTGATTTTAAGGAGTTGATTGCTCTTCTAATTTCTGAGGAGCAGAGAAATGGTGGTGCATCTTCTTCAAGAGGAACTTCAAAAGAAGCTGTCTTCTACTCAAATGCTAGAAGAGGTAGAGGCAGAGGTAGAGGAGGCCGATTTGGAGGCCGTGATAGAAATCAAAATATGCAGTAAACTCAAGAAAACCAGTCCTATGGAGGAGGATGTGGTAACTCTAGAGGCAGGGGGAGCCAAAGAGGTCGTGGTGGATGGCAAAGAGGCCAAAATGCAAACAGCAATGTTGAATGCTACTACTGTGGTAAAATGGGTCATATGGCTAAAGACTGCTATAAAAAGCAGAATGACATCATGAATAGAAAATTGCAACAAGGGAATTATGCATCTTCTAGTAGATAGGGTGATGACAGAAATGAGCATTTGTTTATGGTGCAGCACATGAACAATTCTGTGACAAGTGCAGAAGAAAGCAACGAAGTGTGGTATGTTGACTCAGGTGCGTCAAACCACATGACAGGTCATGCAGAATGGATGCAGGATGCAAGGAAAATGGAAAAACTAGGATTTGTGGAGACTAGTGATGATACTGCACATCCTATTGTGCAGATTGGAAAATTTCCTTTGTCTATGCAGGATGGGAAAAAGAAATACCTGTCGGATGTACTTTATGTCCCGAATATCACCAAGAACCTAGTTTCTGTTGGTCAAATTGTTGAGCAGGGCTTGCAGGTCAGATTTAATTCTCATGGATGCTTTGTTGAGGATATGAATAATAAAGGTCACTTGATAGCAAAAGGAAAGAAGAAGGGCAGAATGTTTACGTTGGATGCAGACATGCCTGAATTGAGTGCAGCAATGTTTGCACATGGGACCGGTGTAGTTGCAGATATTGATATCTGGCATAAACGCATTGGTCATGTTAATGTACAGTGACTTAAATCATTGCAAGCCCAAAATATTGTTGCAGGATTGCCTAAATTCAAGGTTGCAGAAATGCATAAGGTATGTGAAGCCTGTCAATTTGGAAAATAGACAAGGAAACCATTTCCTAGACATGTTCAAGAGAGTAAGAAGCCATTAGAATTAGTCCACTCTGATATGTGGACTACTAAAGCTGCATCTCTTGGAGGCTGTCATTATTTTGTCACTTTTATTGATGACTATAGTAGAAAAGTTTGGGTGTATTTTATGAAAAGAAAAGTGAAGTTTTTGGGCATTTCAAAGCTCTTAAAGCTATGGTTGAAAAAGAAACAGGCCTGCAAATAAAATGCCTAAGGTCAGATGGAGGGGGAGAGTACCTCTCAAATGAGTTTGCAAGGTTCCTGCAGGAGCATGGCATAAAGCAGCAATATTCATGTAGTCATACCCCACAGCAAAATGGAATTGCAGAAAGAAAAAATAGGCATATTGGAGAGGTATCTCGTGCCATGCTCAATGAAAAAGACTTGCCAGATTTTTACTAGGCTAAGGCAGTTGCTACAGCAGTCTACATAATGAACAGGACTCCCTTTGCAGCAATACATGGCATGACTCCAGAGGAGAGGTATACTGGTAGGAAGCCAGATATTTCTCATCTGAAAATTTTTTGTTGCATTGCCTATGTTCATGTGCCAGATGAGTTGAGATCCAAGTTGGATCCAAAAGCTGAGAAGTGCATCTTTATTGGTTATTCTCTGCAGCAAAAAGGGTATAGATGCTATAACCCTTCTACTCGTAAGTTTATAGTGAGCAGAGATGTTGTTTTTGATGAGATGAGTAGCAAGTATAAACCAGTAAATGTGATTGATAATGTAGATGCACAAAATGGTAATGCTGCACAGAATTCATAGCAGCAGTCACAAGATATTAGTGGACCTTGAGCGTCCTCTAGCAGTGGCTTACATTCTTTGCCATGGACAGGCAGATTGAGATCAGGAGAATCTTCTCAAAGCAATGCAGATAGTGGTATGTAGGTATCACGAAAAGGAAAAGAGAAGGTAGATCAGCCCATGTTTGATGTGAATGCAGGTCACTCTTATGTGGATGGTGAATCCAGTGGCTCAGAACAGAGCATTGATGATGAGTTGGGTATTCCTTCTATTGTTATACCTGGAGTAAGGAAGACCAGGGATGTTTTGAGAGCACCTAGGAGTGAACCTACTTTGCGCAGGTCTACGAGAGCTAGGTATCTTGTGGATAGGCTGAAATATGATGGATTTACAACCATTCACTATGCATATATTGTCAAAGTGATACAGGAATCAGAACCCACTTCTTTTGAGCAAGCCATGGGAAAAGAAAAATGGGAGAAAGCCATGGATGAAGAAATGGATGCCTTGGAAGCAAATGATACATGGGAATTTGTACCTTTGCCTAAAGGTAAGAATGCAATTGGTTGTAAGTGGGTTTATAAGGTAAAGCACAATGCAGATGGTTCTGTGAACAGATACAAGGCAAGATTAGTAGTCAAGGGGTATGCACAAACATATGGCATTGACTATGAAGAAACATTCAGTCCGGTTGCAAGGATGGCAACCGTAAGAGCAGTCATTGCTATGGCTGCATCAAAGGGATGGTCTTTACATCAGATGGATGTAAAGAATGCCTTCTTGCATGGTGATTTGCAAGAAGAGGTCTATATGGAGCAGCCACGAGGTTATGTGCATGCTGTTCATCCTGAGTTTGTTTGCAGGTTGAAGAAAGCCTTGTATGGCTTGAAGCAAGCACCTAGAGCATGGTTTGACAAGATAGGATAGTATCTTGTCACTATTGGCTTTCAGATTTCCAAGGCAGATTTCTTACTTTATGTGAGAAAAATAGAGAAAGGTATTATGCTGCTTGTCATTTATGTTGATGATTTGATTATCACAGGTGATAGTGATGAAGATATCCTTCATGTGAAAATGCTATTGAAGCAGAAGTTTGAGATGAAGGATTTGGGAGAGTTGCGTTATTTCTTGGGCATTGAGGTGATAAGATCACCAAGTGGGATATGGCTCTTGTAGAGGCAGTATGGATTGGACATGCTGTCCAAATATGGGATGATAGGCTGTAAGCCTATTTCAGTTCCTTTGGAGCAGAATGTGAAGCTGAGCGGAGATGCAGGTGAGCTTCTCAAAGACCCTACTATGTACAGACGCATAGTAGGAAGTTTGATTTATATGACTATTAACAGGCCAGATTTGAGCTACGCTATTGGATTGGTAAGTCAATTTATGCAGGCTCCAAGGAAACTGCATTTGGATGCGGCTAGATGCATACTCAGGTATGTGAAGTCCACATTGCAGTATGGACTACTTTACGAGACTGGGGTTCAGATACAGTTGCATGGATACACTGATGCTGATTGGGCTGGTAGTATTTCTGATAGAGGATCTACCAGTGGATATGTGTTCTCTTTTGGGAGTGCTGCAGTCACTTGGAGCAGCAAGAAAAAGCCTACAGTTGCCTTGTCGAGCACAGAGGCTGAGTACAGGGGCGCAACAATGGCTGCATGTGAGGTAGCTTGGTTGCATAAGCTACTTCATGATATGCATCAGCCTACAGATGGACCAGTTGTCATTTATTGTGACAACATGAGCAGTATACACTTGGCAAATAACCCAGTCTATCATGCTAGAACAAAGCACATTGGGGTGCATTACCATTATGTGTGGGAGAGGGTTTTACTAGGTCTTATTGATCTAGTTTATGTCAGCACAGAGGATCAGGTAGCTGACATATTCACGAAGACATTGGGCGTAGAGAAGCTGCGCAAGTTCAGAGACCTGCTTGGTGTGCAGAAATTGGGATTGAGCTCGAGGGGGAGTGTTGAGATATCAAGCTCCACTCGTGATATGCCAGGGTGACCGTTGTGCATTTATGTCATCGACTTGTCAGTTGCAGATGCGGTTGGTACACCGCCCATGAATAATAGCTAGATGATAGCTATCCTTATCTACTCTAGTTTGTGGCTCAGTTAGTATGCCACCTTAGTTAGTTGAGTTTGGTTTGAGACCCATATATAGGGTTCTTCTATTTCTATGTACTAGAGTTCTTTTTGGCTTACACAACTAAGAAGAGGAAAACTATTTTCAGCCTCCAACTTTGTGTGTATTCCCCCATTGTGCAAGCAAGAAAGCTACAAGTGAGACTCCTTCCTTCTCTCCCACAATCTTGACAATATATATCTAAAGTGAATATAACACTCTAAGGTCTATTAGACCATTCACACATAGCCTAAAGTCACTGACTTATTTAATGTCCCACACTTGCTGATACAGCTAGACATAGCTAAGACACTGTCAGTCACACATAAGAGCTTTAGGTCTCAACAATGATTTGTCTAGCCTAGAGCCAAAGATTGCTTGCCACTCTCCCGCTAATCCTACCTTTGGAACCTTTCCAGAGGTAGAGTGGAGACTAGACTTCATTGGTCCTATCTCTAGATGTGGCATATATAAGAAACAAGTATATTCCGATGGAAATGGATTATTGTACCAAATGGATTGAAGCATGGGCTCTACCAGACAATACCACAACATCATAAAATGTCTCTTTAAGGACATATTCACAAGATATGGCACTCCAATCGAACTTGTCAACAATAGAGGTATACATTTTATCAATAATGTAATCAAGAAGCTCACATAATTCTTTTTGATTGTCCATAAGAAATCCTTTGCTTACTAGCCCAAACGCTAATGGCTTAGCTAAGTCCAGCAACAAAGTCTTTTGTAAAATCTTAACCAAGTTGATAGATTAGAATAGAAAAGATTGGGATCCTAAGCTTCCTGCAACACTACGGGCTTTCTGGACATCCTTCAAGGTCATTATCGACATGAATCCCTATAAGCTTGCCTTTAATATGGAAGCCATTAGTCCCCCTCAAATTTATAGTCTCGAGTTTTTGAATCACCATGAAAGATTGACTCATTCCCAAAGAATCAATTTCTGGATGGAATCCATAGCCCAATTAGAAGAACATCAGATCTGTAGCACATATATTCTATTGTCCAAGGTCCAAGCTTGGTAGAAACACCAAGTCAACTGACTATCCAAGAAATGACCTTTTGAGAAAGGCCAAATCATCCTAGGTCTTTAAGACTCAATAGGGAAACTTCTCGGCAAGCTCAAATTCTACTAGAGCAGTCATTTCTAGATATTTTATGATTTTGGCACTAATTCATTCTATTTGAAAGATTTACATGGCAAGTTGCTGCCAAAGCATGTCAATGGATTCTGACTACGTCACTATCATGCTGAAGACCTCCAATGCCCATTTTTTATCACACTATATTCTCTTATTTTCATTTCTCCATTGAATTCTGACATCCCATACCCACTGATCACCCATCACCTCCATATCAATGGCTCCAAAAGTTCCCACTTGTGTTGACCTAATGCTCATTTATGGCACCCACTCATTTAATGACATCCCCGATGATGGCAGCATGATTCCTCAAAAATCTCATTCTTTTTATACTTAATTATGGCATGTTTTTCTGATGTGGCACACATCCATTGGCTGTAGGCCTTTCATATTCACTCCACAGTCTTTTAGGTTTTTTTCTACCACTTCCCTTATTTGTCACCTTCTATTTGTATCCAATGTCTTAGCTTCACCATCTCCTCTCTCTATGTTGTTTGTGCATCACTCTTCTTAGGTGCTTCTTGTCAAGATTGTGGGAGAGAAGGAAGGAGTCTCACTTGTAGCTTTCTTGCTTGCACAATGGGGGAATACACACAGAGGTGGAGGCTGAAAATAGTTTTCCTCTTCTTAGTTGTGTAAGCCAAAAGAACTCTCATACAAAGAAATAGAAGAACCCTATATATGGGTCTCAAACCAAACTCAACTAACTAAGGTGGCATACTAACTGAGCCACGAACTAGAGTAGATAAGGATAGCTGTCATCTAGCTATTATTCATGGGCGGTGTACCAATCGCATCTGCAACTAACATGTCGGTGACATAAATGCACAATGGTCACCCTGGCATATCACGAGTGGAGCTCGATATCTCAACACTCCCCCTCGAGCTCAATCCCAATTCCTGCACACCAAGCAGGTCTCTGAACTTGCGCAGCTTCTCTGTGCCCAATGCCTTCGTAAATATGTCAGCTACCTGATCCTCTATGCTGACATAGACTAGATCAATAAGACCTAGTAAAACCCTCTCCCACACATAGTGATAATGCACCTCAATGTGCTTTGTTCTAGCATGATAGACTGGGTTATTTGCCAAGTGTATACTGCTCATGTTGTCACAATAAATGACAACTGGCCCATCTGTAGACTGATGCATATCATAAAGTAGCTTATGCAACCAAGCTACCTCACATGCAGCCATTGCTGCACCCCTGTACTCAGCCTTTGTGCTCGACAAGGCAACTGTAGGCTGTTTATTGCTGCTCCAAGTGACTGCAGCACTCCCAAAAGAGAACACATATCCACTGGTAGATCGTCTATCAGAAATGCTACCAGCCCAATCAGCATCAGTGTATCCATGCAACTGTATCTGAACCCCAGTCTCATAAAATAGTCCATACTGCAATGTGGACTTCACATACCTGAGTATGCGTCTAGCCGCATCCAAATGCGGTTTCCTTGGAGCCTGCATAAACTGACTTACCAATCCAACAGCATAGCTCAAATCTGGGTTGGTAATAGTCATATAAATCAAGCTTCCTACTATGCGTCTGTAAGGGTCTTCCAAAAGCTCACCTGCATCTGCGCTCAGCTTCACATTCTGCTCCAAAGGAACTGAAATAGGCTTACAGCCTGTCATCCCATATTTGGACAGCATGTCCAATCCATACTGCCTCTGCAAGAGCTGTATCCCACTTGGTGATCTAATCACCTCAATGCCCAAGAAATAACGCAGCTCTCCCAAATCCTTCATCTCAAACTTCTACTTCAATAGCATTTTCACATGAAGGATATCTTCATCACTGTCACCTGTCATAATCAAATCATCAACATAAATGACAAGTAGCATAATACCTTTCTCTATTTTTCTCACATAAAGTGAGAAATTTGCCTTGGAAATCTGAAAACCAATAGTGACAAGATACTGTCCTATCTTGTCAGACCATGCTCTAGGTGCTTGCTTCAAGCCATACAAGGCTTTCTTCAACCTGCAAACAAACTCAGGATGAACAGCATGCACATAACCTCGTGGCTGCTCCATATAGACCTCTTCTTGCAAATCACCATGCAAGAAGGCATTCTTTACATCCATCTGATGTAAAGACCATCCCTTTGATGCAGCCATAGCAATGACTGCTCTTACGGTTGCCATCCTTGCAACCGGACTGAATGTTTCTTCATAGTCAATGCCATATGTTTGTGCATACCCCTTGACTACTAATCTTGCCTTGTATCTGTTCACAGAACCATCTGCATTGTGCTTCACCTTATAAACCCACTTACAACCAATTGCATTCTTACCTTTAGGCAAAGGTACTAACTCCCATGTAGCATTTGCTTCCAAGGCATCCATTTCTTCATCCATGGCTTTCTCCCATTTTTCTTTTCCCATGGCTTGCTCAAAAGAAGTGGGTTCTGGTTCCTGTATCACTTTGACCATATATGCATAGTGAATGGCTGTAAATCCATCATATTTCAGCCTATCCACAGGATACCTAGCTCTCGTAGACCTGCGCAAAGTAGGTTCACTCCCAGGTGCTCTCAAAACATCCCTGGTCTTCCTTACTCCAGGTGTAACAATAGAAGGAATACCCAACTCATCATCAATGCTCTGTTCTGAGCCACTGGATTCACCATCCACATAAGAGTGACCTGCATTCACATCAAACATGGGCTGATCAACCTTCTCTTTTCCTTTTCGTGATACCTGCATACCACTATCTGCATTACTTTGAGAAGATTCTCCTGATCTCAATCTGCCTGTCCATGGCGAAGAATGTGAACCACTGCTAGAGGACGCTCCAAGTCCACTAATATTTTGTGACTGCTGTTGTGAATTCTGTGCAACATTACCATTTTGTGCATCTACATCATCAATCACATTTACTGGTTTATACCAGCTACTCATCTCATCAAAAACAACATCTCTGCTCACTGTAAACTTATGAGTAGAAGGGTTATAGCATCTATACCCTTTTTGCTGCAGAGAGTAACCAATAAAGATGCACTTCTCAGCTTTTGGATCCAACTTGGATCTCAACTCATCTGGCACATGTACATAGGCAATGCAACAAAAAATTTTCAAATGAGAAATATCTGGTTTCCTACCAGTATACGTCTCCTCTGGAGTCATTCCATGTATTGCTACAGTGGGAGTCCTGTTCATTATGTAGACTGCTGTAGCAACTGCTTCAGCCCAATAAAAATCTGGCAAGTCTTTTTCATTGAGCATGGCACGAGATACCTCTCCAATATGCATGTTTTTCCTTTCTGCAATTCCATTTTGTTGTGGGGTATGACTGCATGAATATTGCTGCTTTATGCCATGCTCCTGCGGGAACCTTGCAAACTCATTTGAGAGGTACTCTCCCCCTCCATCTGACCTTAGGCATTTTATCTGCATGTCTGTTTCTTTTTCAACCATAGCTTTAAGAGTTTTGAAGTGCCCAAAAACTTCACTTTTTTTTTTCATAAAATACACCCAAACTTTTCTGCTATAGTCATCAATAAAAGTGACAAAATAATGACAGCCTCTAAGAGATGCAGCTTTAGTAGTCCACACATCAGAGTGGATTAATTCCAATGGCTTCTCACTCTCTTGAACATGTCTAGGAAATGGTTTCCTTGCCTGTTTTCCAAACTGACAGGCTTCACATACCTTATGCATTTCTGCAACCTTGAATTTGGGCAATCCTGCAACAATATTTTGGGCCTGCATTGATTTAAGTCGCTGTACATTAACATGACCAATGCGTTTATGCCAGATATCAATATCTGCAACTACACCGGTCCCATGTGCAAACATTGCTGCACTCAGTTCAGGCATGTCTGCATCCAATGTAAACATTCTGCCCTTCTTCTTCCCTTTTGCTATCAAGCGACCTTTATTTTTCATATCCTCAACAAAGCATCCATGAGGATTAAATCTGACCTGCAAGCCCTGTTCAACCATTTGACCAACAGAAACTAGATTCTTGGTGATATTTGGGACATGAAATACATCGGACAGGTATTTCTTTTTCCCATCCTGCATAGACAAAGGAATTTTTCCAATCTGCACAATAGGATGTGCAGTATCATCACTAGTCTCCACAAATCCTGGTTTTTCCATTTTCCTTGCATCCTCCATCCATTCTGCATGACCTGTCATGTGGTTTGATGCACCTGAGTCAACATACCATACATCATTGCTTTCTTCTGCACTTGTCACAGAATTGTTCATGTGCTGCACCATAAACAAATGCTCATTTCTGTCATCACCCTGTCTACTAGAAGATGCATAATTTCCTTGTTGCAGTTTTCCATTCATGATGTCATTCTGCTTTTTATAGCAGTCCTTAGCCATATGACCTATTTTACCACAGTAGTAGCATTCAATATTACTGTTTGCATTTTGTCCTCTTTGCCATCCACCACGACCTCTTTGGCTCCCCCTGCCTCTAGAGTTACCACGTCCTCCTCCATAGGACTGGTTTTCTTGAGTTTGCTGCATATTCTGATTTCTACCACGGCCTCCAAATCGGCCTCCTCTACCTCTGCCTCTACCTCTTCCAGCATTTGAGTAGAAGACAGCTTCTTTTGAAGTTCCTCCTGAAGAAGATGCACCACCATTTCTCTGCTCCTCAGAAATCAGAAGAGCAATCAACTCCTCAAAATCAGGAAATCTTTCACGAACTAAAATGGATGTCCGAAACTGTGCATAATCCTTTCCTAGACCATTCAAGGTCACAGAAACTAAATCATCATCTTCCACTGGCGACCCAATGGAAGCAAGTGCATCTGCAATCTTCTTCACCTTCATGTGGTAGTCATTGATGCTCATATTTTCTCTTTGCACATTATGCAACTCTTGCTTGAGCTGCATTTTCCTGGCTTGCGTATTTGTGCTATACATTTTTGACAAAGTATCCCATGCCTCCTTTGGCGTACTTGCATCCTGAATATGCACAATCATAGAGTCTGAAATACTGATAGACAGCCAGTACATAACTTTCCTGGCTCTCTCATGCCATGCTTTGAATGCCTGCATTTGCTGTTGATTGGGAACATCAGGAAGAACTGGTTCTTCTTCATTTCCTGCAACAAATTCCCAATATCCTTTTCCCATAAGAAAATTCGTCATTCTAAACTTCCATGCTTGGAAGTTGTTCTTGTCAAGCTTTTCAGTGACAATCTGTGAAAGAGAATCAAACGCCATTACAGAATACTGCAAAAAATTCTGTCACTGCAAAAAACACAGCTTCACCCTCACAAGGGCAAATCTGCAAAACTGGCGAAAGTGGTATTTGATCACACAGTCACTTCCTAGTGACGATTTTGCATAAACAGGAACCAAGGATGATTCTGTAACTCCCAATGTCTCTGCACACAAGCATACGATGCAATTTCTACAGTAACTTTTCACCGACCTGTAGAACAGTGGTTGCACAGCATAAAACTGGGCCTTTTCCTAAGTGCATGCAGAAAACTTCCGCCTCCAAAACAGGCCCCGAAATGGCCTCAAATCAAAAAAACAGGGTCGCCAAGGGCTAAAGCCCTTTTCCCGCAGCATATACTGCCCTCTTGCTTCACCGCGAAGGGCGTCTCAACCTGAGACAATGCACTCTTGCAATTTCCGGCTGTGCTACCTGCAGAGATCTGCTCCCAAAATAGAAAATGAAAGCAACACTGCTCCTCTTACCAAAACACCGCAAGCTTGGCTTGCTTTCTTGAGCTCCTTACCACGAACAAGGCTCTGATACCATGTCAAGATTGTGGGAGAGAAGGAAGGAGTCTCACTTGTAGCTTTCTTGCTTGCACAATGGGGAAATACACACAGAGGTGGAGGTTGAAAACAGTTTTCCTCTTCTTAGTTGTGTAAGCCAAAAGAACTCTCATACAAAGAAATAGAAGAACCCTATATAAGGGTCTCAAACCAAACTCAACTAACTAAGGTGGCATACTAACTGAGCCACGAACTAGAGTAGATAAGCATAGCTGTCATCTAGCTATTATTCATGTGCGGTGTACCAACCGCATCTGCAATTAACACATCGGTGACATAAATGCACAACGGTCACCCTGGCATATCACGAGTGGAGCTCGATATCTCAACACTTCTTTCATGGCAAATGTCCATCTCACCATTGAGGAGCTGTATCTACCTACCACTGGGGCCATCAATAGCACAAGACATGGCTTGATGCCCTACAAGCTACTCACTTCATCACCCTCCCATGGAACTCTGATGCAATTCACTCAAAAATCTTGTTCATCTTGAAGAAGTTTAACAAAAGCACCGCCATCTACATCCATAGCCATAGGTATACCCTCTCCATCTGCCATGTGTAGAAGAAGTTGGCCCTACCTAACCAAGGGGAGACCAACCCACTAGCATTCTCCACCCAAGTGGTGGAAAATATATTTGGTCCCATCACCAACAAAGAGTACCAATTGAGCAACCTCCTTGCATCACACAAATCAAAGTAGGAGGCTCTTCAATTTTTGGTTGAGGCCTTCTACCTACAAGCAAAGGTATTTAGCATCTCAAAGAAGGTAGCTTCTTTATTCTTCTCACCTCTTCTATTGTTGTTGCATGGGCTCATATCCTTAGGGATCGCCTCTTCATTGAAACCAAACATGTCGCCCACCAATAGTAGTCAAGGCCATGAAGGTGATGTGTGGGAAATACTTCATTCATCTCTTTCTACCCCTTTCTTTGGTCAAACCCCCCCCCCCCCCCCCCCCCCCCCCAGCTACTTGCCTAATTAGTGGTAGACATCCCCCAGTCTCATCCTAGGACTAGAATTACTTCAGAGCCCATCCCCAACCCTATCGAGAATCCCATCGATAATGCAAAAGGACAAGGACTCAAAAAGGAGGCCCCACCCACCATGGAGAATGCTAAAGACCAACTCCTCAAAATGGCCAGAGAACACCCTCAACCACTAGGCCACTACCCTAGATCACTCCTAGTGGGTGACCCCGTAGCCCTCTTTGCCCAAGAAGTCCACTTCAACCACCACTAGCCTCTCAACCAAGCTCACCCTCCTCAAGTCGAAGGGCTAGAAGTTCTAGTGGAAGGAGGATCCACAACAAGAGAACAATTCCCTTGGACACGTGCTAGCAACTCTCACTAATCGGCCTGACATTGCCCTTTCTACCCAACCGCTCCCTACCACTACAGCCTTGCCACTTGTCCTCATCCCAACCAAATATGTGCCAACAACTCTCACTAATTAACCTGACACCACCCTTTCTTCCTAGCCTCTCCCTACCACTACACCCTTGCCACTTATCCTCATCCCGACCAAGTTCAGTTGGTACATGGTGCACTAGTGGTCGCTAAACTTCATTAATGGGTTCTTGACTTAGCAATAGCACCAACAAACAACAAGAGCTCACTATGCCCAAGTCAACTACCTCAAGCAAGAAAACACCATCTCCAAGAAACTCCACTAGAAAGACGCTACCCTCTATGACTAGCGGCAAACAGTTGGAGGCCTGCCAACGTGCCCAATTCAGCTTTGATAATGATGTCTGGAGCCACGCCCCCAGGAGCACGAGAGGGAAAATGTGTTTCTCCAAACATGCGTAGCTAGAGTAGAGAATCCAGATTGTGCGACCTCACTCTTCCTAGAGATCATTGAAGAACTCTAGCAAGACTATGAGAGGAAGTGGATCGACTGCTAGGAGCAACTAAAATGTGAACTCCAAGCCACCATGAGGGACTTCTACTTCAAGCTCCCACCTCTACCCAACAAGCTAGATGAGCCAAACTTTGATGCCAAGTTTACCCCTCATGTCCAATTTCTACCCAATGTGACCCCCTACCCTTGCCAGCACCACCAAGGTGAGAGCCCCCCCATTGGCTTCACCCCAACACACTCTAGCTTGACAACCAAATTCAAACTTGTCACCTTGGACCATCCACTCTCTGGATCCTAGTGAATTGGCTAGCCAGGGAATTTAAACCTCAAGCAAGATGCCCCATACCCACCATTGACAAAGAGAAGTAGATCACCAAGGAGGAGCCCATTAGTACCCTGAGCAAGAAGAACACTTCATCCAAGCCACCAGTCCTAGACTTCTTTGACTTCTCAATTGGTACCAGTTCTAGGGATCCAAAGTGGCAGTCGATGAACACTACCAAGCAGTGCTAGAGTAGCATAATGCTGAGGTGGTAGAGGAGCAAATCTAAGTACTTCAATAGGTCTTGCTAGACCTAAATCATGACTAGAAGATATAATTTGACCATCTCTGGTGGTAGATCCCAGAAGAAGTGTAGGCTCAAGTAGTCGGAGAGATGAAGAAGGTGGACATTCCTTGCCTTGGTCAGGTTTTTGTAGACTACCCTACCCTGAAGCACCATCGCAATACCCGCCTCTTATCCAAGGCCAAAGCCAGGGACAAGAACCATGCTAGAGCCCAACATCCGACTACCCCAAGCTCGAGGCCATAGCTAAACAAGGACATCATCAAAACCCGACACCCAATAACCCCAAACCCAATAACCCATGCTAGGATCATGGAGATGGTGATCCCCATCCAAACAATCCACTCTCTGAAAATACCTTTGCTTGCACCTCCAACATCATAAAGTAGGCTAGCAACATCCAACTTTGAGCCACCTAATTCAATTTGAGGCCATCTCCCTCAAACACTTGCACTAAATCCATGCCCTTCTTAGTGCCAACTCTCGATACAAACTCGAACTAGAAGAAGTCTAGGCTTACCTTGTCCAAATCACTTTCAAACATGACCAACTCTAGTAGCAAATCTGACTCAATGCCCTTTACTTGGAGAAGCTAGCTATCATGCTTATCTACCACAATGTTCTGTAGCTACCCCTCTAGACTCACATTGACCTGTGGAGGCTACTCCAACACTACCTCTAGTATAATCCCCTCCCACCACTCTGCCACCCACCAAGAGGCTTAGCAACACTTGGCCTCCTTGGGCCCCACCCAATCCCAACCCACCTCACCCTCTACTACCTCCCCTTCCACCACTGGCCATTCTAGCCCCACCTCCACCTCACCCTCTACTACCTCCCCTTCCACCACTGGCCATTCTAGCCCCATCTCCACCATCAAAGCTGTTGCAAGCTGATGACATGCCTGATATAGAGGATGACAATGACATCAATGAGTAGTTATGTGGGTTTGAGTGCACCATGCATAACAACGTTAAAGATGGTGGTAGTCAATAGCATTTAAGCCCAAGTTGCCAACAACACATTAAGGAGCCGAAAGGTGTAGACATGCAGTAAATGCTACCAAACATAACACATGGGCATATAGAATGTCATCCCACTGGCTGACATGACACATGGGCAGAGAGAATGTCCCCTTGTAGGTAGTGGCCTATATAATGGTAGGGAGGTAATCATGGTATTTGGTTGTTGTTCAAGCATACTCATAGTTCTAGAGGCCAAGTAGCAAAAGGAGTCCTCTTTCTCTATGCCATATCCTATCTGAGTCTTTCTACCAAGTCTTCTATGAATGGCAACTTGGGTTGTCTCACAATAGATCCTATCTTGTACTATTTTTTGAGTCATTGTGTTTGGCAGTAGTACTACCCTTGTCATTGTATCCTACAATTGTTTAGTCCCTTGTATTATGTTATGACCGTTTGGTCCCGAATTGATTTATTGGTCTCTAATTTGGTAATATATTTTGGATTGAGTTTGAGTACACTTTGTGTTTGATCTCTATGCTATGATTATGTCTTGCTTCCCAACCCAGGCACTATATGTCAAAAGTGATGTTAGTGCTTGTTTGCTTGTGCTTGGACACAATTACAAAAGCAATGGTGGAATGTGAGATAGAAGCTATGAAGTGTAAGAGGGTTGAGAGATATGGTAGCACACAATAGAGTTTAGTGGATACAATGAATATAGTATCCTTATTCTTTATTATTCACTTATATATGACTATACAATGTGTACTTATATAAGGGGTGCCACCTAGCTATTGGCCATTAGCTCTTACCTCAATAGGTCATGTGACCCAAAACACTCACACTTGCTCCAGTGTTGACAATCCCTTGTTAGGTTCTCTCTCCTGATGCCACTACTAGTAGGGTTTCCAGCATTGATATGCAAGGCTTCAAGTAGTGGGCTATGTGTTAAAATAGGTATGTGTATTTTTGAATTAGGCTCCTATATATTTACATCAATCATTGTCTCTAAAGATCTATCTATCCAAGATTTACAAGCTTGTCACTCACTATGTTTTGCTTCATTAGTAGATTGAGAGGCATTGAAACTTGGGTGAGGGTTAGAATAGGTATTAAACATGTATTTGCTTCATCAAACTTACTCTTCTTAGACCTCTAGACTCTAGAATCTTGTCTATGGAAGGGCATGGCTAGCTCTCCTTCCTATCCTTGGATAGGTGGGTTAGATTATGAATTCCCAATAAATTTCATGTATGTTGGGGACAATGGTAGCTCTATGCTTGATAGATCTTGAGCATCTTGATCTAACATTGGATCTATATCTTTAACACGTGTTTGGGCCTCTTTTACCTAACCTTTGACATTCTCTATGAATTGCATTTGATGGCTAGGGTCAAAATATTCTCTATTAGTTGAGCATTTCACTTCTTCTTTGTCTTGAATGATAAGGTTTTTCTTTATGTGCTAGTGACTTTGTCTTCTTGTTGTAAGCATGGTTTCATATCACTCTTAAGGCTAATCATTCCTTGTACATCATCATCATCATCTTATTTTTTTCTTTTTGATTGAAGAACCTTCCAAGTTACTTGGTCCTAGTATCAATAATCCTACTTTCTTTGCTTGATCCCTAGTAATTACATTAAGGAAAATTGAGCTTTCTTCCTTATCTAAATATTAAATTCCAAAAATAATTAAATGCACAAATGGGAGGATTGTGTTGCTTATTGTTGAGAATAGCAAATGATGGCTGCCCATAGAGGCTAGATGCATGCCCTGAAGAGGCTAGAAGATAGACAAATGATGTATGCTCTAGGAAGAGGGTTCAAAATCCCATATGCACAATAAGGAGAGTGGTACTATTCAAAAGGCTATAAAGGCATGTACTTGACACTCATTTCAATGGAATGCAACTATTAGTTTGAGTTACTCAAGACTGTGTTTATGAGTCCAAGCTAATCTATCTTGGAACCCAATTCACTTGAGTTACAATCTCTCATTTTGATAATGTATTGTGTGTTTGATTTGTGTTCACCATAGCTAACTAGCTCTAGATCTGTGTTTATTAACATGGTATCATGGAACCTAATCTATCTTGGAACCTAATTCACTTGAGTCCAAGCTAATCTATCTTGGAACCTAATTCACTTGAGTTACAATCTCTCATTTTGATAATGTATTGTGTGTTTGATTTGTGTTCACCATAGCTAACTAGCTCTAAATCTGTGTTTATTAACATGGTATCATGGAACCTAATCTATCTTGGAACCTAATTCACTTGAGTCCAAGCTAATCTATCTTGGAACCTAATTCACTTGAGTTACAATCTCTCATTTTGATAATGTATCGTGTGTTTGATTTTTGTTCACCATAGCTAACTAGCTCTAGATTTGTGTTTATTAACATGGTATCAGAGCCATGGTTGAGCTAGATAGCTAGTGAGCATAGCTTCCTAACATTCCCTTCTTCCTTGCATATTCTAAACCCTTTCCATCTCGTTCTTCTCCTTATACATGCATGTCTCTATTCCAATTTTTCAAGCCAACATCCAGTGTTGTGTATGAAGTAAAGAAGCTCAAGAAAGAAGGTGCTATGGTGCTACTCAAGAAGCTCGGTTTGGAGTTCACATTAGAGGTATTAAGGTTCGTTTCTTATTTTAGAAGCTTTTATTTGGAAGAAGAAGAAGAGGGACCTGCGTAAGGCAGCTGAGGGCTTGCTTTCAATTGCAAGAAAGGGCTTTACTTTGAAGAAAAAGGAAAGGGTGTGATTTTTGGTTTGACAGAGAAGAGAAAGAAGAAGAGGGTGTAATAGATAGAGAAGCATCGAGTTTCAATCGTAGAGCCTCATCATCAACGGTAAGAAGATCAAGGCTCAAATCTGGGACATGACGGGCCAGGAGGTCCAGTTTTGGAGAAAGAAATTTGAAGTATCCTTAGGAAATGCTACAGCCTGCACTTATACGGATTCATTAGTAGATCCTGTATAGATGATCAGAAGAGTATCATCTTCCAGGAAAGTTATAGAGCATGTCCAAACTCCCCGAATTTCGTATCACTGGTCAGGCTCCATGGCATAATCAAGGTATAGACAATGGATGAGATCAATCGAGATTGCATGCCCCCAATATATAAGGCCCTAGAAGGCTTGAGTTGGGTTGTATTGGTAGAAGAGATGGTACCATCCACTATAGTAGATTGGAGCATTCGAATCTTTCATCTATTTGCTCTCCAACTGGAAGTGAAAGGAAGTTCGGAGGGAGGTCAAAGTAGAGGAGTTCCATGAGGAGGGCACACATGGCAGCTTTGAAACGAGAAGGCTGAGGTTTGTTATCATTGTTGTGGCAATGATCTGGATCTCCTTCTTCTACTTGACAAAGAAAAAGTGACGTGTAGAGAGCTTACCCATCTTCAGAGGCCATGGCTAAATGCAGATCTCCCCCCTTCCCCACACGCAGAGAAAGACAGGCCGAGAGAGAGTAGCTTGCAGCTCAATATTCTCTCCATTCCGTTTTTTTAAATATTTTTTCCCTAAATTCTAAGGCTTTAGTTAAAAATAAGACCTAACTCAATCTCTCCTTTCACACTCAAGCTAATTCTTTTAATGTGTGTTCACACTATTGCTCTCAAAAGTGGTCCAAGCAGCCCTATTCACTCTATCCTTTGCCTCGAACTGATTTATGTAATCACCAAGTCATGTATGTCAAAAAAAATGTACCATGTCAAAGCAATGTACCAAATTATATCTATCACATTGAGTAGAAAGATTGTGTCAAGAAAACTGGAGAAAAATGCACATACCACACATCAACAGAAGGGATAAAGAGCACAACAAAGGAAAAGAGCATGAAGACAAAGAAGACCAAGAAGATAAATCAAAATACTGAAGGGTGCCAAAGAAGCATAACAAAGATGAAGAAGATTTTTTTCCCACTGCCACAAATAAACAAAATGTCTTCCCATAGTGGATCTCTTGTTTCCCATAGTGGATAACCCTACTGAAAATGTAAAGTTTCAATCTTGACCTCACTAAGGCTGCCAAAGAGCTAGTCTCCTGGTCCATGTCCGCATGTAGGGGGGCTAATGCTAGTAGGTGTAGGAACTCCTAATTTGAGGTGGGGTGGTGAGAATAGCAAATGATAGTTGCCCATAGAGGCTAGATGTATGCCCTGAAGACGCTAGAAGATAGACAAATTATGTATGCTTTAGGAAGAGTGTTCAAAATCCCATATGCACAGTGAGGAGAGTGGTACTATTCAAAAGGCTATAAAGGCATGCACTTGACACTCATTTCAATGTAATGGAACTATCAGTTTGAGTTACTCAAGACTGTCTTTATGAGTCCTAATCTATCTTGGAACCTAATTCACTTGAGTTACAATCTCTCCTGACCCTCAGATTCCAATCCGTCCTTGACGAGTTGTAGAGTGTGCAGCATAGATCCTAGACAATACGAGAGGACAACCAAAAAATGCGCTTAGAGACATATTAGGCTACGAAAAAAAGGGAAAAAAGCGAAAACTACATTGTTCATTTTGCATTCACACTCCATGCTGATTTCATAATTTAAAGTGCACTAAAAGGGAGAAAGCTTGATTTGGCATTGTGCACTGGAAAGCACTAAGCACAAGTGTGAATAAAATTGACAACTACTTTCAATAACAAGGAACTCACATAGAATCATAATAATTCAAAGAACCCACCAGTAGGAGCAGACCCTGAGACGTAGCTGGGTGCCACAGAGCCCTGTTAATAAGACCTTGAAGACCTCGAAGAGTTTGAAGATGATAGGATTGAGGGCAAGTCGGTACCTGAGTTGATTGGACTGATCAACAACCGGGTGGAGCGAGAGGCTGCAGAAATGTCAAGAGCAGATGCGGACCGAGAGTGTAACGTGCCCGCCGCTCAAATTGTGGGACACGTCTTAGCAGCCCATTGAGAGATCAATCTAGAAGATGCAGCCCGGAACTCCCAAGGAATGACATGGGGTTTGCCAACTAGGGTCTCTCGAGTCTGCCTCGCAAAGGAACTTATCCGACCATTCCCACTAAGATTGACCTGAAGTCCGAGTTCCTAGCAGTCGAGTCTTCCTAACATCCTTCCAGTATTGGTCGATAGCCGCTCCACTTTGGGTAGATACAACTAGACCCAAGCAGACTCATATCACACTTGGTTCAAAGAGAATGGGAAATGAGAGGGAGGCATCGCTCGACCTCTCTGCCCATAGGGCATAGTCCCATTCTGGTCCCCTAAAACGGTATGAATTAGGGTTTCAACTTACAAGTTCTAAGGTCCTTGTCTAACTAACGTTCGCATCAAATAAATTCCATTGAGGAAAGCTCTTGGCTAACCGAGACCACCCTTCCATAGGATAGACCCATTGGTCACATCTACCACGCTTCCCTCGTGGGGGTTGTTTTAGTTATCTAATTACCTACCACATTATGTTTGACACATAAAAGCAGCTTCCTTAATTAACCCGTTAATCACAAGTTCCTTTACGTAATTTAGGCCATTGACACAAAGACAAGATAAAACAAGATCAAACACTTTCTTAACTTATCTTTAGATTAATGTTTGTTTCCCGTCCATACAGGAGAATTAAGTGTTCCTTTCTGCCTTCGCAGAAAAATCCTTTCGTCTCACGGCAACAAAACCCAAAGGTTTATCCTACCAAGATTCCGCCTTGTAACTAGTATCAAGGCCTCGAGATCCCATCTCGAGTCACGTAGAACTCTTGCGTAGGGTCCGGAGACATTGGGATTTACGGCTAGAGCCCCCACTGGCACCCAAGTGTCCTGCTACACCAAGTAATTTCCACGGAGAGACCTCTCGCGGCGGGTTCGGTCCACATTCCAAGCGCGGATTCATAACCCCCTTGGTTAGGGTTTGGCAGTTCGCGAGGGGGGGGGGTAGCTAGCACCATCCTTTCTTAATTATACCTTTAGGAAATCAACCACAACTGAAGCAACCAGCTTAAAAGCAATTACTAGGGAAAACATCCCTTTTGTTTCCATGGCAATCAGTCATCTCAGACTCGACCATGCAATCATCAATCACACCCCACTTGGGTTAACATCCAAATCCACATTAATAAACAGTTGAATGCACAATCTCTTGCTTCAAGGCACTGCAATCCCATTGCACGCACAATTAGAATTTAACTTGGATGTATCAGAACACTTGCTCAAGGGATTTACAACCTTTTCAACAACCAAGCATAACTTGGGTCAACAATCCATTTAGGATTAGGTCACTAGCTTCAATTAAGCTAGGAGTGTATCCATTTGCGATAGTCCATAGCAAGATGGATAAAACAATTCGCAGGCCATTATACTTATTCCTAATGCACCGTGTCTCATGAAGGTCTAGGTTTCTATCCATCGGTGCAATTGCATCCTATGAACGGCAACTATCATTTCATGTGTTTCTTTTAGTCATGATCACGAAGCATGAATTCTAAATAACTATTCATGCACTGAACTGGTTTAAAAGCTATTATTTTATGTGAAATAATGCAAAAACTTTATCATTCTATGTGTGTAAAAGCTATCATTTCATGCATATAAACTTATGCAAACTCATACTCTACCATTTCACGCATGCAACCTAGCGCTTAGAGTAAACAAAAATCATACGACTCGTCCTTGTTCCATGCATGTAGCTAACCCCTTCATTTCTTCCACGAGAAATAATACATAATTAATTATAAAGCTTAAAGAACCTGGGTTTGATTCGTGATCGTAGGGGCATTCGTTGCATTGGTTGCTCCGCTTGCCTCTCCCACATTACTGGTGCCAATGGTATCTTTGGCACCTACGCTTCCCATGACTTTCTTTTTAGGAGCCATTTCCACACGGAGTTTGGATAGACCGGACCTTAACGGCCTTCAAGACGATAGGCTTGGGTAAGAAAGGTCGTTAGATGGGGGTCCTTCGCTGAGGGGGTGGCTTGAAAAAGATGGCTTCACGAATGCGACTCCTTGAGGCTACTCACCAACTCTCACTCCCTCTCTTTCTCTCTCTCTCTCTCTCTCTCATCTTCTTATTTTTCTCTTCTTCTCTCTCTCTCTCCTCTTCCTCTTCTACCTCTTTCTCTCTTCTCCTCCTTCTCTTCTCCTTCTCCTTTTTTCTCACTTCTTCTCTTCTTCTTCTTTTCTCTTCTTCTCCTCCCTCTCCTCTTCTTCTTCTACTTCTTCTCTTCTTCTCTCCCTCTCCTCTTTCTCTTCTACTTCTTCTTCTTCCTCTTCTTCTTCTCTCTCTCCCTCTTCTTCTCCTTCTTCTTCTCTTCTCTTCTCCCTCTTCTCCTCTTCCTCTTCTACTACTTTTTCTCCTCTTCTCTCTTCTTCTTATTCTTCTCCCTTGTCTCTCTCCTTCTCTTCTTCTCTCCCTCTCCTCTTCCTCTTCTTCTTCTCTTCTCCTCCTTCTCTCCCTCTTCTTCTTCCCCTTTCCCTCCTTCTTCTTCTCTCTCTCTCCATCTTCTCCTTCTTCTCTCTCTCACACTCTCTCTCTTATCATCATGATGGCCTGATCATCCATTTTTTTTTCTGCATAAAGGCTAAGACTTTATGTAGTGTTCTAACTAGAGGGGGGGGTCACCGTGGCGGCCACTTGCTCACGTCGAAAAGAGGGGGTGCGTTGTCTAGAAGACGGAGGGGGGGCCGTGTTGCAGTAAGGGGGGGAGAGCTCTCTGCCATCTGGGTGGCTGCATGCCCCCCTAACACTACTTCACTCTCTCTCTCTCTCCCTGACGTGTTGTCGACGGGGAGAGAGGGAGGGATAATTTTTTTTGTTAAAATTAATTTTTTAAAAAAGGGATATATTACATCCTCTCCCTCTTAGAGGAATCGAAATGTCCTCATCTCGAGAAGACCTGGGGAAGACAAGCGCTAATGGGGCTTATGACCTGTGGGTTAAGACCCACCATGCATCCACTATGCTAGTCCTAATATTCCAAGTAGTGCACTCATATTATTTGAATTGACCATAGGTACAAGAGTAGGATTTATTCCAAGTACAAGACTTATTACTTCAAGAAGATCTTCCTAGGATATCTAGTCATCCTCAAAGGTTACAACAGGCTCCAAGCCTTCATCATCATATGGTTCATAATATGAGCCAAAAGTAGAGTTTAGATGGCTTTGTTTGACCGCACATTCCTGATTCTCAGGGTCCAACTCAGGACAATCTGCTTGGATGTGTCCTAGTTCATTGCAGTGGAAACATCGGCGGTTGGGGCATCTCTTACAGATGTGTCCTATCTCTCCGCACTTGTGGCACCTCTTGTCTTGATCTCGTGAGTCATCTTTATCATAGTTGCCTAATTTAAGTTCTTGGACGATTGGATTCGCTCGGAGTAATGCGTCTCGCAAGTCCGTTGGGCGCATTGATTCAATCGAGTGTTTATAGGTGGATTCAACCCAACATAGAATTTTGACACCTGTTGTGTCATATCCATTGGGGGTGCATACTTTAGGAGTGAAACGAACTTTGAATAATATGCTTCAAGGGATAATCCTAGCTATTCAAGTCATAGAATTCATTCATCTTTTGTGTGCAGTAGGCAGGTGGCAGATACTTCCCTCGCACAGCTTCCTTAAGCTTATCCCAAGTGACTGTCCCCTCCAAGATCGCTTGGTCTCTCCACCACTGTTTCCACCAAAGTCTCGCTTTGCCTGTAAGCTTAAGTTTGGCGAGCATGGCTTGGTTAGCAGATGTAGTTCCTACTGCCTCAAAATAGTCCTCCATGGACTCAATCCAGATCTCGGCATCGGCTTGAATAGTCCTTCCCTTGCCATCAAACTCGGGTGGCTTAATTTGTTTGAGAAGGAACTTCTTCTCTTGCATGTCAGCATTCATGGGTGCAGAAGGTGCCTGACAATCAAGTCATACCACTTAGGCTATTTTTGTTTAGGATATGTCTATAAACCAAACATTAATCAATCATGTATCATTATGAAGTTTTGCTTTGATACCAACTGTAATGTGCCCGCCCCTCAAATTGTGGAACACGTCTTAGCAGCCCATTGAGAGATCAATCTAGAAGATGCCGCCCGGCACTCCCAAGGAATGACACGTGGTTTGCCAACTAGGGTCTCTTGAGTCTGCCTCGCAACGAAACTTATCCGGCCATTCCCACTAGGATCGACCTGAAGTTCGGGTTCCTAGCAGTTGAGTCTTCCTAACAGCCTTCCAGTGTTGGTCAACAACCACTCCACTTTGCGTAGATACAACTGGACCCAAGCAGACTCATATCGCATAAGCATAACTTGGGTCAACAATCCATTTAGGGTTAGGTCACCAGCTTCAATTAAGCTAGGAGAGTATCCATTTGCAATAGTCCATAGCAAGATCGATAAAACAATTCACATGCAATTATACTTATTCCTAATGCACCAGGTCTCATGAAGGTCTAGGTTTCTATCCATCGGTGCAATTGCATCCAATGAATGGAAACTATCATTTCATCTGTTTCTTTTAGTCATGATCGCGAAGCATGAATTCTAAATAACTATTCATGCACTGAACTGGTTTAAAAGCTATTATTTTATGTGAAATAATGCAAAAAACCTTATCATTCTATGTGTGTAAAAGCTATCATTTCATGCATATAGACTTATGGGAACTCCATACTCCACCATTTCATGCATGCAACCTAGCGCTTGGAGTAAACAAAAATCCTACAAATCGTCCTTGTTCCATGCACGCAACTAACCCCTTCATTTATTCCACGAGAAATAATACATAATTAATTATAAAGCTTAAAGAACTTGGGTTTGATTCATGATCATAGGGGCATTCATTGCGTTGGTCGCTCCACTTGCCTCTCCCACATTATCGGTGCCAACGGTAGCTTTGGTACCTATGCTTCCCGCAACTTTCTTTTTAGGAGCCATTTCCACGTGGAGTTTGGATAGACTGGACCTTAACGACCTTCAGGACGATAGGCTTGGGTAGGAAAGGTCGTTAGATGGGGGTCCTTTGCCGAGGGGGTGGCTTGAAAAAGATGGCTTCACGAACGTGACTCCTCGAGGCTACTCACAAACTCTCACTCCCTCTCTTTCTTTCTTTCTCTCTCTCTTTCTCTCTCTCCTCTTCTTCTTTTTCTCTTCTTCTCTCTCTCCTTCTTCCAGTTCTTTCAGACAGACGACTATTACACAGTTCTTTCAAACAGACAGAGTGAGAGCTACTGTACCAGCC
Organism: Lygodium microphyllum; assembly: GCF_053477565.2. NCBI lineage: Eukaryota > Viridiplantae > Streptophyta > Polypodiopsida > Schizaeales > Lygodiaceae > Lygodium > Lygodium microphyllum. The sequence goes on along the minus strand of NC_141137.1, from coordinate 124,754,926 downwards.
TCCAGCCAGACCTCCGGGCTCACACTACAGCAGGCTGAGGACCAGCGTACCCGACGTCGCACGAGGATCCGTGGGTTTCAGACCCCACAGCCACACCGACAGGAGATCCGGAGGATTCTTGATCTACATCGACAGCAGACTGAGATCTGACGACACTCGACACACTGGATCTCAGACCTCCAGTTTGCTCTTTCTCCACCGCCGATGTACCACATCCTGCATCCAGGAGGGATCACCTGCTATTAGCGACTTCGACGACTGCTACTACATCCCAGGATAGTATATCTCCCTGCATCTATTACATATACACATCGCACCACTTTATCACATCCGACAGTTGTTCCCCTATCACAGCCGACATTTGTTCCCCTTTTGTAGCCATTATCTGGAGTACTAGAGCTACATACGCACATACACATACACGACACTTATCACACTCACAGCACCGTATTTTCAGTTTCCAGTTTTTAGCTTTTCATTCAGCACTTTTATTTTGGATAGCTGGACCTCATCAGTTGTATCACAGTTTGTCTCATAGGCCAGTTTTGGTCTTTAGAAGACGTTAATATAACTTTCTTTCTTTCTTTCTTTTCTCTCTCCTCTTCCTCTTCTACCTCTTTCTCTCTTCTCCTCCTTCTTCTCTTCTTCTTCTTCTTCTCTCTCACTTCTTCTCTTCTTCTTCTTTTCTCTTCTTCTCCTCCCTCTCCTCTTCTTCTTCTACTTCTTCTCTTCTTCTCTCCCTCTCCTCTTCCTCTTCTACTTCTACTTCTTCCTCTTCTTCTTCTCTCTCTCCCTCTTCTTCTCCTTCTTCTTCTCTTCTCTTCTCCCTCTTCTCCTCTTCCTCTTCTACTACTTTTTCTCCTCTTCTCCTTCTTCTCTTCTTCTTCTTCTTCTCCCTTCTCTCTCTCCTTCTCTTCTTCTCTCCCTCTCCTCTTCCTCTTCTTCTTCTCTTCTTCTCCTTCTCTCCCTCTTCTTCTTCCCCTTTCCCTCCTTCTTCTTCTCCTCCTCCTTCTTCTCTCTCTCCCTCTTCTTCCTCTTCTTCTCTCTCTCACACTCTCTCTCTTATCATCATGACGACCTGATCATCCGTTTTTTTTCCTACATAAAGAATAAGCCTTTATATAGTGTTCTAACCAGAGGGGGGGTCACCTGGTGGCCACTTGCTCACATCAAAAAAGGGGGGGGGGGGGGGGGGGCACTATCGAGAAGACGAAGGGGGGGCCGTGCTGCAGTAAAGGGGGAAGAGCTCTCTGCCATTTGGGGGGTTGTATGCCCTCCTAACACTACTTCACTCCCTCTCTCTCTCCCCGACGTGCTGTCGGCGGGGAGAGAGGGAGGCATAAACAAATTTGTGTTAAAATTATTTTTTTAAAAAGGGGTATATTACAAAGAGGATGACCAACTAGACTTGGGTGAGTTCCCAATCAAATTGCAGCATATGGTCGACCAATACGATCGGCTAACAAGGATTGTGATCCATGGCAGACTGATCGAGGAAGTAGTTACGAGCCTTGTGGAAGAGAGGAAGGCAACTAGGAAAGCACTGTAGAGCATCATGACGTATAACCGCGAGCAAAGGACGAGGAAATTGCGGCAAGACTTAGAGGTGCACGAGACACGATGCATTCTAGCCTTAGTTGGTAAGGCCACGACAGGGCTGAATGCAGAGAGGGAGAGGGAGCTTGAGGTAGACCTGGAGCTTGTCACTAAGCGGCTCATAGACAACACAACTGTGCAGAACAAAGTGCAACTACGCTAGTCACCTCTTTGCTCATAGGCTTGGGAGTCACGTAGGGGACAAAGAGCCATAACAAGATCCCTGCAGTGGCCAAGCAGCTGGACAAGTACCAGCCCAGCAACCACCCCTATAGCTTCGTGGAGTAGTTCGAGTAGGTTTGCAATGCCAACGGTCTCACGGACCTCGCCCAACGTTCACAGGCTTTCGGGCTTTGCCTGGGTGATAAGGGAAGGACATGGTACACCAGCCTAGACGCAGTAGAGTGAACAAACTTCAATCGCTTGAAGGATCTCTTTATCAAGAGATTTTCAGAGATAGGGTATTCGGACAACCTCATAGTCCGACTGATGAATGTCAGGCAGAAGGACAAAGAGGACATTAGAGACTATGTCACTCATGTACATAGCCTGTTTAAGAGAATCCCTACCAATGAACGACCAAACAAGAGAGTGGTCTCTACCATTTTTATAAATGAATCCGTAGTGAGGAACTTTACAAGGCACTGACAAGCAGCTCAAGCTTGTAGAGAGATGTGCTCGCTAGGGTTTTCGATGAGGCAACAAGGGTAGATGACCAGCTTAGGAAGAGAAGCGCTAGAAGCTCGAATCGAGATGGCTCTAGCCAAAGAACCACATAGAAAGCCACAACCTATAGCGAGAGATCAGCCCCTGACATGCAGGATAAGGGTAAGAGCACGACACAAGACCAAGAGATAGCCAAAGAAATGGATGCATCCTAGGGCACGTGGTGTCCAAGAATGGCATCACCATTAATTTCTTGAAGATCAGGGTTATTGTCGACTTGCCACCACCCAATAATTATAAGGGTGTTCAGTGCTTCTTATGTCACACAGGATACTATCGGCGCTTTATATTGAATTATGCACTAATCGCAAGACCATTGTACAAGCTGCTAATTATATTCGAGTGGACCAAAGAATGCCAAAGTGCATACGAAGAATTAAAAAAGGCTCTTACCATCACAGCCATTTTATGAGCCCTAGATTGGACCAGAATGTTCCATGTGCATATAGATGCATCCAAGTTTGCCATTGGAGCTATTCTGTGCCAACCTGGCGAACAAAACCTTGATTACCCAGTGAGCTTTGCTCGGAGGTAGCTCACTAACATGGAGATGAACTATTCCACTACGTAAAGGGAGAGGCTAGCCATGGTGTTTGCCATTAAGAAATTTAGACATTATCTTTTGGCCACATCCTTCACCTTTCTTGTTGACCATCAAGGATTGCTCTATCTAGTGAACAAGCCTTGCTCTCTACAGGACGCATTGCACGATGGTTATTGCTTCTTCTAGAGCTTGACTTCTTTGTGGTTGTACGCAAAGGGAAACAACATTACATGGCAGATCACATGTCCCGCATAACCACAGGTGAAGATGTTGGAAAAGGCATAACAGAAGACCTTCTAGATGTGCATCTCTTTGGCTTGTCCAGTGACAAGGAATTATTCAAGGCTGATTTAATGCCATACTGGGCTGACAATGTTGTCTACATGCTCAAACACGGTCTACTAGAGAGACCTATCGAGAAGGCCAAGCTTAGGAGGCTTATTGTGAAGATCCAACCCTATCAGTTGATTGCCGGCCAACTCTATAGGTTAGGGCAAGACGGGTTGCTACGCAGGTGTATGTGCAAACATGAGATGCACGACACGTTGAGAGAGGCACACGCCGAAATCACTGGGGGACATTTCAGTGGAGACACGATAGCCCGCAAGGTGCTGAAGTCTCAACTGTGGTGGCCCACGTTATTTCGTGACGCAGCTAGATTTGTCAAGCACTGTGATGAGTGCCAAAGGACCAAGGCCCCCGCACGGAAGGACAAAATGGAATTGACCCATGTAATAGCATGACAAACTTTTGAGAAATGGGGCATTGACTTCATCAAACCCATTAGTCATGTGGCCCAGTATTCACAGGCTTGATATATCATCGTAGCAACTGACTATTTGACGAAATGGGCTGAAGCAAGAGCCACAAGGAAGAACGATGCACGGACCATAGTGAAGTTCTTATGAGAGCAGGTCATCTCAAGATTTGGTTGCCCTGTTGAGATAATGAGTGACCAAGGCACCCACTTCATCAAGGAGGTGATTGCCCACCTGCTCTCAGCCTTCTTGGTCATCCATAGGAAGTCTTCACCGTACTATCCCCAAGCCAATGGCCAGGTAGAATCAACGAATAAGATCCTAGTCAACGTGCTCACAAAGGTGGTTTCCAATTCTCGAAGCGACTGGCATAACAAGCTCATGGCAGCTTTATGGGCCTATCGAACAACCTATAAAATGGTTGTGGGACAAACTCCCTTTAGGCTGACATATGGAACCGAGGCCATCCTGCCTTTAGAACTTTTTATCCCTAGCTTAAGGATAGCGGTGCAGGAGTGTTGGGAAGGGAAAGAGGCTTGGATTAACCATCTTATCGAGTTGGAACGCCTCACTGAAACTAGACTCATCGCCACCCACGCTCTAATTTGTGAAAAGGTGCAAAGAAAGATGTGGTTTGACAAGCATGTGAAACAATGTGATTTTGACCAGGGTGGCCTTGTGTTGTTGTACGCTGTGAAGGGCCATAAGCAGAAAATGAAGTTCTGAGGGTTAGGACCTTTTAGAGTGCGTGTGATCAGTAGGATGGGCAATGTCGAACTTGAAACAATGGAAGGCGAGGGCATAGGCTTTTTCAATGGAAGTCGCATGAAAAAGTACTACCCTCCCACACATCCTTTACCTGAGCCCCCTATGATAGAGGGCCATGTCAATATCTGCGTCGCAATCATTGCCGAGATAGAGGATGATGAGGAAGCTATTGCTCCAACTTATTTACAAATCATGGCCACAGCCCAAAAGACACATTCTTTTGATGCTTTGATCGATGAGGGAGTTGACTTCAATATCCTAACCCATGCTCATTGGACCCTCATTGGTCAACCCTAGTTGCAACCAACTAACGCTAAACTTAGCCCATTTGGGGGAAAATCCTATGCACTCCTTGAGAAGTGCAAAGTCGTTGTCTCTATTGAGTCTGAAAGTTTGCCAGTCATCTTCTATGTGTTGCCCAACACGAAGGAGGTAGGCAAGGCGTCGCTGCTAGGGCACACTTTCAAAAAAAAAACCCATTGTTACATCGATTACGACCTACAACATATCCACCTCGCCATAGGAAATATGCGCGTTGTGACAAATTTCAGCAAGGGCAGTGCGGGTCCCTCCAAGACTGCCACTCCACCAATAGAGAAGACCATGCATAAGGCTAAGGGGGGGGTCGTGATGTGTGACACCCCACTCAGCCCACAAAACACCACCCCACCAAACCCACTCCTAAGGTTAAGCAACCTACATTTCAATGGCTACCTAAACATCAAGGCAAGCCTTCCCACAATAAGCAAATGCGACCCCGCAGACCTAAGAACTCTCATGCAAAGCCTAGAAAGCAGCCTAGATGCCAAAGCTGTAAACACATCCTTAAGCCGTGATGGGTCCCCATAACCCTATTACGTGCTCAAGGACACTATGAGAGCAACAGTTGGATCTAGTTGCCCAAGACATCAGTCCTTAAGAACAAACCCCTTACATAGCTTGCAGCACACCTGCTTCAAGCAGCATGTTCACTAAACAACCATCCATACCTAAGATCCAAGCTGTTAAATCTATGACAACCACAAAGGGCAAAGCCCCAAAACCTAAGCCCATCTATTGGCCAAAGCCGCAACCTGATGGCTCTAAACCAGCCACTACTGATGCTAGAGCAAAGTCTTTAGAGATTCGACCAATCAGTCCCTTGCAGCCTAAACCCACTATGTCTCTTGAGATCTCACAAACCTATCAACTTACGTAATAGCTAGATGTCCCGCAATCATCTAATGACCGACTCTTGCATGCTCAAAGTAGCTCACGATGAAGGTTGCACGTCTTTCAAGCTAGAGGGCACACAACTAACCTTCCAAGTGGATGCTTTTCCCAAGGAGCAATCTAGTGGAACATCATCGCTAATGCATCCATCTAGTTCTATTCCACTATAGCCACTAGCAAGTCTTAGGCCCTCATATGAGGGACACTCATTTCTTTCTATGGCCAAGGATCTTGCTGTCAATTCAGGTGATGACTTGGTTACTTGCATTAAAATGGTAGACAACACATTCACGACCTTTGCCCAAAGTTATGAGCGGCTAGACCTTGGCCTTCTTGATGAGCCACTTGCTTGAAGTCCGTGCTTTACCATGCACCTGGGAAGATTACAAGCTCATGACCATCAAATTCCCCAAGGTTGCAACTGAGCTTATTGCTAGTAGTGAAGTCTCAAAGGAGTAAGCAATCATCGGCAAGATGTTGACCTCATACCGAAAGCCTGCCGGCTTTGCACCAATCCAAGAGCTTGAAGAGCTTATGAGTCTTGCAAACTCTACCTCTTCATTCTTATATCAATGGTATGCCTTATGCCTCCAATGGGAGTGGAAAGGTTGCCAAATAATGACGAATGCCAAGCAGAGATGCGCAATCAAGGCTGCGGAATATGACCCCACGTATGTAGCTCCTACTTCTTTTAGGGTTATGGCCATCCTATGTAACAAACTGCTTGACAACCATTTATTGGCCCATCCTTACATTGACCAAGTCCTTATAGAAGAAGAGATACACGTTGCTAGCCACCTCAAATCTGGCAATGTGCTACAGGATGTCCTAATGTATATCATGCAAGCATCCATTATATTGCATGAACTTGACCGTCATGCCCAATTGGAATACAACCCAAATTTCTACCAGGGCTGTTGTCAAATTAAACACACCACGTTGTGCTTTAATGCCCTTGCCTCGTCCTATTCAATCCTAGGAAGGATTTTCATATTTCCACGAGGGGGAGGGGGTAAGGTGATCAGGAAAACATAACACAAAGGAAAAACATAATGAAGAGTTGAACTACGCATAAAAACTTAAGAGCAAAGCGCACTTGGAAAATTCATGTCTTTTCTTTTAATTTGTTATTTCTCCAATTTCACGTTCTCGTGCAGCTTTTCTAATTGTTCAATTCTTTCATAATGTCGTAATTCAATCTTGCCTACCCCATCAAAACTAATTATGGGTACTGTTGCATGGCATGTACCCACAATGGCAATACATGAAAAAGGCGGTAAGCTTCCGTTCATGGAAGAAGAATAGGCCAAGTACGAGATAAGTGTGGAGACATGAGGATTTAATCAATTCACCTTTAAGCACACTCTAAACCTGGACCAAGCCATCCTAGAGGAGCCAGCAATAAAGCAGCTGGTGGACAAGTGTACTCTTTGGAAGTATGTGGAGGAAGTGGGACAAGCGGTGGATTACAGTGCTTGCGAGAGTTCCCGAGGAGTTTTGATGCTCGTAGGAACTGTGGCATAGTGACAGTAAGAAGAGGGGATGTTTCCCACTAGGTGGAGGTACCACTTAATGTTGAAGTGGTGGAGAAGGCCCTTGGCTTGGCCCCCAAGGCTGTGAAGCATTATAGAAGAGATGTATATGCCATGTTGGAGATGAATAGGAGTGAGGTGCACACAGTGGATGGAGCAAGTTTGGCAGACATTCCAAACCCCCGAAGTAAAGATGCAAGCAAAGATGGTCCACGCCCTCTTCTCAGGACAGAGATACAATGCTTTGATGAATAGGATTAGTGTCTCGATGTTGGAAAGCATAGCAACAGGGTCCCTTGAGGAAGTGGATTGGAACGGGTTTGTCATAAAGACCATCGAGATAGTAGCAAAGGCCCTTGCTACGAGTGCAGCAGCAGCTGGAGGAGAGTTCCCAACCTCTACCGTGAGATCAGCCCGCAAGAAGTCATCTTCCAAGGCTTCTACCATCAAATACGGTAGTGTATTGACGAACATTATTCACGAGGCCACCAAGGAAGCATGGGGAATTGAAGAGATAGTAGCACCCTCCCAGCCACTGCATCGTGAGGAAGACAGATCGAGTGAACACACCATAAGTGACAGAGAAGAGCCTGAAGCACCATCCACTCAAGCCGAAGCTAGGGAACAAGGAAAGGTGAAGACTGCCAAGATCCAAAAACAGAAGAAGGAAAAGTTAAGCAAGGAAGAGAAAGCTGAGTTGAAAAGAGCACAAGAAGAGTCCAAGAGAATGGAGGAGGAATGAAGGAGAAAAGAAGAGGAAGAATTTGAAAGGATCACAGAAGAATCAAGAAGAGTCAAGGAGGAGAGGAAGAGAAGATTTGAAGATGAAGCTAAAGAAATAGAGGAGCAAGGAAGACTAGAAAGAGAGATCCAAGTCCTAGAGCAAGAAAGCCAGGAGTCGGGCAATGTCAAGAGCAAGAGGATGCCCTAGCGTTTCAGCTATGGTATGAAATAGAGGAGCAAGGAAGACTAGAAAGAGAGGTCCAAGTCCTAGAGCAAGAAAGGCAGGATGCCACATGAAGAAGCACACAAGAGTTGAAAGATGACTTGGAAAACACAAAAAGAGATGTGGAAGCTCTCATGGCTATGACAATAACAGAAAGAAGACTACATTTTTTAGAGTTAGAAAGCCCTAAGCAGATCCGGGAAGAACTATCAGAGAGATTCGCAGAGGCACAATTGCAGTTTACCATTGCGAAAACAAGGAAGGAAAACAATAGAAGAGCAGCTGAACCACCACAATAAGGAGAAGACACAGATGCTAGACTTAGTGAATTGCCCAGTCTTCCCCTACTTGAATTGCCATCGAAAGAGCCAGAAGGGCACAAATTCCCGAACACATGGTAGCAGCCCAAAGAAGAAGGCAAGAGCTTGCAGAGCAAGCCTAGAGGAGAGCAAGTTTATGGACACAGCAACTCCCTGAAGAGCCCATGTCAATACACAAGGATCCCCATCCCGTCAACTGGTCTCAGGAGTTGACTATATGGCGACAACAGGAGTTCTAGACATGACCATTTGAGCTGTCCTTTTCTTATTTACGAGCTTTGGATCGTGTTCTACCACTGGAGATGGTGGCAAGAATCAACAGAATGGCTAATGACCTCGCCAACAGATGGATAGAGGAGAGAAACATTGTAGTTACCAGATGGAGGCAGGAACCAACAGATTATTGGCAGGATAAGGTGAACCAGGTTCCCAAGACTGTCCAAGGCTACGAGGTGCAACCAAAGTGGAGAGGAAGTATTTGGGATACCAACTTTGATGCCTAGACTACTTTCTACAACTCATTTCTTGAAGAGCGGAATGACCTCATCTACATGCCTTACCCCCGCAGACATGGAGTCGACCATGACAGGAATCTGCATGGGCCCCTTGACTTTCCAACAATCTACAATGTCAATGCATGGACTCCCGAGGGATGCTTGGTTTTTAGATTGGAGGATATCCTTCCATCCATCAACCGCTTCCTCGAGGATTTCTCCTCATGTTTAGACCCGTCATTTATAGTAACCTGTAATTACCTTAGGCTCATTAAGTTCTTGCTTAAGAAAAATCCTGCAGCTAAGGAAGCCCACCTTCCCCCCGCTCTTTTTTGATATCAACTTAGGCATCAATAGTCGCACCATGGCTAGGCCCATGATGAGGGCAACCTTACTCCCCTCCTGCATGGAAATCCTAGAGGACATGAGCGATACCCGCTTTACGAGGTGTAACCATCTCTTTTTGTCTTCAACACCTCTGAAGGTAAGAGCTAGCATCGAAGAATATCTGCAAAGCTGCACATTTTTGACTAAGTGCCTGAGGCCACCTCGTGGACCATCCGAGGATGATAGGAATACATCATAAGAACTCTTTTTGTATTCCAGTCATCATCACAGCCATGATCAATAAGTCATCCAAAAAAAAGGAGAGAGAGAGAGAGAAAGAAAGAGAAAAAAGAAAAAGAAAAGAAGCCAGTACCAGGAATGAAAAGAAAGAGGGCACTAGAGGACAAAAAGATGCAAGAAAGAGAAAACAAAGGTTTGAGCTCCCCATGAAACATCTTGAGTGCCACATTCACTGGATCTAGGGTTTCCACCTAGCCCCTTCCCCACCTCACGCTTAGGGCACATCAAGGGCATGACTACCAGACCTGTCACCCTAAGCTCTGCACCGCACCCATGATGATGAACGAACTGGGTCCTCAAGTGTGGGACAACACCATGGGCTTGCCCAAGGTTCGACCCAACTCCCACTTCCACTGCCACGTGCATTACACGCACCACGGAGAGGAAAACACACCGCTTAGGAAGTGCACAACTTTGCCTTGCAAGTTAAGATCGGGCCATATCAAGGAGAAAGCACATCAACCAATGGATCGGCCCCAACACCATTTTCAATTTCAAGGGTAGATCTTTGTCAAGACAAAGTAGATTTTTTTCAAGACACCTTTCCGGAGGGACCCAATTCAACACCATTTTCAATTTCAAGGATGAATCCCTCCAACATCATCCTCAACAAGGGCATGTATACAAACTCAAAAGGCCACCCAACCACCAACACTACTGTTGAGATATCGAGCTCCACTCGTGATATGCCAGGGTGACCGTTGTGCATTTATGTCACCGACTTGTCAGTTCAGATGCGGTTGGTACACTGCCCATGAATAATAGCTAGATGACAGCTATCCTTATCTACTCTAGTTTGTGGCTCAGTTAGTATGCCACCTTAGTTAGTTGAGTTTGGTTTGAGACCCATATATAGGGTTCTTCTATTTCTATGTACTTGATTTTTTTTTGGCTTACACAACTAAGAAGAGGAAAACTGTTTTCAGCCTCCACCTTTGTGTGTATTCCCCCATTGTGCAAGCAAGAAAGCTACAAGTGAGACTCCTTCCTTCTCTCCCACAATCTTGACAACTACCACCTTCCAAGCTACCAACCATCAGTGCCATGGGACTGGCACTCGGCTAGGAGGGGGTAATGTTTAATGCAACACTAGCAGCAATAGGAAAAAAGCGAGAAAATAGAAAAATCTGAGAAGCAAGAAAAGACGTAGGGCAAGCATGGAGAAGGCTCCTAAAAGAATAATAAGTCCGAAAAAAATACAAAAGCATGGGAAAAACTGCCAAAAGTCCAAGGCGCAGCCGTCAAAGTCTGAGGAGTTAAAAGCAAGAAAGCGCACCTTTAAATGCAAAGGCACTCTCAAATCCTTATAAAAGAGCGCCAGGCTCCCTCTTGTGCAAATTATAAACTTAGAAGGGCAGTAGGACTAGCTAGGAATTGAAATAATGGAGAAAAAGGGCCTAGGCCATGGCCGGCCATGTAAAAATTGAGGATGACCGCCCGTGGGAAGTAGGGCATTCTTCTCTTCTTCTTGCCTTCTTACTTGTGCTTGAGAGAGGGAGTGAGTAAGTGTGAGGGAGTGAGTGTTTGAGAGTGAGGGACCGAGGAGAAGAAGCTACCCATCTCCTCTCTTCATCTTCTTCTCTTCTCTACTCTTCTATTGTCTCGCGCGGCTATGGAGGATGGAGGTTGTTGGAGAAGAATTGATGTTGCTTGAGCTTGCCTCAAGGATTGTGGAGCTACCGGCGTGCATGGGAGAGGAGGGTACTCAATCAGGCATCAAGGTAAGCTCACTACACCCCATAGGTAGGGAGGGCGCGTCGGCTATGTGAGAGGTAGCCATGGCTATTTGGATTGAAACGCTTGACCAATAAGCGGTCTGTAGGTCTCGAGGGTTGAGCTTGTAGCTCCCTTCACAAATTTTGTGGGATCAAACCCTACTTCAATAGCCAACAGACAACCACATGTGATTAATGGTCGATCAACACACATCAATACATCCGTAAAATGAAACAACACTGCTACTAGTGAATGTGTTTTGGCCACTAGTGCATGAATTGATGTGCCATAGCAAGAACAGTGCCCCAAACTGGGCTGATAGCCTGAGCTGTGAGCGAGTTCCTCTTTTCTTCACCCAGTTCTTCTTCTTCTTCTTCTTCTTCTTCTTCTTCTTTCTTCTACCACTTCCTTCTTTTCTCCTTCTTCTTCTATTCTCTCTTCTTCTTCTTCTCCTTCTCCTTCTTCTATCTCTTCTTCTTCTATTCACTTTTCTTCTTTCCTATTTCTTTCTCTATTCTTCTTCCTCTTCTTCCACTCCTCCTCCTCCTCTTCTGTTCTTATCTACCTCTTCTTCTTCTTCTCTAGCTCTTCTTCTTCTTTTACACTACCTTCTTCTTCTTCTTCCTCTTTCCTTCACAAATCAACAACAAGCAAAAAGCTTCAAAAGAAGACTATAAAAGCATACTATATCTTTTTTAGACCAATGATAAAGCTAAGCAAAGTGAACTTTCCACTCCCAATGTTGCCACACAAAATGTCAAACAAGAGAAGCTTGAGTTTTGTATTTTGCATTTTGCATTTTGCGTTTTTAGTTTGTGAGTTTTTTGTGGTGTTGAGTTTGTATTACGTGTATTTTCTTATTCTAGCAAAGCCAATGTTACCAGTCTTGATTATACAAACCGGTTTCTTCCAATTCAGTCTTCTTAACCTAGCCCTATGGGTTTTCAAGTATATGCACAAGCCTCCTATTCCGCCACACAGTAGGAGTGTGAGAACCTTAGCAGTTGCATCATCCTTTATCCCATCAAAGGAACCAAAATGTTGGGTTAAATGCACAACAACCAAGACATTGGATGGACTTCTATTGTTTTAGAAGTTCCAACTCACTTTGGTGACAATCTCTCATATTGTCTCTTGACACTCCACTCTCGCTAACCATGCATCCCTTTCTCTATCCCAAGAAAGCAAGAACACAAGACTAGCTTTGAGGTATAGTGAACTCATCAACTTGCCTTCCCATGTTGTAGTTTACAATCTTAAAGGGTCAAAGATGGTTCCATAACCCAAGAAACACGATCCAATGAGGTTGCTCCTTTACATCCACCACTGAGTATACTAACAAGTCGAGAAGCTAGTAGAAAAGAAGAAGAAGAGAAAGAACACAAGATAGAGCTTCATCTTTCTCAAACCCTTGCTTAACACACCTCTCTCTCTCTCTCTCTCTCTCAATAATAGAGACAGGATGATAGAATAATATAAAGATTGAATGGTTGTATTAATAGAGCTTTTGCAATATAGAGGTATCAAAAGAGTCAATACAACTGAGACCTCCCACCCTTATATAGACCCAAGATTAGAAATAGGATTAGGTCTCTTCTCTAAGATGGCTCACCATTTTAGGGTTAGGATTAAGGTTAGGGTTTGCATTACACTTTACATTTAGGATTTCCATAGCAATGAATTAGGATTTATACCCTCTTTTGGGCATCGTACTCACTTTGTGGGATCTAGGTCAATCCTTCCTTTAAAGCATTATTTGTCCTTAAACTAAATAGACCTAGTTTAAGCTAATACAATAAAAAATTCATGCTACAATCCACCCAATAGTTGCGAGAGTGACAAATACAATTGTGGGAGATAGATACAATGAGCATGATAATACAGTCATGATGGTCTCATGTCCACGAAGTACAAGAATAATACATAGGTGCTTGAAATAACATTTTTACACCCTTGAAAGACCAAGATGGAAAAGTCAAAAAATAAAAAATGGAAGACAATCCCAAGGTGTCCATCGCACCTGCTGCTCTAAACAAACCATAAGAGGAAAATAGAGGAGAAAGGTGCACTGAGAAAAAAAAACTGAAGACATGAAGTATAGAAAAAGTCTTGAATATAAAAGGAAGCACACAATAATAAGTGCACTGTGATATGCTAGCAAGAGAGGCACCGGGCGCATTGCAATTCATTTGTAAAAGAGTGAAGGGTTCTCTCCCGTGCAAATTGTAAATAATGAGAGGCATAAGTTGAGGCCTATGCTAATAGGAAGGAGAAAAAAAGAGAGTAGAGGAATGGGCAAAGGCCAAATCAAAAAGGGGATGGCTGCCCAAGGAGGGGAGAAGGGCATGTATAAAAGTCAAGAAATCAAATAAGAAGCTCATTCTAATGTGTAGTCAAACGCCCAATGCCTTCGTAAATATGTCAGGTACCTGCTCCTCTGTGCTAACATAAACTAGATCAATAAGACCTAGTAAAACCCTCTCCTGCACATAGTGATAATGCACCTCAATGTGCTTTGTTCTAGCATGATAGACTGGGTTATTTGCCAAGTGTATACTGTTCATGTTGTCACAATAAATGACAACTGGCCCATCTGTAGGCTGATGCATATCATAAAGTAGCTTATGCAACCAAGCTACCTCACATGCAGCCATTGCTGCACCCCTGTACTCAGCCTCTATGCTCGACAAGGCAACTGTACGCTGTTTCTTGCTGCTCCAAGTGACTGCATCACTCCCAAAAGAGAACACATATTCACTGCTAGATCGTCTATCAGAAATACTACCAGCCCAATCAGCATCAGTGTATCCATGCAACTGTATCTGAACCCCAGTCTCATAAAATAGTCCATACTGCAATGTGGACTTCACATACCTGAGTATGCGTCTAGTCGCATCCAAATGCAGTTTCCTTGGAGCCTGCATAAACTGACTTACCAATCCAACAACATAGCTCAAATCTGGCCTGGTAATAGTCATATAAATCAAACTTCCTACTATGCGTCTGTACATAGTAGGGTTTTCGAGAAGCTCACCTGCATCTGCGCTCAGCTTCACATTCTGCTCCAAAGGAACTGAAATAGGCTTATAGCCTGTCATCCCATATTTGGATAGCATGTCCAATCCATACTGCCTCTGCAAGAGCCGTATCCCACTTGGTGATCTAATCACCTCAATGCCCAAGAAATAACGCAGCTCTCCCAAATCCTTCATCTCAAACTTATGCTTCAATAGCATTTTCACATGAAGGATATCTTCATCACTGTCACCTGTCATAATCAAATCATCAACATAAATGACAAGTAGCATAATACCTTTCTCTATTTTTCTCACATAAAGTGAGAAAACTGCCTTGGAAATCTGAAAGCCAATAGTGACAAGATACTGTCCTATCTTGTTAGACCATGCTCTAGGTGCTTGCTTCAAGCCATACAAGGCTTTCTTCAACCTGCAAACAAACTCAGGATGAACAGCATGCACATAACCTCGTGGCTGCTCCATATAGACCTCTTCTTGCAAATCACCATGCAAGAAGGCATTCTTTATATCCATCTGATGTAAAGACCATCCCTTTGATGCAGCCATAGCAATGAATGCTCTTATGGTTGCCATCCTTGCAACCAGACTGAATGTTTCTTCATAATCAATGCCATATGTTTGTGCATACCCCTTGACTACTAATCTTGCCTTGTATCTGTTCACAGAATCATCTGCATTGTGCTTCACCTTATAAACCCACTTACAGCCACTTGCATTCTTACCTTTAGGCAAAGGTACCAATTCCCATGTAGCATTTTCTTCCAAGGCATCCATTTCTTCATCCATGGCTTTCTCCCATTTTTCTTTTCCCATGGCTTGCTCAAAAGAAGTGGGTTCTGGTTCTTGTATCACTTTGAGCATATATGCATAGTGAATGGTTGTAAATCCATCATATTTCAGCCTATCCACAGGATATCTAGCTCTGGTAGACCTGTGCAAAGTAGGTTCACTCCCAGGTGCTCTCAAAACATCCCTGGTCTTCCTTACTCCAGGTGTAACAATAGAAGGAATACCCAACTCATCATCAATGCTCTGTTCTGAGCCACTGGATTCACCATCCACATAAGAGTGACCTGCATTCACATCAAACATGGGTGGATCTACCTTCTCTTTTCCTTTTTGTGATACCTGCATACCACTATCTGCATTGCTTTGAGAAGATTCTCCTGATCTCAATCTGCCTGTCCATGGCGAAGAATGTGAACCACTGCTAGAGGACGCTCCAGGTCCACTAATATCTTGTGTGCTGCTGTGAATTCTGTGCAGCATTACCATTTTGTGCATCTACATTATCAATCACATTTACTGGTTTATACCAGGTACTCATCTCATTAAAAAAAACATCTCTGCTCACTATAAACTTACGAGTAGAAGGGTTATAACATCTATACCCTTTTTGCTGCAGAGAATAACCAATAAAGATGCACTTTTCAGCTTTTGGATCCAACTTGGATCTCAACTCATCTGGCACATGAACATAGGCAATGCAACTGAAAATTTTCAAATGAGAAATATCTAGTTTCCTACCAGTATACCTCTCCTTTGGAGTCATGCCATGTATTGCTGCAGTGGGAGTCTTGTTCATTATGTAGACTGCTATAGCAACTGCCTCAGCCCAGTAAAAGTCTGGCAGGTCTTTTTCATTGAGCATGGCACGAGATACCTCTCCAATATGCCTGTTTTTTCTTTCTACAATTCCATTTTGTTGTGGGGTATGACTGCATGGATATTGCTGCTTTATGCCATGCTCCTGCAAGAACCTTGCAAACTCATTTGAGAGGTACTCTCCCCCTCCATTTGACCTTAGGCATTTTATTTGCAGGCCTGTTTCTTTTTCAACCACAGCTTTAAGAGTTTTGAAATGCCCAAAAACTTCACTTTTTTTTTTCATAAAATACACCCAAACTTTTCTACTATAGTCATCAATAAAAGTGACAAAATAATGACAGCCTTCAAGAGATGCAGCTTTAGTAGTCCACACATCAGAGTGGATTAATTCCAATGGCTTCTTACTCTCTTGAACATGTCTAGGAAATGGTTTCCTTGCCTGTTTTCCAAACTGACAGGCTTCACATATCTTATGCATTTCTGCAACCTTGAATTTTGGCAATCCTGCAATAATATTTTGGGCCTGCATTGATTTAAGTTGCTGTACATTAACATGACCAATGCGTTTATGCCAGATATCAATATCTGCAACTACATCGGTCCCATGTGCACTTAGGGGAAAAAGCAATTGCTAATGCGCAGGACAAGGGAAAGAGTATAGACCATGACCAAGGGATGGCAGAGATGAGAATGGAGATTGTACGGTTGCAAGAGCTCGTTAGAAAGCCTGTGAGATCACATGTACAATGTGTGTACTGCGGCAGCAATCACCTCCCAGTGGAGTGCCAAGATCCTAGATCTCGGTCGTGCTCAAATTGCGGTAGATTCAGACATGATGCAGCGCATTGCAAAATGCCGAGGAGATTCCCATACGCACATCAGTACAACCCTCCAATTCTGAGAATTAGACAAGTTGGGTAGAGACAAGGTAGAAGACAAAAAAAACTGAGAATAAGACCATCTCCCCAAGTTAGGACCAATTGGGTCAAAAACCAGAGAAAATCACAACTACACAATCTAGAAGCGACCTCTAGCAACCTGGCCAAGAGACCCCGACCTGACTTAGAGCAAAAAACTGACCTTTATATGGTAGCCCAGCCTTGATAGAGCATAGAGGGAGCACCATAAACCCCAAAAAATCCTTAGGAGCGACTAGAGACCACGAATAGGCCACCTAATTTCTTTGGCAGGGGAACCCAGTTAGCTCTTCTAGCACCAACTGACTCAAGACCTGTCGTGCCTAGGTTGGAAATGAACCCAACTGGTATACCCAGGCCACCAAGGCCTTTTGTGACTCACCCACCTAGCGATGCTTCTGTTCACTTTGTGGAGGAGCCTAATGAGGAAGAGGCATATGTCAATCCGTATGTATCCTACGACGAGGAGGGCAACCTAGTCCTGATGGACTATCGGCTAGTGATGGTGATGGCTTTAGGAAGAGGACGAGGCAGAGGCTTTGGAGGGCCTAGCTGGGATCCAGTCACATGCTGGACTTGCAGCCATCCAAGCCACATTTCATCACACTGCCGAGAGCAAGAACAAGCTAACAAAGACAAAGCAGGTATCCGATGCACAGAGTGTGGAATCACACATCTGTTTCCTGACTGTCCTAGGCGGAAGCCATCAACAAGCGCTGCCAACATGCCATCGGTGCCTTTTGGGCTCTTTGGAGTGGAAACTTTTGGTAGTGAGGATACGCCCATCCCGCTACATGCTATGACGCGAGCTCAGACGAAACAAGCAGGCATCTCCTTGCCAGGGCCAAGTAACCTTGATGCAACCTCAATAGGGAAGAAAAGCCGAAGGAGACGGAAAAAGAGAGCCGAGGTGAAGATAACCCTTAAAATTGAGGAAACGACCACACTAGTAACGGGAAAGAAGGTCACAGAAGCAGAGACAGAGACCTCAGCTCCTAAGACAGCAGAGCTAGGGAGTGCCAAGGTAGAGGAATATCCCCATCCCAAACGGCAACTCGAGGCTATAGCCAAGGTCAAGGAGTGGGTCAAGGATGCCCAAAAGCACCTCGAGGACATTGAACCCATATTGGACGACTTCTCCAGTGTTAGCACACCAGTCTCACCCTCAAAACCACAAGCTGGGAGCATACCTGCACCACTAAGAGCGACTCAGCAGCAAGGCCGGAGGGAAGCTTACCAGGGCAGATAGAATGCATGGCCTAGAACTGCTAGCCTCAAAGGAAGACAAGGGTCCAATAGCCTCCTCACAACTTTGCTGTCCACTCCAGTAACTCTAAGCTTGGAGGATCTGCTTAGGCAAAATCACTCCTTGTGGCAGGAGTTAAAAGACTCAATCGAGGGACATGCAGAACTTGCAGGTGCTGATCCGCAAGATCATGATGCAGTTACACGGATCCCAAGTCTAACTCTACACTCAGATCCTAAGTCTTTGCACATCAATTCTTTTTGGGAAGGCACTGAAATGCACGCAGTTTTGCCCGTCCTAGCCTTAGGAGACATGACTCAGAAAGGAATTGTAGACACAGGTGCCGGTGTTAGTGTGCTGAACCATGCGGTCCTAGAGGCATGGGGAAACCCTCCTGTAGAGGCTGCTAGATTCAATGTCACGCTAGCAAACGGAATGAAGGTAAGACCATTTGGGGTCCTAAAGAATTGGCCAGTAAAGATTGCTGGTGTGCAATTTTCGGTAAACTTCATTGTCGTGAAGGGAGTGGATTACGACATACTATTAGGCCGACCTTGGATGAGGAATGCACGAGTCATAGAGGACTGGGGCAATGGATTGATTTTCCTAGGGAACAGAACTAGTGCAGTGAGGGTAGAGATGGACACTTGGACGACGACACCTGTCGACCTAGCTACCATCTCGGCTATGCTAAAAGGAAATACTCAAACGACCAAACCTTATGGATCGCTCACTAGATATATTCCTTGCCCTGAGGATGAGAGGGATTGGATGCACGTTTTGGCAACCATTGACCTACCATTCTCGGATGAGGAAGGACCACATCAGCAGGCTGCTAAAGTCGCAACCATGCCGACTGAGGAGCCAGTTGTGCCGCACTGCATGATGGCAGGAGGCTCACTCAACCCAGGAAAACCGGCCTCGTCCCGCATCCCCAACAACAAATTAGAGCTTCAAGAAATCGTAGAGTATCTGACCGGTAAATTGAACGGCAATTTAGCTGCTAACTTAAAACCTCTATGTGACCTTTTAGCTAAACCAGAATGGAAATGGACCAAGGTCCATGACCTGAACTTGTTATATAACTGGGCTTTAGTTACTGACGACAAGGAGATTGAAGAGGGAAGCTTGGGGGATGATGAGGAGTCAGAAGGATAGGACCCGGACGATGAGGAGTATGAGGACTGTCACTCTACGGGAGAGGAGAGTGAAGAAGAGGTAGACACGATAGAGTATGACACGGAGGGAAAAGTGATAGAGCAAATCAGGGCAAACTTAAGGCCTAGGAAAGAAGGGATCAGTCGAAATGAAAAAGGAGTCATGTTAATGGAGTGTGACAGATCTTGGCTAGAACGAATAGGAGCCGTGGATTACGAGCAAGCCGGAGTAGCACAACCATGGGTAATTCCAGTGCTCAAGTTAGATTCTCCTACAGAACTACAACCCCCTGGGGAAACACCTTCCTCAAGTGAGGGATGCGAGTTCAACTCAGAATCGGAAGTTAGCACTGAAACTGATCCCGAGATACCGCAACCCTCTAAGGTCAAACGCACCAAGGGAGACTTGCCAGTCCACCTGAGGCACAGGAGGCTAAAGGAGGAGGTTAGGAAGCAAGCAAGGGACTCAGAAGTGGAAAGGCAGAGGAAACCACAGGATCTACCCAAACGGTTTACAAAATTTAAAAAGGGTGACAGAGTGGTGGTCCTGTTAGGTGCAAACAGACAAGGTCAGACTAATGAGCCGATCGAGGGACCCGCCAAAGTCAAAGAGGTTAACTTGGTTGGGAAAGGCGGAAAACCAAGACTGGTGTTCGTTGTAGATGACTTGGTGGAGGAGGAAGAGACCAAACTTGTTGTGCTCCTGCAAGAGTACGTTGACATGTTTGCCTGAACTTAAGGGAGTCGACCCTAGGGTCATGACTCATAACATCCCAATGGTTCCAGATGCAGTGCCAACAAAACAACGACCTTACCCCATGAATCCCAAGCACGCTCATGCAGTAAAGGAGGAGATTGATAAACTCATGAGGGTAGGTTTCGTATATGAGATCGAGCACACGGACTGCGTATCACCTATCGTGATTGTCATGAAGAAAAATGGAAAAATCCAAGTGTGCATAAACTACAAAAAGGTGAATGCCGCTACGAAAAGGGATAACTATCCTTTACCTTACACCGAGCACATGCTGGAGAGGGTAGCAGGGAAGGAAGCCTACAGTCTTTTGGATGGTTTCTCGGGTTACAATCAAGTGCAAGTGCACCCCGACGACAAGCACAAGACTGCCTTTGCCACGGAATGGGGCGTGTTCGCCTACATTGTCATGCCTTTTGGGCTAATGAACGCACCTGCAACTTTCCAATGCCTAATGTGCACTATCTTAAAGGACATGCTTAGGCGCGAACTGGAAGTGTTCGTAGACAACCTATGTTTACACTCTAGTTGGGCCGAACACTTGGAGAAACTGAGAGCTGTCTTTGAAAGGTGTAGGCTATACCACCTCTCGCTAAACCCCTTAAAGTGCCAGTTCTGGGTAAAACACGGATGCATCTTGGGGCACGTAGTGTCAAGGAACGGCATTTCTACTGACTTTTCCAAAGTCAGAGTCATTGTTGACCTACCGCCACCCGACAACTACAAGGGAGTTCAATGCTTCTTGGGACACACTGGATATTATCGACAATTTGTGCTAAATTATGCATTAATAGCTAGACCTCTGTACAAGCTATTGATAGTGTTTGAGTGGACGGAGGAATGCCAGCGCGCATATGAGGAGTTGAAAAAGGCTCTTACGAATGCACCAATCTTGCGAACCCCAGACTAGAACGTAATGTTCCATGTGCACATAGACGCCTCTAAGTTCACTATTGGAGCCATGCTATACCAGCCTGGTGAGCATAACTTGGATTACTCTGTGAGTTTTGCCAGCAGGCAGCTCACAGAGACCGAGATGAACTATTCCACGACGGAAAGGGAGGGGCTGGCCATGGTATTTGCAGTAAAGAAATTTAGGCATTACCTGTTGGCCACTCCCTTTGTCTTCTTTGTTGACCATCAAGCCCTACTGTATCTTGTGAACAAGCCTTGCGCTACGGGGTGCATAGCTAGATGGTTACTCCTTGTACTGGAGTTTGACTTCTCTGTGGTTGTACGCAAAGAAAAGTAGCACTACATGGCTGACCACATGTCCCGCATACCCACAGGAGAAGCCGCTGGGCAAGGCATGCCTGATGATTTGCCGGACGCCCATCTTTTTAACTTGTCTAGTGAATGAGAATTATTTAAAGCGGATCTGACGCCGTATTGGGCCGATGACATAGTGCAAGTACTAGAAAATGGATTACCAGAGCGACCCATTGAGAAGGCCAGGCTGAAAAGACTTATCTTGAAAATCCAGCCATACCAACTAATAGCTGGCCAACTCTATAGGCTGGGACAAGACGGTCTATTGCGCAGATGCGTGTGTGAGCACGAGATGCACGATGCATTAAACGAAGCACATGGTAGAATCGCTGGAGGACACTTTAGTGGGGACACAATAGCCCGAAAGGTGCTACAATCCCAGCTATGGTGGCCCACCCTATTCCACGATGCAGCTAAATTTGTAAAGCACTGCGATGAGTGCCAAAGGACCAAAGTGCCTGTGTAAAAGGACAAGATGGAGTTGACCCCTGTCATAGCCCAACAACCCTTCGAGAAATGGGGCATCGATTTTATTGGACCTGTCAGTCCTGCAGCACAATATTCCCAAGCTCGATACATCATAGTGGCGATCGACTATCTAACGAAATGGGCAGAGGCACGAGCCACAAGGAAGAACGACGCTAGGACCACCGCAAAGTTCTTGTGGGAGCAGGTCATTTCACGATTTGGCTGTCCAATCGAACTTGTAAGCGACCAAGGCACACACTTCATTAATGAAGTGATTGCCCACTTGCTCTCTACCTTTCTAATAATTCATCGAAAGTCCTCTCCCTATTACCCTCAGGCTAATGGCCAAGCCGAATCCACAAATAAAATCCTAGTCAATGTGCTTACAAAAGTCGTGTCTACTTCGAGAAGTGACTAGGACAACAAGCTAATGGCGGCCTTGTGGGCCTATCGCATAGCTTATAAAATGGCTGTAGGACAGATGCCCTTTAGGCTGACTTACAGAACTGAAGCCATTTTTCCCTTAGAATTCTTCATCCCTAGTTTGAGGCTAGCAGTCCAGGAGCGTTGGGAGGGAAGAGAGGCTTGGACCAACCGCTTAATGGAACTCGAGCGCTTAACGGAGACCTGACTCCTCGCCACTCACTCTCTGATTTGTGAAAAGGCTCGACGAAATATGTGGTTTGACAAGCATGTCAAGTAGCGAGACTTCAAACAAGGGGACCTTTTTCCTGCTGTACTCGGTAAAAGGACATAAACAGAAGATGAAGTTTCGGGGGCTAGGGCCTTTCAGAGTACGCGTGATCGGTAGGACCGGGAATGTCGAGTTGGAGACACTTGACGGTGAAGGAATAGGCTTTTTTAACGGCAGCCGCATTAAGAAGTACTATCCTCCTTCACATCCATTACATGGGCCACCCATGCTAGAACCCCCACTGAACGTCTGCATGGCTACTGTAACTGACCTTACAGATCAGGATGAAGAAGCAGTGGCATCGGTGTACCTGCGGATCACAGTCACAGCACGAGCGGTGTATTCTTTTGAAGCCTTGATTGATGAAGGTGCCGACTACAACATCTTGATGCATGACCATTGGACACGTATTGGTCAACCGCAACTATAGCCCACTAACGCTAAACTCACCCTGTTTGGGGGTACTGCTTACCCACTCCTAGGGAAGTGCAAGGTGGTCATTTCCATTGAGTCTGAAAGTTTACCAGCCTTCTTCCATGTGTTACCTGACACTAAGGGAGTTGGTAATGTGTCACTATTGGGTCGCACTTTCAAGAAGCAAACCAATTGCAATGTGGATTACAACCTAAACCGCATACATCTTGCTATCAGCAATGTGCGCATAGTGATGACTTTCAGCAAGGGCTGTCTTAATTCCCCCACTTTTACGAAGCCACCGGTAGAAAACCCTACGACCACGCTTCAGCCCGAGTCTGAACAGACAGAAACTACGGCCTCGTGCCGGGCTCTTAACCCCAGGCCCAAGCCCACCAAGAGCGCTTACAAGGCCAAAGAGTCCAAGTTTCTATGGGTGCCGAAACGGCAGAAACCACATCCGGGTAGACCACCCAAGTATGATCCTAAACGTCAAAATTATCAACCGTCCTGACCCAAGAGGCAGCCCAGGCGCTATCGCTGTAGACACACAACCATGCCGCGCTGGATTCCCAAAGATCTCTTGCGGGCACAAGGATACTACGAGGGCAATCCCTGGATTTGGGTGCCTAAAAGTGGCCAGCTACGAAGCCCATCTACAAGCAATCTCACCCTAATGAGAGAGGCTTGCACAAAGGGCGGCCAGCACATAGTCAGCATGCCCTGGCGAGCTGTGGCTAGCAAGCCTCAGCTCATCTATCGACCAAAGCACATGCCATAGGCCTTAAACTTACCTAATCCAGAGAACTTACAAACCACTATGACTGTTCACTCAGAACCTAGCACAACCCCCATGCCTCCGGAGCCTCCTGCAGCATCTCAAAATGCTTCAGAGTGCAAGGCCCAACCCGTGACACCGATGAGGAAGTCACAACTATCCAGTCCAGTTGCACCACCCCCGCCAGCGGGTCTTAAACCTTCATACGCAATACGACCTTTCTTCTCTTTGGCTAAGGACCTTGCCGCAACTTCTGGGGATGACTTAATAACCTGCATTAAAATGTTAGACGAAACTTTCACTACATTTGCTAGAAGCTATGAGAGGCTAGACCTAGGTCTTCTTGACAAAACGCTTGCTTCGGAAGTTCGTGCATTACCATGCAATTGGGAGGAATACGAACTTATGACCACTAAAGTCCCCAAAATTGCTGCCGAACTGATAGCAAACGACGAAATCTCGAAGGATCAAGCTGCCCTCAGAAGACTTATCACTTCGTATCGTAAGCCTCCTCGTTCTGCTCTTGAACAAGAGTTGCAAGAGCTCAAGTAGATGGCAAGCTCACCTTCCACATTCTTGCGGCAATGATTTACGCTAAGGATCCAATGGGAGAAAAAAGGTTGTCGCATAATGACCAATGCTGAGCAACACAGGGCAGTTAAAACTATCGAATATGACCCCACTTATGTGGCACCTATCTCGTTTAGGGACTTGGCCATCATCCGTAATCAGCATTTGGACACCATGTGCTCGCCCACCCCTACATTGACCAATTCCTCACCGAAGAGGAATTACACGTTGCCAGTCGCCTCAATACTGGAGATCTCTTCCACGACGTTTTGACATACATTTCCCAAGTCTCCATCCAACCATCTACTCTGGATTGTCATGCCCAACTTGAATACAATCCAAGCTTCTATGATTGGCTATTGGCTAGGTAAGTCAACCCACGCGAAACATTGCTTACCTCGTCCTTCCTGTGCTAATCCTAGGAAGGATTCTTTGAAAGATCCCCGACGGAGGGGGGAGCAATGTGAGCAAGAGCAGAGCAAAAATGAAAAGTTATGCTATCTAGCTAGCAGATTGTTATAATTAAGTAAGTTTCTATGGAAGAATACTGCAGAGTAAAACAATAGCAATGGTCAAACCTCTAAGCAAGTGTACCCATTTTAAGCACATATATTTTTCTCTCAAACTGAGTTTTGATTAGAAGTAAGCCAATTGTTAGGCATTAATGTTGGCATGGTGTGTGGACAGGTCACCACCATGGTAGGATAGGACAAAGGGGGAAAAATCCCATTCTCTGAAGAGGAAATGACCAAATTCGGCATCAGCATCAAGATGCGCGGATTCAGTCAGTTCAATTTCAAGCACACACTGAATTTGGATGAGGCCATCCTGGAGGAACCCGTGATCAAAGAATTGGTGGACAGATGCCACCTCCACAAGTACGTGGAGAAGGTGGGGCAAGCTGTGGATTGCAGCATGTGTGCAGATTTCCTAAGGAACTTCGACAAGAGCCGGAACTGTGGCACTGTCACAGTAAGGACAGGGGAGCAAGAAAGAAGAATCGAAGTGCCCCTCAATGCAACAATCATAGAAAAGGCCCTAGGGCTTGTGCCAAAGAAAGAGAGAAGGCTGAGACGAGATGTTTACACCATGCTGGGGGTCAAGAAAGAAGCGGTGCATACCGTGGATGGAATCAGCTTGGCTGACATCTCGGACCCAGCGGTGAAATTACAAGCAAAGATGATCCATATCCTCTTCTCGGGCCAACGTTACAATGCGCTGATGAACATGATCGGGGTCCCACTGTTGGAAAGCATAGCAGCAGGAGTTCCTGAAGAGATAGACTGGAATGGATTCGTACAGAAGACCATTCAAAGTTTAGCTGCCCTGCTCACTCTGGCGGAAGCACCAGTAGGAGGAGAATCCCCTGTCTCAACTGCGTGCTCCGCAAGGAAGAAACCTGTGTCAAAGGCAACTACAATCAGATACGGGGGCATCTTGACAGCCATCATAGACGAAGCAATAAAGAATGAGGGCGTCACAGATGAGGAAGCTGCGCATCAAAGCCCACCTCACCATGAAGGAGGGGAATCAAGCGAAAGAACAGTAAGCGACAAGGGAGAGTAGGAGGTGCCACCTCCACGAGCGAGCAAACCCGAAGAACAAAGCAAAAGTGATAGGAGACAGAAGAAGAAGAAAGAGAAATTAAGTAAGGAAGAACATGCTGACATCAAAAGGGCTCAAAAAGAGTCTCGAAGGGCTGAGGAAGAAAGGAGGAGGAAAGAGGAGGAGGAGCTTGCTAGAATAAGAGAGGAGTCAAAGAAGGCAGAAGAGGATAGGAAAAGAAGGGCAGAGGAAGAAGCCGAGGAGCAGCGACTAAAGGAACTAGCCAAACTGGCGGAAGCTACACGGAGATCGGTGGAAGAGACCCATGGGGGCGGAGAGCTCAAACCCGCAAGCCCTGGCCACAAAGCCGAAGCCAACGCAAGTGTGGAAGCAGCACCGGTGGGTAGAAGATATACTTCCCTCCATAAATCATTTTCTTGTGGATTTCTCTTCCTCCCCTGATCTAGCATTCTTAACCACTTGTAATTACCTCAGACTTCTCAAATTCCTGCTACTCCAGAAACCTACAGCAGAGGAAGCCTATCTTCCCCCACTCTTTTTTGATATTAACCTAGGAATAGACAGTAGAGCCATGACTAGGTTGATGCTGCGCGCTACTCTCCTCCCTGCCTTCTGCTTAGAGCTCTTAGAGAATATGAGTGACACCCGTTTTGCAAGGTGTAATCACCCCTTCTTGTCCACCACTCCTCTAAGAGCTAAAGCCAGTATTAAAGAATACCTACAAAGTCGCACATTTTTATCACAATGCTTGCGACCGCCCCGTGACTAAATAGGTGCCCCATACCTTACCCAATGTACTCTCTCAAAAAAAAAAGTGCTTTCAGTCTTCCTTCACTATTATGGTGCACCACCCTCATTGCATCTAGAGTCCTCTCTAGCCCCTCCCCCACTTCACACTTAGGGCACATCAAGGGCAGGACTTTTTAGACCTGTCACCCTAAGTTTTGCACCGCACCTCCAATGCCGCACGAACTGGGTCCTCAAGTGTGGGACATTACCAAGGGCTTGCCCAAGGTTAGACCCATCTCCCAGTTTCACTAGCACGGGCACCATGCACTACACAGTGAGACCGACACACCCCCTAGGAAGTGCACCACTTTTCTTGCAGGTTATGTTCGTGTTTCAAGAACGGGCTGCTTGGTTGAAGGACATCATCTACTACATCCTCCAATGACAAGGAAATTTTCCAAGAGTCGGAAATGACCACATTACCGTAACTTCAGGCGCTTCGCTGCGAAGGTTTAAATGGCTCAACAGATTTCATGTTGCCAATCATCCACCTACTGATGCCTACCAAATCAAGCAGAAGGAAAACCCACTGATGGAGCGGCCATTGGCATAGATCTTAGAACCTCATCGTCCAATGATCCATGCCCACCACCTCAAGATCTACGGATCGCTTATTGATACCACAAGCCTGAAGACTTTCAACTCAAACTGAAGATCCTCTACTCACCGCTAGGGGTTTTCAGCCCAGGCCACGGCTTTTCAAGGCAACCAATGTTCTGGGGGTTTCTCCAGAATAAATCCCTCCAATACCATCCTCCTAAGGGATTGCCTATTGCTTCAAGCATTTCGGATACTCAAAAGATGACCGGCTCCATAGGGGCGCTAGCACAGTGTGAAGGATGCCGAGAATCTTCATGAAGCCTAAAGCATGCCGGAATCTCTACTGGTCATCGTCATCAAACTCCATCACCTCTCATTCACAAGCATCAGTGTCATCTCCCCACCAGTTCCACCTAGCAATAGCACCATCTATCCCACTACTTCCCACCACAGTGCCATGGGACTAGCACTTGGCTAGGAGGGGGTAATGTTTACCACAGCACAGAGGAGCAAGAAATGAAAAAAGAGAAAAAGAAAAGGCGCCTTAAATGGCAACTAGACTCGGGAAAAAATTAAATGCATGGGCACGATCCTCAAGAAGTCTTGGAGTCGCCCAAGGAGAGTAAAAGATTAAAAAGTGCACCATTGAGTGCAAAAACACTTCCAAAACCTTGTAAAAGAGCACCAGGCTCACTCCTGTGAAAATTGTATGCATTAGTTGGGGATAGGATAGACTAGAACGGTGGGAAATGAGGAAATGGGCCTAGGCTAATGGCCGGCCATGTAAAAAAGGGGGATGACCGCCCATGGAAATTAGGGCATGTATATAAAGTTGGAAAGTGAATGGGAAGCTCATTCTTGTGTATGGCAAAAGCTTCTTCTTCTTCTTCTCTTGTTTCTTGCCTTCTTGCTTGTGCTTGAGAGAGGGATTGAGAGAGTGTGAGGGAGTGAGGGAGTGATTGTGTGAGAGTGAGGGATCTTGGAGAAGAAGCTCTCCATCTTCTCTCTTCATCTTCCCTTCCTCTCTTCTCTTCTCTTGTCTCGCGCGTGGCTATGGAGGATGAAGCTCATGGGAGAGGGATTGAGGTTGCTTGATCTTGCCTCAAGGATCGTGGAGCTACCGGTGTGCAAGAAAGAGGAGGGCACTCGATCAAGCATCAAGGTAAGCTCACTACACCCATAAGGTAGGCATTGCGCATCGGCTATGTGAGAGGTAGCCATGGCTGCTCGGTTAGAAACACGAGCAATAAGTGGTCCGTAGGTCTCGGGGTAGAGCTTGAAGCTCCCCTGTAATTTGGTTTTGTAAGGATTTCAAGAAGATCTAATGGAAATATAGCATCAATACGACACTATCACAAAAGCCCAAGTCCATGTATCATTGCAGGCATAATCTTCTGGAGCCAACTCAACAAACAAAAATTGCAAGTAGATGGAATTTCATTCAATAAACACAATCAATGTCTCCAAAAACAATGCCCTTGCTTTCAATTCCCCTTTTCCCCCTTATCTTCTATTAAGCTTAAAACCTTAGTTAAAAAAGGTTCCTTCCAAAATCCTTCTTCACACTACATGCATGCCAAACTAGTTAGTCTAAAGCCTCATTCACACTATTGTTGTTTAAAACTAGTCTGGCACAAGTCCTATTCACATTGCATGCACAAACTGCTTGTCAAAAATACTATTCACACCTTTAAAAAGCTAAAACCAAATGTCGTAAAAGCATAAAGGATTTGTTGTATACACATTGCCTTATTGATAAATCCTTAGTTTAAAATCTCAAAATAGCACCATTATAATTGGGATTAGACACTATCATTGAGCAAAAATGCCACATGGTAAGACCTTCCCATATCCCATAAAAACAATGTTCTATTTCCACTATGCACAAGTGTCAAGTTCATTGTCCAAAATCAAATCCAATGCCATGAAATCTTTAAGCCAAAGTCCAACAAAACCCCAAATCTCATCATGCATCCCAAAACTATCAATGTAAAGTCCCATCAAACAATATATGCCATGAAGTGATCAAGCCAAAGCAATGTATCTTTCTATATCCATCTTATTGATAAGAAGGACACTATAATAACACTTGAAGTCAAAGAGCAACTGATTAAAGAAAAATCCCCCCAAAAAATATGAAAGTCACGAAGACCAATTGATGAAGAGAAGAAGATCAAATGAAAAATTCCAAGGAGACAAAGCAAATGAAGAATATCAAATGAAAAAGACAAAGGAAATCAACAAGAGCATGGACACCTATTATAAATCCCACAATTGTAAAGTCCACCGCTGGCACCAATGATGTAGCCAATGGGACTTATATGATAAGGGACTCAAGTGGGGCAATTTTATTTTGTAATCACATCCCTGATGACAATGGCAACTGGTAATGTGACCACACATCAAGGGGGGTTTCGTAGCATATTTGTTGCATATGTATGGGAATTAGATCTAAGAGAATGTGGAGAGATAAGGATGATGAGTGGAAGGATAAGGATCCAAGTTGGCAAGTCAAACTTGATCCAATGCAATGCATCCAACATAGACAAGAGCCTATTTAAAGAGGAAACCTAATGCAATGTCTGCATGTAGTTTTCTTTGCTTTCTCAAACTTATGGATACTTCCATCTTTGACCCCCTTGAAATTTTTAGTCCACTTTTGTTTTCCCTTTCTGGAGTACGCTTGCTTTGATTAGTTGGTGGACTCTGGTTCTCCCAACTTTCTCATATGTCTTCATCATATTACCTTCCAAATCTTGGAATTACCTCATCTTTGGTATAGAGACGTTGAGCTTTATTTTTCTTAAACCAATCAATTCCCAAGACACACTACAAGGGATACAGGCCTCATACCGACTTTCAAAGTGACAAGAATGTTCATAAAAAATTTTCCCTCCGTCGTCGCAAAAAACATCAGTATTAGCAATGCCATAGAATAGTCACTATTATCGTCGCTATATGCATCGCTATTAGTGTCGCATATGCGATACATATAGCGATAATTTGCAACGCTAACTCTGCAATGCTAATAGCGATGCATGCAGTAAATTTTCAATGCTAATAGCAATGGTTACATGGAAAAAAGAAAATTTTGTGGCAGGGCAGCAAGCTGGCCTACCACAAATAGCAATATGTGCTTTATTTGGGCCATACAAAAGAGTTACAGTAAAGTGTACAATGCTCGTCTCCATGAAGGAAAAGTGTACTTGAATCCATAAGACTGATACATAAAATAAATACAATATCGTGTAATGAAAGCGATGGTACAATCGTGGCAAGATACAAAGGATGATAATAAGATAGTGCATAGAAAATGCCTACATAAATGACATGACCAAAAAAGAAGAGGATGTGCACTCCATGGATCAAAGGGCGAGCTATAGATCCTCGCCATCCGAAAGCTCGTCCCGCCACCGCAAAGGAGCATCGAACAGACTCTGCAAAAAAAGAAACAACTACACATTAGTCCACCATACAATAATGCATTTTAATTAAAATTAGTAACTACAAACAAGAAAGATGAGTGACTTACTAGGCCTCCACGTCCATACAATCAGTCGATCAATGCAGTGAGACCATGTCTCTCTGCATATCGAGTCTCTAGGCCGGTGGGAACATGGTTTGTAATGGAGTGTTGTAAAGAAAACAAAATACAACTGTTAGAAACACGATTGTCAGTACAAGGGATATTGCAAAAAAATAAGCAAACAGAACAAAAGAAAAACTTACAAAGTCCTCCAGATAAGTCCTGTAGCCGCCAATCCCAACATGATGGACCACTCTTGCCTACAGTCGTACCCTCGCCGCCTCGTATTGCTGTCTCCAACATCCGAGAGAATCTGTAGCCTCCTCCCTGAGTTGGCACCAGTCATTTGCGTCTAGCCACTCGGGCTTTGAGGCCCCACTCTTAAGTGCCTTGCATGCATCCGATGAGTCTGTATGACATGTATGCATGCATGCACTCCATCATGCAGCATGTGGAGAACCTATCTGCTGTGGCAGGTATCGGAAACTCCTCATGCAAGGATGCTACTATGTAGTCCTTGCTCCCCTCCGATATGTTCTTCCAATGATCCAAGACGTTGTGCCAAAAAACCTGTTGGCATAACTCTCTCATACAAGCCATCACCCACCCTCCTCCCTTGATCATTCATGATGATGGCTCATGTCCTATCATCTACGAGGTATCCATACCCCTTTGGGGATGCCTAAGATGTGTCCTCTCCTACCTGTGACTACACTCCTAGGCATATCTAAGAGACCCTTGTACATCTGGTGTACCTACGGGGGTAGTATCTCTCGGAGTAGAACACATAGGGATGCCACCTCTGCAGACGGCTAAGCAAAAGCTGGAGTGACTGGAGTAGAAGTCCCCATAGGTGTGACAAATCCCATAGGTGACGCAACATGATGCACCTATATCCCGAGCCGACTGCAGGCTCACTGCATCCACCTCTCTGTATCATCTCCTAAAACCACTCCCTGCGTTCGGCCCAAGTCTGGAGCATCGACCTACTGGAAACTGAAGCATTAGAGCACACTGAAGTAGATCTAATAGAATGGCATGATGGTGTCCGAGATAGCTCCTGGCCTGCCATATCTCTGAATTGAGCCATTTGATCTAGAGACATGCGTGTGAAGATCTCCTGTAGCTCCTCGTTGCTCATCCCTCAAAATATTCACTCATATTAAGTTTACTCTTGTAGTTCACTCTTGCTAATTCGTTCTTGAGAGTTCATTCTCGCAAATTCACTCTCTTGATTTCTCATTAGTTCACTCTCACTAAGTCCACTTTTCTTACACTATGCACCCTTGCCCTTCCCATTAGGCTACCATTGATTCATTAATCGCTTAATGATGATGTTACCATATAGCGGCATTCCTTCCACATATACATAGGAAATTTGAAAGGAACAAAACTAGATTTTGCACCATTCACTCTTGTATGTGTGCTGACATACACCAAGTCAATCTCACCTGCTAGTACCTTCTCTCTCACAAAGTGGTAGTGTACCTCAATATGTTTTGTCCTGGCATTGGAACACAGGGTTCCTAGCCAACTGTATACTGCTCATGTTGTCACAATAAATGACAACTAGACCTTCCACTTGCACATCTAAATCAGCCATTAACTTTTGTAGCCATACTACCTCACATGCTGCAATAGTAGCACCTCTATACTCAGCCTCTGTACTCGACAAAGCAACTGTAGATTGTTTTTTGCTGCTCCAAGCAACTGCTACACTACCAAGAGAGAACATGTATCCACTGGTAGATCTTCTATCAGACATACTACCAGCCCAATCTATATCTGTGTATCCAAACACCTGTACATATGTACCTGCCTCATAGAAAAGTCCATAAGGTAATGTGGACTTCACATATCTCAATATGCATCTGACTGCATCCAAATGTGGCTTTCTAGGTACTTGCATAAACTGACTCACAAGACCAACAACATAGCTCAAGTCTGGTCTTGTAATGGTCATGTAGATCAAACTCCCCACTATCCTCCTAAACATAGTAGGGTCTTCTATCTCATCCCCAACATCAGCACTCAACTTTACATTTTGCTCCAACGGGACTGAAAGTGGTTTGCATGCTGTCATACCATACTTGGACAACATATCCAAGCCATACTGTCTTTGGGACAGCCATATACCATCATCACATCTGATCACCTCAATGTCAAGGAAGTACCTTAGCTCACCTAAATCCTTCATCTCAAACTTCTTCTTCAAAAATTCTTTGACTTCAGCAATCCCACTATCACTATCACTTGTAATAATCAAGTCATCCACATAGATGACTATGATGACCAAACCTGCATCTCCCTTTCTCACATAAAGTGAGTGATCAGCATCAGAAACATAAAAGCCAATATTGACAAGATACTCTCTGATCTTGTTAGACCATGCTCTAGGTGCTTGCTTGAGCCCATAGAGCGCCTTCTTCAACCTGCACACATACGTGGGATGCTCTAAATCTTCATAACCTGCTGGCTGATCCATATACACTTCTTCCTACAAATCACCATGCAAGAAGGCATTCTTCACATCCATTTGCTGCAACCTCCAACCTTTGGCTACTGCCAAAGCAATCACACATCTGACAGTTGCCATCCTAGCAACTGGACTAAAGGTTTCATGATAATCTATGCCATATGTCTGGGCATAGCCTTTTGCAACCAGCCTAGCTTTGTACCTACTAATAGAACCATCTGCATTGTGCTTAATCTTATAGACCCACTTACATCCAATAGCTTTCTTACCCTTCGGCAATGATACTAGATCGCAAGTCTTATTGGCCTCTAATGTAGCCATCTCCTCATCCATTGCTGCATCCCAATGAGCATGACCAACAGCCTCCTCAAAACATGTGGGCTCAACATCCTCAACTAGTTTCACCATGTAAGCATAATGGTGAGCTGCATAACCTTCAAAACCAAATCTTTTAACAGGGTATCTGATCCTGCTAGATCTGTGCACCACCGGATCACTCAATGGAGCCTTTACATTATTATGAGCTCTCTGTACACCTGGTGTCTTGACAGAAGGAATACCAAGCTCATCATCTAAGCTCTCTGAGCCACTGGAGTCTCCATCAAGAACTGCATCAATGCCATCTGACACTTTATTCTTTCCTTTGTCTTTACCTGTAGTGCTACTAGATGCACCTGAAGATGTAGAGGTACTCCTTAGTCTCCCAGACCAAGGACTACCAGATGATGTCTCTGGTCCATTAAGAGTCCGTGATTCTTTCTTTTCAGTCTGCACATGAGTATCATGATCATCATCATCATCCAATGCATCACAACTAGATGCATACCAACTGCT
The DNA here is from genome assembly GCF_053477565.2 of Lygodium microphyllum. Lineage (NCBI taxonomy): Eukaryota > Viridiplantae > Streptophyta > Polypodiopsida > Schizaeales > Lygodiaceae > Lygodium > Lygodium microphyllum. Next base: position 124,721,043 of record NC_141137.1, on the reverse strand, counting down.
CATTTAATCAAAGATGACATCCCTGCTCACTCTGAACTTACATGTGACAGGGTTATAACAGCGATACCCTTTCTGTTCTAAAGAGTATCCAATAAAGACACATTTTTCTGCCTTTGGATCAAGCTTCTTCCGCAGCTCATCTGGCACATGAATGTATGCAACAAAGCCAAATACCTTCAAGTGTGATACATCAGGCTTCTTGCCAGTAAAGCATTCTTTAGGAGTCATCCCATGAACTACAGCTGTGGGAGTTTTATTCATAATATAAACAGAAGTATGAATAGCCTCAGACAAAAAATGCTTAGGCATATTCTTTTCAGCCATCAAGGCACGTGCAACTTCTGCAATATGCCTGTTTTTCCTTTCTGCAACACCATTTTGCTGTGGGGTATACCTGCATGTGAACTGTCTCTTTATCCCATGAGACTTCAGAAAATCACTGAACTCATTCGAGAGGTACTCTCCCCCTCCATCTAACCTCAAGCACTTTACTTTCAAGCCTGTTTCTCTTTCAACTGCAGCCTTGAAAGTTCTAAAGTGCTTAAATGCTTCACTCTTTTCCTTCATAAAATATACCCACAGCTTTCTAGAACAATCATCAATGAATGTGACAAAGTATGAACTGCCTCCAAGAGATACATTTTGTGTAGGCCCCCAAATGTCTATATGCACAACATCAAGGATATTTCTGCTTACATCTCTGTCATGTGAAAAGGGTTGTCTTGCCTGCTTACCAAACTGACCTGCTTCGCATACCTTATGAAATTCTGCAACTCTAAATGTAGGCAAACATGTAACCAACCCTTTGGACTGCATTAATTTCAGCCTTTGTACATTTGCATGTCCAATGCGTTTGTGCCAAATTTCAATATCTGCAACAACACCTTTTCCTTTAGGATACATAGCAGCATTCATAGTAGGAATTCCAGCATCCAGAGTAAACATACGTCCAACTCTACTTCCCTTTGCTACCAACCTGCAGTTGTCGTTGAAGTCTTCTACAAAGCAGCCCTTTGCATTAAATTTGACTTGCAGCCCTTGCTCTACCATTTGACTGACTGACACCAAGTTCTTTGTAATAGATGGCACATGTAATATATCTGAAAGACTCTTTGTCTTACCATCATGCAAGGACAAGGGGAACTTTTCCAATGTGTGAAATTGGGTGGCATGAATCATCACACGTCTGCACATAATGTGCATTTTGCAAATCCTACATCTCTCCAAACCATTCTGCATGGCTGGTCATATGATTGGATGCACCTGAATCAACATACCAAACATCATCATGTGTTTCCTTTCCTATAACAGCATTCAGCATATGCTGCATAACAAACATTCGTTCATTTTTGTCTTCATTATGTCGTGAAGATGATGTATAGTTTCCTTGCTGCAACTTACCACTGCGAATATCATCTTTCTTAGCATAACATTGGGCTGCAATATGACTTGTTTTGCCACAGTAGTGACACACAATACCAGAGTTGTTAGAACCTCTGTTCTGCCATCCACCTCTTCCTCTAAAGCTCCCCTTGCCTCTAAAGTTACCACGACCTCCTGAAACTTGCATATCGCCAAATTGCTAATTCAATCTATTTTGCTGGTTGTCACTACCATGTCTTGTACCACGGCCTCTTGAAGAGAACCTACCATGTCCCCTTCCTGAACTAGAGTAGAAAGCTTGGACCTGTTCACCACTTCTTTCAGATGTCTCACTCTGCATGTTGATCTCTTCAGTGATCATAAGGGAGACCAACTCATCAAAATCTGGAAATGGCTTTCTGACATATACAGAAGTTACAAAAGACTTCCAAGCCTTTTCATTGTTAAGTCCACCCAAGGTAGACGACACCAAATCATCATCATCTAGCATTTCATCAATCGCTGCCAATGCATCTGCAATGCTCCTTACCTTTAGTGCATACTCATTGATAGACATCTTCCCTTTCTTCAATGTATTCAACTCTTGCTTGAGTTGAATCTTTCGTGCCTTTGTATTTACGGAAAACATACTTTCAAGTATGGTCCAAGCTGCATATGAATTCTCTGCATTTCTAATATGTCCCAGCATATTATTGTCAATTACTGCAGACAGGCAATACATGACCTTCTTGTCTTTTGCATTCCATTCCTTCCGTGCCTTTGTCTCTTCTGCAGTTGGAGGATCACTCACCTCGGGCTCCTTTTCTTCACCTGAAACAAACTCGTAGAGGCCTTTTCCAATAAGGAAGTTCGTGACACGGAACTTCCATGAAGGGTAGTTGTTTTTGTCGAGCTTCTCAATGATGGGGCTTCCACTATTCTCTACCATTATTACAAAACTAATTCCAAACAGCAAGCAAATCTTCTGCAACTCTCAACCTGTAGTGCACATCAATACACCAGATAGTCCTTTTCACTGTCTGCTCAACAATACATGCAATCTACAACCTGTTTGCAGATAAATCTTATGTTTGCTTCCTGCAAACACCTCAAGAATTACAGATTCACAATCTGTAACCTGCGCACCCACTTTCGGTCAAAACAACCGAAATCACAGTGTACCCTGAAACTACTGTCTGCAACCTTGCGGCTCTAAAACGGGGCCTGAAACGGCCTCAGATACACAAAATAATTGCGGGAAAGCCCTAAAGGGCGTATCTGCAGAATACACAGCGCTCTTCGCGCACAACAAATCTCACTGCAATCTGAGATTTTTGCTCTGCCCTACTTCCGGTGCCTCCACAGGCACTATCCAAGAGAGAGAGTGGAAGGATGGGAAAGCTTCTTACCCATGGCTTGCTTGCTCGAACCTTGCTTCTTCTCCTTCACTTTAGCCTTTGAAATCAGCCTCTCTCAGTGGCACGGCTCTGATACCATGTCAAGAATTGCATGGTGGGGGGACTTGCTCAAGATGCTGCGCCGAACACACATAGAATGCACAAGGAGAAGCTCACTCAAGAGACAAGAAGAGAGATGGAGGCCAAAAAACGTTTTATTGCTGGTTTCTTCTTCGTCTTCCACACAATTTACAATGTACACAAAGTATAGATAAGATACAACATAAAGGAAAGTGGCCTACTAAGTCAAACAATGCATAACCGACTACACTAGTCGACTGGCACTATAACTATGCCAGCTGTAAATAGGTGTAACAACCTAAATATAATAAGAAATGAGTCAGTGGCCATGTGGAGTCATAATGACCACCGACATGCTAAGTGTAGACGTGTGGACCCATCTAACCAGGCGGTCCATCATCAATGTCCGCATGTGTTGAGCTTGTCATCTCAACATGGTGTGGGTACAAGTAAACTTTGGCACGAAAGATTTATGTTAGGAATAAACTGCCATCATGTTCACACCCACACTTGGAGTGAATGTACCCTTTGGGATTATACCATATTCATATACCTATCTGAAAAACCTAAGTGATACCCTATCATTGTACCCACATACTATGTTTGTGTCTTCTTCTTCTTCTTCTTCTTCTTCTCTCTCTCTCTCTCTCTCTCTCTCTCTGTGTCTCTCTCTCTAGCTACATTGACATTGATAACTCCATTGAAGTTCCATGGATTTGTGCACATTGGTATCAGAGCTGGCGGACTAGGAGTTCCATTTTTCCCCAGCTTTCTGGGTGCTTTGCAAGACTTCCTTGAGCTTATGTTGAGCTCACAACAATGAGCTTTGAGCTTAGTCTATAGGTCCTGCATCTGAAGACTTGTAGGGCTTGTTGCATACTTGCTCTAGGCTTATCCTAGCCTTCCTATAACCTTGATTGAGGTTTACAAGCCATTTCTTACTGCTGCCCAAACCCCAAAAATATCAGGCACAAATTCATACCAGCTGTCCAAATCCTTCCTCTGTGAGATCAGTCCTCTTTTGCTTTTGCTCCAGTTTAATGATGGCTTATCCTTCCCACTTACACCCTTGTCTAGTGGCAATAAACTTGGGCATTGACTATTAACACTTGGCATTGATATTGACCACCATATCTTCAGTTTTGGACCGTGACGAATAGTCTATAGGCTCTATTAAATTGGGTAGCCCCTTGTCTTGATGCTTCATACTCCTTGATTATGCTCATTTGATGCCTGAATGACTATGATTGATGTTGGATACTTTGGGGATGTCATGCCCATGCTATGAGATGCTCTGGGATGATTCAAACACTTCATTTTCTTAGTTTTGGTAGAGATTTATGGGTTGTAATATATAGGGCTGAATGCACTTGAGAAAGGTTTTATGCTATGCCTAATGCATTTGCGCTACCTCTCTTAGGTGCTATTGATGTTGTATTCCTATATACCATGAATGCTAAACATTTGAAGATGACTTTGGGGATGTTTTGAGCTTTCCAAAATAGTCTTTAGTTGTAAAACAATTTTAGGTTACAGGTACAATACCTGTAAGAGATTTTGGTTGAGTTGTATACTGGTGAAGCTCTCTAGTACTGATTTGGAGCGATGTAATAACATATGCTTGAGTAGTGATTGAACATGCTTTGTGCCTCATATCTAGACTAAAATAGATTAGTTTATGTAGAAATTTGATGTTGTACACTATGAACAATAGGTACCATCTTGGTAGACAGTTTATGCCTAGAGTTGTTATATGCTATTTGGTGATGCATTCACATATGCTACTGATCTAAAATGTCTTTGCTATGCTGGAATATGATCAACAATGAGTACTAAAAAGTAAAATTTGGAAATATCTTACTGGTTGGATTTTGCATCTCTTCTTGGTTAGTTGTGTGACAGTTTGGGCTTGCTTTGGTGACATTTTCTTTCATTTTGGGCTACAATCATGGCTAAAAATAGTGTAGTAGCAACCTTCTACATATCAATAATCTTAAGGGTGCACATAACTTTGCCATATGGCAGAAGTAATGCTACAAAGTCTATTAAAAGACTAAGGGGATACGACTATTAGACATAGAGCTAGAGGATTGGGATCATCCAGATGAGCTTGCATGCTCTATGATTGAGCTTTCAGTTTTTGTAGACTCTTTGTTGTTCAACATAGAGAAGTTGGATTTTACCTATGCTATGTGGATGAGACTTGAGGAGTTGTATGCTCAAAAGAATGGTGCTAGCAACTTTAAGAATGATTGCTATAAGTGGAAGAAAGAGAAAGGCAAGGGTAAGAATACTAATGATAGCAAGGATGAAAAAAAGGACAACTAACCTGGAAAGAAGAGCACTATCAAGATAGAGGAAGTCAATGTAGTTGGCCATGAGAGTGATATCAGTGGTGATATCCTCTTTGTCTCTTCTTGCTTTAGTATATATTCATTGGTTGTAGATTCCGATGATGAGATGCATACTTGGATCTTGGATTCAGGTGCTTCATTTCATGTTACACCCCACTGTGAGTAGTTCACTAATTATAGTGGTGGTGACATGGTGTTGTCCACTTGGGGGACAACAATGCATGTGATATTGCAAGAATCAGCATTGTGTTGCTATAATTTTAGCATGGTTCACTCTTTAATCTCCATTTTGTGAGGCATATACCCCAGCTCAAGAAGAGCTTGATAAGCACATGGCAGCTAGATGATGATGGCTATCACACTACTTTTGGGGATGGCAAATGAAGAATATATAAGGGATTTTGGGTCATTGATAGAGTGTCTAAGAGTGATACCTTGTACATTGCATGTATTTAGTGTGTGTGATCATGTTGTTGCCATTATCAAGCAACTAAGTGTTTCTTTGTGGCATGATCGGTTTGGGACACATGAGTCAAATTGGAATGAAAGTGCTTTCTCATTTGGGTTATCTGTTGTGTTTGAGATATGCTGATTTTGACCATTGTGATCATTGTCTCTATGGTAAACATGCTCAGACATCACATAACAAGTCTCTTTTATTGAAATCTTCGCCTTTAGAGTTGGTACATTCAGATGCATATCAAATGCTAGGGTTGTCTCTAGGGGAAAAGAAGTACTTTATCACTTTTGTTGATAATGCTACACACAAAGTATGGGCGTATCCTATTCATCATAAGGGGATGAGGTTTTAGATAAGTTCAAGAAAATCTTGGCATTGGCTAAAAATATGAATGGTAAGACACTCAAGTCTCTTCAGTCTGAAAATGGTGGGGAATATGTGTCAAAATCCTTTTAGAACTTTTGTGACAGTAAAGGGATAAAGAGGGAGCTCACTACCCCTCATAATCCATCCCAAAACAAAGTCGTAGAGTATATGAATTGGACCATTCAGGATGAGATTCGCACTATGCTATCTCATGCTACATTACTCCATGGTTTTTAGGCAGAGAATATTATGACAACTGTTCACTTGCTCACTTAGTCTCACTGAATAGGACTTTGGGGGGAGGCTTCCTAAACACTAGTGGTCAAGTAAGTCACTTTCATATGCTCATTTGAGAGTGTCTGGTTGTGAGGCTTATGTGCATATCTACATGAAAGAACACAACAAACTTGAGCCAAATCCCTGTAAATGCATTTTTCTAGGATATGCTGATGAGGGTGAAATGGGGTATAGATTATGGTATCCTGAGAAAAGGAAAGTAGTACACAACAATGATGGTATCTTATGTAAAGATCACATGCATAAACAACTTGAAAAGATAGAGGAGGCTAGAAGGTTTGTATTTAGGGAAGATGTACATGTAGAACATCAAAGAATGCCCATTGGACAGCATCAAATACCTACTGTAAATGACCCTACAAATGTAGAGAATCATGCTTGCAAGGTATCTCCCATGATGTACCATAGTCTCAGCGAGATAGCACGTAGTTAAGATAGCTAGATTTGTAGGAAAACATGCTAAATTTTAGGATAGCAAGTTGTTAATGCAGATTTGCAGGCCCCATAGCCCGCAAACGTTGAACCTTCAGCTGTAGCTTGACCTGACCTTCAAGATTTCCTAATAGGTTTGTCCCTAATGCTCAGTATGCTATTGATTATGTCATGTTGACTAATTGTGATGAACCATTATGCTTCAAGGAAGCAATGGGCAGACAAGACAATAAGAAGTGGTTTAAGGCTATGTTATCAGAGATGGAATCTCTTGAGAAGAATGGTACTTGAGATTTGGTGAATTTGCCTAAAGGGAAAAAGATTCTACCATGCAAGTGGGTTTATAAGATGAAAGTCACTTCTAGTTCCTCATCAAAGTACAAAGCAGGGGTTGTTGCAAAGGAATACAAGCAAGAACATGGGATTGACTTTGATGAGATCTTCTCTCATGTAGTCAAAATGACTAGTTTGAGGACCATCTTGGGCTTGGTTGCATTTGAGGATATGGAACTCATACAAATGGATGTAAAGACTACTTTCTTACATGGTGATCTAGATAAGGATATTTATATGTAGTAGCCTAAGGGTTTTGTGGCAAAGGGGAAAGAGAAGATGGTATGTATACTCAAAAAGAGTTTGTATGGAATGAAATAGGCACCTTGAGAATAGTATTATAAGTTTGATACATTCATACAGTCTCAAGGTTTTAACAGGATCCAAGTGGATCATAGCTTATACACCAAGAAAATAGCAATGGCAGCCTGATTATCTTGGTTTTGTATGTGGATGACATTTGATTGCAAGAAGGGATGTTCATACTTTGGACACCTTGAAGTAGAGTCTACATATAGTAGTTTTGACATGAAGGAACTTGGTGAGCCTAATCATATTCTTGGGATGCGGATGCTCATGGACAGATCGAAGGGGGCTTCTCTATCTATCATAGTAGGAGTACGTATCTAAGATTTTGTAGTGTTTCAATATGGAGGGGGGAAAGTGATTGGGGTTCCATTGCCTCCATATGTGAAACTTAGTTGCAAAGAACAATCCTACATTTGATGATGAAAAGGTTAAAATGGCCAAGATTATGTATGCTTTAGTTATTGTAGTTTGATATACGCTATGGTTGCTCCTAAAATAGCATTTGTGGTGGGAGTGGTTGGCAGATACATGGCACACCTTGGCATGAAGAATTGAGAAGTAGTGAAGGGTATCATGAGATACCTCAAGGGCACAAAGGATTTGTGCATCTGCTTTGGAAAACAGAAGGCATCTATCATCATTGGATTTATGGATGGAGACGATGCGAGTCATTCAGATTGTAGGAAGTCTACTTCAAGTTATGTATTCACCTTCATAGGAGGATCAATCTCTTGGATATCTAGGCTACAGAAGTGTGTTGCATTGTCTACTATAAAGAGGTAGAGTACATGGCTACCACATTGAGGCATGCAAAGAGGCTTTAAATGTGGTATGCAAAGAGGCTTTACGGCTTTCATGTCTAGTTGGAGAGCTTGGCATTATAAAGGTTCTTGTCCTCCACTATGATAGTTAGAGTGCTATCAATTAGCATGGAATCTTGTGTTTCATGCAAAGACAAAGTATATATAGGTGAAATATCACTTTATTAGGGAAGTACTTGATAATAAGAGCATTGAGCTTGTATAGGTACATGTAGTGATGATAACCTTGTAGACCTTCTCATGAAGGGTCTTCTAGCAGAGCGATTTTCTCATTGTCGATAGATGATGGGAGTTGGATAGATATAGGTTTCAGCTTTGTAGATACTTAGACTTAGTTGATTCTTTCCTCTACCTTCAGGCACGTTGCCTTTAGGGGGTAGGTTATTGGGAATAAAGGGCCATTATGCTTGCACCCACACTGGGTGTGAATGTAGCCTTCAAGGTTGTACCATATTCATATACCTATCTAAAGAACCTAAGTGGTACACTATCATTGTACCCACATACTATGTTTGTGTCTTCTTCTCTCTCTCTCTCTCTCTCTCTCTCTCTCTCTCTCTCTCTCTCTCTCCATTAACATTGACAACTCCTTTGAAGCTTTGTGGATCTGTGCATCTCAATTTAGTCAAATTGGTTTTGCAATGTTGAAGGAGATACATAAGTAAGGTATGGTTGCTCATCTACCTCAGTAAAGTTGAAACAAACGAAGGAACCATGTGAAGCATGTATGATGTGCAAGAAACAAAGAAAGTCATTTCCACAAGAAAGAAAGAATAGAGTGAAGGCTCCTCTAGAGTTGGTGCATGCTAACTTGTGCGGTGAAATGCCTTGGGAGGATCTTCTTATTTAATGTTGATTGTTGATGACTCAGTAGGAAGATGTGGGTCTACTTCCTTTGTAATAAGACTAAAGATTTTGATAAGTTTAAAGAATGGCTAAAATTTGTTGAGAAGGCTATGATTTCAAGAGGTTTTGATGATCTTACATTTCAAATCTATTGTTGTTACTATAATGAACAGAGTCGTGCAGATATTCTACCTTCTAGGTAAATTCTCTCTTTTATATTGTAAGAAATTATGAATATTTAGTTATTTTGGTTGTTATTGAAGTACTATGTTTTTGTGATATGTAGATATTATGCAAGGTTTAGGTGAAGCATAAAACTCTTGATAAGCTATTTTTCTATGGTGAGCGATTCCTTTATACTGGATGATATGGATCTATTGAAAGTCTAGGTTCAAACATCCTTTAATTTGTTGATCCTACATATCCATTTGGATATCCATACCAATTGGCCATGATCCATGAAACTCTTGTATCATATCATCCATATAGCACATAATGTATTGAGTCATAGAATATCTCAGGTGTCAACCCAATGTGCCTAAGGCCATCGTCAATCTTTCACCTGGTCAAAGTTCTTCCAAATACCCTTAAGCTCTTTGTCTATCATCTATTTGGATCATCATCTAAGCTTCACAGTGAAAGCGCACGTGTGGATAGAGCCATCTTTATATCAGTTTGTTTGAAATTAAAGTAGTCTCTATTCTTCTCATATTTGCTATGTGTAATTTCCATGGCCTGTAATTTCTACAAATTGCAATGAAAATTTGATTGTATGTAAATATATATTCCATCATAAAATTATATTTTGACTTTCTATTACATGAGATAGCATTATATGGATGGAACGGCTTGTAGCAATAAATTGGTAATCCTATGATGATGTTAGAGGTTTGGTTAGCAAATGAGCTCTTAACAATGTTAAGTGTAAGGGCAAATGTCTCCTTATGCCAAGTGTAAATAGACCTAGCAAAAATGAGGACATAACTATCCCTACTATTTATTCACTTAAGTGCAATGTTGAGATTTTTGCACCCTCCCTCTTCGTGTTGTGTGAGTCTCAAGGGGTGACCTACACAATATGAGGGGAGGGGCCTTGAGATTTTTGCAACCCCCTTTTGCATTATGAGGGTCTCGGGGGTGACCTACACAATGCAAGGGAAGGACCTTAAGATTTTTATAGCCCCCCTTCACATTTTGTGGATCCCTGGGGTGGTCCACATAATGTGAGGGGGCCTTGAGTATTTTGCACCCCTCCTCTTCACATTCTGCCAATCCCAAGGGTGATTTACACAACATGAGGCTCCCTTGTGTATGGTACTACTTGTCAAGGTCTAGATGTGTGCTAAAACCTTATCTCTTTTGGCATTCTTTGCTACTTAATTTCCCTTGGTTTAGTTCTATCATAGTCCTTGTTGCAATCTTCCTTATTTGGTTGCGGGGTCTTAGGTCAAGGATGGACACATTCTTAATGACTCTATGGTCTTACAAGGCCTGGAAGGTCCTTGATAATTCCCATGTTATGGAACTTGAAGTGGTATTTCCTTTTTGTGGTCAACTTCTTGTTATTTACAATGTTCTTTTACCTAAGGGGTGGAAAAAATCCTTAAGACAAACTAAGGACTTCAAATGATCTCCACATCTTGGCTAAGCACTTTTTCTCTGCACTAGGCCCTAGTTTATCACTTCAGGTGAATATAATTATCTTCATTATTTGCCTCTAGTGCACTTTGTATTGATTGTGATGGTTTTGAGTGTGATAAGGGATGGTTGTTTCGAGAATAGCACATGTGAGTATGGTTTGAGAATGTTTGCTTTGAGTGACAACTCCAAGACAAGCGGGTGGTGATTACATTGAAAGTAATGCTCTAACAATAATTGTATTGACCCGATTGTCAATCCAAACACCTTGAGTATGTTGGCTTGTTGGAAATGCTTTGATCAATAGTGATATTCCAAGCTTGGCCAAGGGTGGTATTTCTCATTGTACTCTGTGTTTCAACAAGTCCTGATGTTCCTCTCCGGTGATGGTCGCTCACTAAGGGTTCTCTTTCCATAGCACAATGCAAGATGTTACCCCACCTACTCTTGATAATTGAATTTATCAATGTAATTGAGCATACAATGATTGATCAATTCTTAGTCTATCGGATGATAGTCAAGGATCTTGAAACTATCCCCAAGGCAATGTCGTTGCTACTTTTTGGGCCACTAGTCTCATACACTAGTGTCGGTGTGTCCAAGGTAAATTGGGTCTCAACCCTTCAGCCCATTTTGTCATGTACTCAAGTTGTTATGGGTTGATGCACTGCACATTATTATTTTGTAATACCCTTGTGCTCCTTTGCGGGCCATAGGAACACCTCCCCCATCTAATAATTATTGAGGTGGATACAATTTTTTTTATCCCTTTCCCTCCCTTGTCATCACTGACAGGTGGTGATGGGGAAAGAAGAGATGACTTAGGGGGAAGGAAAATGACAATGACACCATCAACACTGGGCAGGAGGGGGAAAGAGGAGGAAATGGAGGATGACATGTCAATGACATGGTGAAGGGAGATGAAGTCGATAAAGGGAGGAAGAAGGCAAAGATGACACTGATGATTACGGAGGAAGAACCAGTTGACGACATCGACAAAGAAGATGATGTGGAGTGAGAGTGGAAGATGCTGATGAATAGGAGGATGACTGCAACAATGATGCCACTCCCCCCCCCTTTGGGTATAATGGACAGTCCCCGGGTAGTTAGGAGGCCCAAAACTCTTGCCATCATGCATCGTGACCACCACTCCACCTCTTCCACACACCCCCCGAAAGGCAGCGATATACCACCTCTTGCCCTCCGTCCCCCCCTTTTGCTAGAGAGAGAGAGAGAGAGAGAGAGAGAGAGAGAGAGAGAGAGAGAGAGAGAGAGAGAGAGAGAGAGAGAGAGAGAGAGAGAGAGAGAGAGAGAGAGAGAGAGAGAGAGAGAGAGAGAGAGAGAGAGAGAGAGAGAGAGAGAGGATAGAGAGACAAAGAAGAAGAAGAAGAAGAAGAGGGAGAGAGAGAGGGAGAGAGAGAGAAAGAGGTAACAGAGAGGGTGAGAGAGAATAATCTAAGGAAGATTCTTCTTCTCGTCCCCTCCTTACAGAGTGACCACACACATTGCTCTTCTCCTCATCTCCCTGGGAGTTTAACCCCCATCCCAATTGAGAAGGGTCACCCCGGCACACCATCTCTCTGACGAGAAAAGAGAGAGAGAGATTCATAAGGTGAAAGTATGGCCCCAAAACAGAGGGAGACATGCACCAACGGTAATCTCGCATCCAACAATGGAGATGTCGGCCAGAGTGTTATTGCTAATACGATTACAACGTCGGGTACGGATAATTCATATCCAAATATCCAAGTATTTTTTGCCATCTTCTCTATTCATGAGTCATAGGCTATATCACTTTGGTATGCACATGAATTCATGCAAAGAAGTAGCTTGAACTTATTCTATTATTGTAATTTGGCATTTTGATTGTTCCTTTTAACCCAACTTAGTTGCACACAACCTACTTGCCGATAGTGCAATTACAAGGAGGAATTAGTCAAGGGTTATGAATCGTATAGTCACCAAAAGAATGACATTTAAAGAAGATTGTGCATACAAGTGCTAGGTTAAAGCATAGTCAAGGGTTACAACTAGAATAATTGCCAAAAGAACACGACATTAAGAATTGGGAATAGGAATTTCTAGTTCAAAGTTGGATACTTCAAAAGTACTTAGCCTAAGAGTCTAAATATTAAGAAAAACTAGATTCTAGCTCAATGCAAGGATTGTCGGAGTCTAGTTACTTGAAATCATCTCGCACTTATCTTATCAAGTATTTACACATTAGGCCTAAGACACGCTTGATATATGAGAACAATTTCCTATTCGCTTCATGGCTTGGCTAAGAGCTAGTACAAGAAATTAATCATAAGGATTAAAGCTAAAATGTTTTGAGATCTGTTTGATAACTACGACTTCCACCAATCCAATTCAGGATTGGAATATCGATCAATGTAGGTAACCTATAGAACGTACATCATGTATAGTGTTTGAACCCCTAACATATGTCTTAGCCAAAGGAAGGGAGTGTTAAGTAAGTTTTACATGGAATCACTCTTTGATTCTAAGGAGGAGAGCAAATATGTGATGGAAAGGTTATCGCGACTATTCTTGCAATGTTTGGAAAATGATACCATTGTTTTTGTTGATTGATCAAACAACGTCCTAAATGCTTCTGCATTAAACTGGTTGTTGGGGTGTGATTTGGATTATTATTCCAAGTGCTTGTGTTTGATGGTAAATGCATGGAAGGGGTCTGTAATGACAAGTTGCCATGGGAATAAATGAATGTTTTCTTGGAAGATGATATTAGGGATGATTGCCTTGATTGCACTTGATTCTTAATTGGATTAATTAAGGAATGATATTTTGCGTGGATGTACCATCTCTAAGGTCATGCCGTATTTCAACTCGAGAGGGCACTGCTTGATTCACGGACCAAAGATCGAGTGGTGAAAAGGCCAACCACGAAAATTGTGTCTCACTCCTAGGTCACTTGGGGTCAGTGGAGCTCTGGACACCCCTTGCCTAGCCCATAATAGAGTTGTATACTACAGTGAGCCCAATGTCTAGGGCATTGGAAGATCCTATTCTAGATATTGGACAAAAATTATGGTGCCATGTGATTTGGATCGGGTACTTCTATTGGACAGAAGGGAATATATAATTTCTCCTGTATGGGCAAGAGACAAAGATTAACTTGAAGATAAGTTAAGGAAGTTGGTTGAACTTGTTTGTCAAAGGATTTCTTGCTTTGTATTTGTGTCTGTGCCATAAATTACGCAAATGAACCCCATTCCCTAAAAGGACTAATTAAGGAAGTTGATTTTAAATGTCACACATAAATATGATAGGACCTAATTAGGAAACTAAAGCTATCAAGGGAAGCGGGTGGGTGGAACCTCCGATAGGTCTGTCCTACGGCAGGGTGGTCCCAGAGAATTGGGAGGCTTCTCACTAGGTTTTACTGTCATTTGACCATTAGACATTACTAGGTTAGAACCCGACTCATGTTGTTTTAGGGGACCAGAATGGGACTATGCACTATGGGCAGATAGGTTGAGCGGCACATCCCTCTCATTTCCCACTCTCCTTGAACCAAGTGCAGCACGGATCTGCTTCGGCTTTGGTATCTCTGTATAAAGTAGGATGTCCAAGACCCGACGCTAGAATGCTATCAGGAGACCTTGACCACTAGGAACCTGGATTTCAAGTCGATCCTAGTGGGTTCAGCCGCAAACGTTCCGTTGAGAGGCGGACTCAGGAAACCCTAGGCGACAAACCCGAGAACATTCCATGGGAGTGCCGGGCGCTGTCACTTAGATTCGTCTCTTGATGAACCACTAAAAACGTGCTTGGACATCTGATAGGCAACACGTTATATATTTATTCATGTAGCCTTGGTGTATGGTCGAAATGACTTAGCAAGCCTCATCTATGCACTCATAACAAGGTCTTGTTCAAGATGGTGTGGTTCGCTCAAAATCCAAGCAAAGTTGAATGGATATTAGCATGAGAGCACATGTCTCTTCACCCCTTGAAGAGTAGTACCTATGCTTACTAATGGTGGAGTGACATTTGCCTCTAGAGATGATAAAAAATAAGGTCTCTTTTAGGGATAAAAGACATTCCTTACTAGAGATGAGGGTTTTCTCTAGCAAAATGATCATGTAGTACTCCATATACTTATGTCTGACTTGGGTTGCCTTTGGTCAAAAGGTCTTTTGGCACTATTGCACTCAAAGGTGAGTTAGGGATTCCAACCTACTTCAAGAGAGTGTCTCTTGGATGACTGAAATGAGACGAGCACTAAGCCTTGAGGTATTAAGAATCATACAGTGGTGGATGACCTACACATGAAGTTTTGTCTTACTACCCAAAAAATCATGGTCCAAGTGTGAATCAAGTGATTGGAATAATCAGGTTCATTAGGGTTCAAGGCAATAAGGGTGATCCCATTGTCTTGAGAGTTAGCAAGTACTCAACCCTTACCCACAAGATACTTTCTCCATCCCATGAGTTCGATCAGACCTCATGAAGATTTTTCAACCACTATTAGTGGTTTGGGGTATGGTGCACCTAGAGGTTGTGGCCTACTTGTGATTCCACAATGTCACAAGCTAGCCCCATTGACTTCAAAGAGGAATCCTCACAAATGACTTGGTGATCTGCAACACAAGGAGATAGGGCACCAAAGCCCATGCAAGTCGTACCTCCAAATCCGAAAAGGCAAGCTCTTTACTAGTTAATGTCTAGTCAACCGCTTCCAACTTGTTGTCAATCAATTCCTAATGGAAAACTGAGCATGTGAGGGTCCTTTTGCTGGTGTAAAACTTGCAATTTAGTCCAATGACTTGCAATTCCATAGTGATCAGTAGTACAAGGACCAAGGAGTATAAATCGATCAAAATTATATCCCCTAGATTTCCTCGAACTAGCTTTTCGGGCTTCCTGAAAAATGTGCCAAGTGCTTGCAATAGCACCCTTAGTTCTAATTGATCCAATCCACCTCCCATGTGATAAATATTTGTACATTTTTTGAAATAAACATGGAGCTAAAGTCACCTCATACTTCATCACTTACCTCTTCAGACTATGTACTCTTTAGTCCTCGTAGGAAGGAAAATAGTCAACATTGTCGAAGACTATCTCAATGCGGTATAGAAATTCTACAACATTGGTGATTAATGCTAATCAAATATCAAAGAATTTGTAGGTTTGTGGCCTTCTTTGTTTGGGCACATCAAGAATTTTAGGAGCTCACATAGTTTGGCTGACTAACTAATGGCAACAACTTTGTAGCTAGTTTGTCTACCCGTTTGTCCCAAGTGGATTGTACAACCAATGATTTGATTCCCAACCAAATTTCAACAATTTTTATTGATCATACATAGTAGATTATAACAAAAACCATTTTTGATCATTCTATTAACAATACATCCAAGAATAGGCTGCTCACAAGCACCGTGGGCTAGCTAGTCTCTCTAACTAGTTATTGTCCAAGTACTTCATTCAAAATAATGACAATTCAAAAATTTCAGTGCTTTTAAAGATTTTTGACAATAAATTTTTAATTAAAAAAATCATCCAATTGCTTCACAAAAATATTCTCAATTGTCAAGAATCGCATGGTGGGGGGACTTGCTTGAGCTGCTGCGCAACACATTGTATACACAAGAGAAAGCTCACTCAAGAACAAAGAAGAGAGATGGAGGCCAAAACGTTTTCTTGCTGATTTCTTCTTCTTCTTCCACACACTATACAATGTACACAAAGTATAGATAGGATACAACATAAAGGAAAGTGGCCTACTAAGTTAAATAGTGCATAACAAACTACACTAATCGACTGGCGCTATATCTTGTAACAAACCAAATATAATAAGTGATAAGTCAATGGCCATGTGAGTATCATATTGACCACCAATGTGCTAAGTGTAAACGTGCAGACTCATCTAGCCAGGTGGTCCATCATCAATGTCTACACGTGTTGAGCTTGCCATCTCAACACTCCCCCTCAAGTTCAACTCTATCTCTACAACTCCAAGTAAGCTTCGAAACCTTCAAAGCTTCTTTGCACCCAATGCCTTTGTGAAAATGTCAGCTATCTGATCTTGTGTGATGACATATACCAAGTCAATCTCTCCTACAAGTACCTTCTCTCTCACAAAGTGGTAGTGTACCTCAATGTGTTTTGTCCTAGCATGGAACACTGGATTTCTGGCTAGTTGTATGTTGCTCATATTGTCACAATGAATGACAACTAGATTATCTCCTTGCACGTCCAAATCACCTAATAACTTTTGTAGCCATACCACCTCACATGCTGCCATAGCAACACCTCTATACTCAGCCTCTATACTCGATAAAGAAATTGTAGGTTGCTTTTTGCTGCTCCATGTAACTGCTGCACTACCAAGGGAAAACATGAATCCACTAGTAGATCTTCTGTCTAACATGCTACTAGCCCAATCTGCATGTGTGTATCCAAAGACATGTATATCCTTACCTGCCTCATAAAAAAGTCCATAATGTAAAGTGGACTTCACATACCTCAATATACGTCTAACTGCATCCAAATGAGGCTTTCAAGACATCTGCATAAACTAAATGACAAGGCCAATAGCATAGCTCAAGTTTGGCCTTGTGATAGTCATGTAAATCAAACTCCCTACTATCCTCCTGAACATAGTAGGGTTTTCTATCTCATCCCCAACGTCAGCACTCAACTTCACATTTTGCTCCAATGGTACTGAAAGAGGCTTACATGCAGTCATACCATACTTGGATAACATATCCAAGCCATACTACCTTTGTGATAGCCATATACCATCATCACATCTGATCATCTCAATACCAAGAAAGTATCTCAACTCACCCAGATCCTTCATCTCAAACTTCTTCTTCAAAAAGTCCTTAAGTTCAACAATCCCATTGTCACTGTCATCTGTAATAATCAAGACATCCACATAGATGACTATGATGACCAAACCTGTATCTCCCTTTCTCACATAAAGTGAGTGATCAACATCAGAAATACAAAATCCAATATTGACAAGATACTTTCCAATCTTATCAGACCATGCTCTAGGTGCTTGCTTCAGCCCATAAAGCATCTTATTTAACCTGCACACATATGTGGGATGCTCTAAATCCTCATAACCTGTTAGTTTCTCCATATATACTTCTTCTTGCAATTCACCATGCAAGAAGGCATTCTTAATATCCATTTGTTGCAAACTCCTCCAACCTTTGGTCTGCTATACCAAGGCAATCACACATATAACAGTTGCCATCCTAGCAACTGGACTGAATGTCTCTTCATAATCTATGCCATATGTTTGAGCATAGCCTTTTGCAACTAGCCTAGCCTTATACCTGCTAATGGAACCATTTGCATTATGCTTGACTTTGTAAACCCACTTACAGCCAATAACTTTCTTACCCTTAGGCAAGGGCACTAAATCCCAAGTCTTCTTAGCTTCTAATGTAGCCATCTCCTCATCCATTGATGCATCCCAATGAGAATGACCAGTGGCATCCTTAAAACAAGTGGGCTCAACATCCTCAACTTGCTTCACCATATAAGCATAATGGTGAGCTACATAACCTTCAAAGCCAAATCTTTTAACATGGTATCTGACCCTGCTGGACCTGCATAGTACCACTAGATCACTCAATGGAGCCTTTACATTACTATGAGCTTTTTGTACACTTGGTGTCCTAACTAAAGGAATACCAAGCTCATCATCCAAACTCTCTGAACCACTAGAATCTCCATCAAATCCCAAATGACTAGTAGATGCATCATTGCCATCCAATACTTTCTTCTTTCCTTTGTTTTTTCCTACAACACTTATAGATCCACTTGAAGATGTGGGGCCACTCCTTAGACTCCAAGACCAAGGGCTCACTGTAGATGTAATACCAGATGATGTTTTTGCTCCACTAAGACTCCGTGATTCTTGCCTTTCTTTCTGCACATAGCTATCATGATCATTATCATCATCTAATACATCACCAATAGGTGCATACCAACTGCTCATCTCATAAAAATTAACATCCCTGCTCACTCACCTGTGATAGGGTTATAACAACAATACCCTTTCTTCTCTAAAGAGTATTTAAAAAAATACATTTTTCAGCCTTTGGATCAAGCTTCTTTCGTAGCCCATCTGGCTTATGAACATATGCAACATAGCCAAATACCTTCAAGTGAGATACAACGGGCTTTTTGCTAGTAAAGCATTCTTTAGGAGTCATCCCATGAACTACAGCTCTGGGAGTTTTGTTCATAATATAGATAGTAGTATGGACAACTTTAGACCAAAAATGCTTTGGCATATTTTTTTCAACCATTAATACCCGTGCAACTCCTGCAATATGCCTATTTTTTCTCTCTGCAACCCCATTTTGTTGTGGGGTATACATGCAAGTAAATTGCCTCTTTATTCCATGAGTGCTCAAGAAGCCACTAAACTAATTAGAGAAATACTCTCTCCCTCCATCTGATCTCAAGCACTTCACTTTCAAGCTTTTTTCTATTTCAACATCTGCCTTGAAAGATTTGAAGTGTCAAATACATCACTCTTTTCCTTCATGAAATATACCCATAGCTTCCTTGAATAGTCATCAATAAATGTGACAAAGTATTTGCTGCCACCAAGAGATACATTCTATGTAGGCCCCCAAACATCTGTATACACTACATCAAGTATATTTCTGCTCACTTCTCTATCATGCAAAAGGGGTTGTCTTTCCTATTTACCAAATTGACATGCTTCACAAACTCTATGAAATTCTGTAACTGTAAAGAAAGGCAATCCTATAACCAATCCTCTAGACTTCATTAATTTCAACCTTTGCACATTTGCATATCCAATACTTCTATGCCATATTTCAATGTTTGCAACCACTCATTTTCCTTTAGCATACACAACAGCATCCATTGCAGGAATTCCAGCATCTAAAGTGAACATGCAGCCAACTCTACTTCCTTTTGCGACCAACCTGCACTTATAATTAAAGTCTTCTACAAAACAACCTTTTGCATGAATCAAACCTACAACCCAAGCTTGCTCTATCATTTGGCCAACAGACACTAGATTCTTTGTGATTGATAGCATATGTTATACATCTGTCAGACTCTTTGTCTGGCAATCATACAAGGACAAGGGAACCTTTCCAATGTGTGAAATTGGGTGGCATGAATCATCACCCGCCCTCTACACATAACCTAGACTTTGTAAGTCTTGCATCTCTCCGAACCTGACTAGTCATATGATTAGATGCACCTGAATCAACATACCATAATACATCATGTGTCCCCTTTCTTGTAACTGCATTCATCATATGCTACATAACAAAGAGACGCTCATTTTTGTCTTCATTCTGTCATGAAGAAGATGCATAGTTTCCTTAATCCAATTTATCAATACGAATATCATCCTTCTTAGCATAACAATGGGCTGCAATATGACCTGTTTTGCAACAATAATGGCAAACAATAGCATAATTTCTAGAACTTCTGTTCAGCTATCCACCTCTTCCTCTAGAGCTCCCCCTACCTCTCAAGTTTCCTTGACCACCTAAAACCTGCATTTCACCAAATTGTTGATTGAACTTGTTTTGCTGGTTATCGCCAGTATGTCCCATACCACGGCCTCTCGAAAAGGATCTACTATGTCCCCTTCCTGAACTTGAGTAAAATGCCTGGACATGTTCACCATTTCTTTTAGATGAGTCACCCTGCATATTGATCTCTTTGGTAATCATGAGAGAGATCAGCTCATCAAAACCTAGAAATGGCTTCTCTACGACTGAAGTAACAAATGATTTCCATGCCTTCTCATTACTAAGGCCACTCAAAGTGGATGAAACCAATGTCAAGAATCACGTGGTGGGGGGAGTTGCTCAAGATGCTGCGCTGAACACACACTTTACAATGTACACAAAGTATAGATAAGATACAACATAAAAGGAAAGTGGCCTACTAAGTCAAACAATGACTAACCGACTACACTAGTCGACTGGCGCTATAACTATGCCAGCTGTAAATAGGTGTAACGACCTGAATATAATAAGTAATGAGTCAGTGGCCATGTGAGATGCATAATGACCACCGACGTGCTAAGTGTAGACGCGTGGACCCATCTAACCAGGCGGTCCATCATCAATGTCCGCATGTGTTGAGCTTGTCATCTCAACACTCCCCCTCAAGCTCAACTGCATCTCTGCAACTCCAAGTAAGCTTCGAAACTTTTGAAGCTTCTCTGTACCCAATGCCTTCGTGAAGATGTCAGCTATCTGATCCTGTGTGCTGACATACACCAAGTCAATCTCACCTGCTAGTACCTTCTCTCTCACAAAGTGGTAGTATACCTCAATATGTTTTGTCCTGGCATGGAACACAGGGTTCCTAGCCAACTGTATACTGCTCATGTTGTCACAATAAATGACAACTAGACCTTCCACCTGGACATCCAAATCAGCCAATAGCTTTTGCAGCCATACTACCTCACATGCTGCAACAGCAGCACCTCTATACTCAACCTCTGTACTCGACAAAGCAACTGTAGATTGCTTTTTGCTGCTCCATGCAACTGCTGCACTACCAAGAGAGAACATGTATCCGCTGGTAGATCTTCTATCAGACATACTACCAGCCCAATCTGCATCTGTGTATCCAAATACCTGTACATCTGTACCTGCCTCATAGAAAAGTCCATAATGTAATGTGGACTTCACATATCTCAATATGCGTCTGGCTGCATCCAAATGTGGCTTTCTAGGTACTTGCATAAACTGACTCACAAGACCAACAGTGTAGCTCAAGTCTGGCCTTGTAATGGTCATGTAGATCAAACTCCCCACTATCCTCCTGAACATAGTAGGGTCTTCTATCTCATCCCCAACATTAGCACTCAGCTTTACATTCTGCTCCAACGGGACTGAAAGTGGTTTGCATGCAGTCATACCATACTTGGACAACATATCCAAGCCATACTGTCTTTGGGACAGCCATATACCATCATCACATCTGATCACCTCAATGCCAAGGAAGTACCTTAGCTCACCTAAATCCTTCATCTCAAACTTCATCTTCAAACAACCCTTGACTTCAGCAATCCCACTATCACTATCACCTGTAATAATCAAGTCATCCACATAGATGACTATGATGACCAAACCTGCATCTCCCTTTCTCACATAAAGTGAGTGATCAGCATCAGAAACATAAAAGCCAATATTGACAAGATACTGTCTAATCTTGTCAGACCATGCTCTAGGTGCTTGCTTGAGCCCATAGAGTGCCTTCTTCAACCTGCACACATATGTGGGATGCTCTAAATCTTCATAACCCGCTGGCTGATCCATATACACTTCTTCCTGCAAATCACCATGCAAGAAGGCATTCTTTACATCCATTTGCTGCAACCTCCAACCTTTGGATGTTGCCAAAGCAATCACACATCTGACAATTGCCATCCTAGCAACTGGACTGAAGGTTTCATCATAATCTATGCCATATGTCTGGGCATAGCCTTTTGCAACTAGCCTAGCTTTGTACCTGCTAATAGAACCATCTGCATTGTGTTTAATCTTATAAACCCATTTACATCCAATAGCTTTCTTTCCCTTTGGCAATGATACTAGATCTCAAGTCTTATTGGCCTCTAATGCAGCCATCTCCTCATCCATTGCTGCATCCCAATGAGCATGACCAACAGCTTCCTCAAAACATATGGGCTCAACATCCTCAACTAATTTCACCATATAAGCATAATGGTGAGCTGCATAACCTTCAAAACCAAATCTTTTAACAGGGTATCTCACCCTGCTAGACCTGCGTACCACTGGATCACTCAATGGAGTCTTTGCATTAACACGTGCTCTCTACACACCTGGAGTCCTCACTGAAGGAATGCCAAGCTCATCATCCAAGCTCTCTGAGCCACTGGAGTCTCCATCAAGAACTGTATCAATGCCTTCTGACACTTTATTCTTTCCTTTGTCTTTACCTGTAGTGCTACTAGATGCACCCGAAGATGTAGAGATACTCCTTAGTCTCCCAGACCAAGGACTACCAGATGATGTCTTTGGTCCGCTAAGAGTTCATGATTCTTGCTTTTCAGCCTGCACATGAGTGTCATGATCATCATCATCATCCAATGCATCACCACTAGATGCATACCAACTGCTCATTTCATCAAAGATGACATCCCTGCTCACTCTGAACTTACATGTGACAGGGTTTAACAGCGATACCCTTTCTGCTCTACAAAGTATCCAATAAAGACACACTTTTCAGCCTTTGGATCCAGTTTCTTCCACAACTCATCTGGCACATGAACATACGCAATGCAGCCAAATACTTTCAAGTGTGAAACATCAGGCTTCTTACCTGTAAAACATTCTTCGGGGGTCATACCATGAGCTGCAACTGTGGGAGTTCTGTTCATAATATAAACAGCAGTATGAACAGCCTCATACCAAAAATGCTTAGGCATATTCTTTTCAGCCATCAAGGCGCGTGCAACTTCTGCAATATGCCTATTTTTCCTTTCTGCAACCCCATTTTGCTGTGGGGTATACCTGCATGTGAACTGTCTCTTTATCCCATGAGACCTCAGAAAATCACTGAACTCATTTGAGAGGTACTCTCCCCCTCCATCTGACCTCAGACACTTTACTTTTAAGCCTGTTTCTCTTTCAATTGCAGCTAGTGCTCAAAAGCTTCACTCTTTTCCTTCATAAAATATACCCACAGCTTTCTAGAACAATCATCAATGAATGTGACGAAGTATGAACTACCTCCAAGAGATACATTTTGTGTAGGCCCCCAAATGTCTGTATGCACGACATCAAGGATATTTTTGCTTACATCTTTGTCATGTGAAAAGGGTTGTCTTGCCTGCTTACCAAACTGACATGCTTCACATACCTTCTGAAATTCTGCAACTTTAAATGTAGGCAAACCTGTAACCAACCCTTTGGACTGCATTAATTTCAGCCTTTGTACATTTGCATGTCCAATGCATTTGTGCCAAATTTCAATGTCTGCAACAACACCTTTTCCTTTGGCATACATAGCAGCATTCATAGTAGGAATTCCAGCATCTAGAGTGAACATACGTCCAACTCTACTTCCCTTTGCTACCAATCTGCACTTGTCATTGAAGTCCTCTACAAAGCAGCCCTTTGCATTAAATCTGACTTGCAGCCCTTGCTCTACCATTTGACCGACTGACACCAAGTTCTTTGTAATAGATGGCACATGTAATACATCTGAAAGACTCTTTGTCTTACCATCATGCAAGGACAAGGGAACTTTTCCAATGTGTGAAATTGGGTGGCATGAGTCATCACCTGTCTGCACATAACCTGCATTCTGCAAATCCTGCATCTCTCCAAACCATTCTGCATGGCTCGTCATATGATTGGATGCACCTGAATCAACATACCAAACATCTTCATGTGTTCCCTTTCCTGTAACAGCATTCAGCATATGCTGCATAACGAACAAACGTTCATTTTTGTCTTCATTCTATCGTGAAGACGATGCATAGTTTCCTTGCTGCAACTTACCACTGCAGATATCATCTTTCTTAGCATAACATTGGGCTGCAATATGACCTGTTTTGCCACAGTAGTGGCACAAAATACCAGAGTTGTTAGAACCTCTGTTCTGCCATCCACCTCTTCCTCTAAAGCTCCCCCTGCCTCTAAAGTTACCATGACCTCCTGAAACCTGCATATCGCCAAATTGCTGATTCAATCTGTTTTGCTGGTTGTCACTACCACGTCCTGTACCACGGCCTCTTGAAGAGAACCTGCCACGTCCCCTTCCTAAACTGGAGTAGAAAGCTTGGACCTGTTCACCACTTCTTTCAGATGTCTCACTCTGCATGTTGATCTCTTCAGTGATCATTAGAGAGACCAACTCATCGAAATCTGGAAATGGCTTTCTGACATGTACGGAAGTTACAAAAGACTTCCAAGCCTTTTCATTGTTAAGTCCACCCAAGGTAGACGACACCAAATCATCATCATCGGGCATTGCATCAATCTCTGCCAATGCATCTGCAATGCTTCTTACCTTCAGTGCATACTCATTGATAGACATCTTCCCTTTCTTTAATGTATTCAACTCTTGCTTGAGTTGAATCTTTCGTGCCTTTGTATTTACAGAAAACATACTTTCAAGTATGGTCCAAGCTGCATATGAATTCTCTGCATTTCTAATGTGTCCCAGCATATTATTGTCAATTACTGCAGACAACCAATACATGACCTTTTTATCCTTTGCATTCCATTCTTTCCGTGCCTTTGTCTCTTCTGCAGTTGGAGGATTCATCTCCGGCTCCTTTTCTTCACCTGAAACGAACTCGTAGAGGCCTTTTCCAATAAGGAAGTTCGTGACACGGAACTTCCATGAAGGGTAGTTGTTCTTGTCGAGCTTCTCAATGATGGGGCTTCCACTGTTCTCTGCCATTATCACAAAACTAATACCAACAGCAAGCAAATCTTCTGCAACCCTGGACCTGTAGTACACAGCAATACACCAGACAGCCTTTTTCACTATCTGCTCAACAATACATGCAATCTGCAACCAGTTTGCAGATAAACCTTGTGTTTACTCACTGGTAAACACCTTTGAACTTACAGATCTGAAATCTGTAACCTGCACACCCACGTTAGGTCAATACAGTCGAAGTCACAGTGTACCCTGAAACTGTTGTCTGCAACCTTGCGGCTCTAAAACGGGCCCTGAAACGGCCTCAAATGCCCAAAATAACTGCGAGAAAAGTCCTAAAGGGCTTAACTGCAGAATATACAGCGCTCTTCGCGCATCTCACTGCAATCTGAGATTTTTGCTCTGCCCTGCTTCCGGTGCCTCCACAGGCACTATCCAAGAGAAAGAGTTGAAGGATGGGAGAGCTTCTTACCCATGGCTTTGCTTGCTCGAACCTTGCTTCTTCTCCTTTGCTTCAACCTTCGAAATCAGCCTCTCTCAATGGTGCAGCTCTGATACCATGTCAAGAATCGCGTGGTGGGGGGAGTTGCTCAAGATGCTGCGTTGAACACACACTTTACAATGTACACAAAGTATAGATAAGATACATCATAAAAGGAAAGTGGCCTACTAAGTCAAACAATGACTAACCGTAACCGACTACACTAGTCGACTGGCGCTATAACTATGCCAGCTGTAAATAGGTGTAACGACCTGAATATAATAAGTAATGAGTCAGTGGCCATCTGAGATGCATAATGACCACCGACGTGCTAAGTGTAGACGTGTGGACCCATCTAACCAGGCGGTCCATCATCAATGTCCGCATGTGTTGAGCTTGTCATCTCAACAACCAAATCATCATCATCAAGGATTGCATCTATTGCTACTAAAGCATCTGCAATGCTTCTCACCTTCAAAAAATATTCATTGACAGACATTTTCCCTTTCTTCAAGGTATTTAGCTCTTGCTTGAGTTGAATCTTTCGTGTCTTTGTATTTACTAAAAACATGTTCTCGAAAATTGTCCAAGCTGCATGTGAAGTTTTTTCATTTCTAATACGTCCTAGCATAGTATTATCAATGACTGTATATAGTCAGTACATCACCTTTTTTTCTTTTGCATTCCATTCTTTCCATGCTTTTAATTCATCTGTAGTCGGAGGGATACCCAGCTCTGGCTCCTTTTCTTCACCTGAAACAAACTCATAAAGGCCCTTTCCTATTAGGAAGTTTGTCACACGGAACTTCCAAACACCTCAAAAATTACAGATTCAAAATCTATAACCTTTGCACCCACTTTCGAGCAATACAGTCGAAATCATAGTGTACCCTAAAATTGATATCTGCAACCCTTGTGGCTCTAAAGCGGGGCATGAAATGGCCTCAGATGCCCAAAACAATTACGATTAAGTCTATAAGGGCTTACCTGTAGAATATATAGTGCTCTGCTTGCACACCAAATCTCACAGCAACCAATCTGAGATTTTCACTCTACCCTGCTTTCAATGGCTCCACAGATACTATCCAAGAGAAAGAGTGGAAGAATGGGAGAGCTTCTTACCTGTTGCTTGCTTGCTCAAACCTTGCTTATTTTCCTTCACTTTAGGCTTCAAAATCGGCCTCTCTTAGTGCTATGGCTTTGATACCATGTCAAGAATTGCATGGTGGGGAGACTTTCTTGAGCTGATGTGCCAAACACACACTATATACATAAGAGAAAGCTCACTCAAGAACAAAGAAGAGAGATGGAGGCTAAAACATTTTCTTGCTGATTTCTTCTTCTTCTTGCACACACTATACAATGTACACAAAGTATAGATAAGATATATCATAAAGGAAAGTGGCCTACTAAGTCAAACAATGCATAATAAACTACACTAATGGATTGGTGCTATATCTTTGCCAATTGTAGGTAGGTGTAACAAACTAAATATAATAAGTAATAAGTTAGTGGCCATGTGAGTATCATAATGACCACCAATGTGCTAAGTGTAAATGTGCAGACTCATCTAGCTAGGTGGTCCATCATCAATGTCCGCACGTGTTGGGCTTGCCATCTCAACATCAATTGCACCCTTGTTATAAGCACACTATCTTCACTACAATCGAATATTAGCAATCATTCAGTAAGAAACAAAAAAACTAGCATGGACTCTTAATTTCTCATGAAGATTTGGCATTCAAGGCTGAATTTTTTACTAGATTTACTGATGTAAGAAATCATCCATGTTCATTTTGTCAGGCATGCATGTTCTAGTCTCAGACTACCCATAGTGATTATGATTAGATTGTTTGTACCCTCTTGCTACCCTTTCTTAAATTCTTTCCAAAACCATAAGCCACATATATTTTCATTAAAAAATATAAAAAATCTCAATGAAATACCAGAAACACTCATGTTCTTTATCCTTTTCTAATTATGCCTAAAAATCACTAGAAGCAAGTAATTCACCTAGTTGTTATGAGTGCAACTACTTTCATGTGCTTATTGTGTCAAGCTCCAAAATCAACAAATATGAGTTAGCTACAACAAATCCCACATGTTTTCATGACTCTTGTATGTGTCTTTCAGCCCCAATCATGAATAGCATTGATATGCACATGTAAGAGTTATTATGGGTAGTTGGGTGGTGACTGCAACTAGCTAGTTGCTATTGAACTCCCAACTTGCAATATGCCAATGCATTACATGGTAAAAATTGATGGAAATAAGTAAAATCAAAGTGGAAACCTACAATTTTTGTGACTTTTTAGTCCATGAGGCACATTCAAGTGATGGATCACTTGCCTTTTGCCTCAAATGCAAGCTATGGCAGTTACAGGCAAGTGGCAATAGTTTACATTTTTGGTTTGTCAAAATGTTTTGAATCAAAAAAAAATTTCCTAATATAAAAAATTTATAGAAATCCAAGCCTATTCTATGAAAATAAAAACATATATGCATTCCACAGATTGGTTCCCTTCCAATCCATCCGTTCTAACTATGATGCATGAGGTTTTTGCATTGAATCCATCATAGCGAGAAAGCCCATCTCACTCTTATTCAATGTATTTTGTTTGCCATCTATGTTTGGAGACTTCAAGTTGATGCAAATTTTCCTCTTCTCTCTCTCTTTCTCTCCCTTTCTCACACTCTCTCCTAAGCCCCCTCTGGCTCTTTGTCTCTACAACAAAGCCTCTACTCTACAACTCTCAAACTGGGAAGATTCCAAGAAGGGGAGAGGAAGCAATGTAGTTCTGCTACATTAACCAAGAACAGGCTCACAAGCTCTCACAAGACTCTCCCTATCTCTCTAAGATCTTGCATGCAAGAGATGGCCACATAGAGAAGAGATTGAGACAATGAAGAAGAAAAGAGATAAGCCTACTTTGCATTAGTTGATGGAATAGTTACAATAAGGTTTTTCTCACCATATATATGTGACCTTTGATTTAAGATTTGGGCTGGGTCTATGTTTCAAGGGTGCCCATTGCCTATGATCTCTTCATGCTTGCTTTGGAGTCATGTGACTTGTCTCTAGACATCCTAGCTCACTCCAACTGTGCATCCTTAAATGCACATTAATTTACAATTTGCATGGAAGTGAGCCCAATACTTAAGAATGATTTTATAAAAAATTATTTGAACCTTCTTGGTATTGATATTGATTCTTGATTTTTCTAGATTGCCTGATGTCTTTATGTTATTTTTGTCTTTCTTCTATCTTAAGGAGCACCTTTTACTCCAAGCCTTGAATTTTGACAGTTGGATGCAGTTAGTATATCTTCAGGTTGTCACTTTTGGGTTCTCCTTGATCCTTGTACATATCACACTTTTCACTTCTTTTGACACACGTTGCTTCTTTTTGTATATTCTAATTGCTTGCTGCTTTCCTACTTTTGTAGATTTTTGCAAAAAAGGTTAATAGTTGAGCTCTACATGAGCTAGCATCTACTACACATCTTGGTGATGTGGCATGATATTATTTAGTGGCATATTAGGTGACAGATATGAGGATACATTAGTGATTCTATTGCTGGACTACACTCACGTAGTCCATCCTTGGTTATAGCACATTCATTATGCTACCTCTTCTTTTCTTAGTGGATTCACACTTAATGGTCACATGTACATATGTTGCAGCACTTTCATATTAGTCTTTTATCATAATATAGGCTTAGTTCTTTTGTAAGGGAGAACAAGAAGGAGGAGGAAGAAGAAGAAGAAGATTTCAACCCTATCTCTCTGTGTATTCAAGTCTCCATTGCTTTTGTATGAGTGCTCTTGGTCTCTTCACCTCTCTCTCCTCTTGTATGTTTCATAAGGATCAGGTGGAAATAACTAAAAATCTTGACGTGTTATTTGATAGGGACGTAGAAAAGTTAGCAATTTACAAATATTTGCTTCAAATCATTATGATGAATTCTATGCTATGCAAGTTGCAAGTGGGTTAGTGTTTGACATTGTTGTGGCATCTCTTGAGAAATGTATGGTAGAAATGTAAAAGTCAATGGAGGAGACACTTCATGTAGGGAAGAAAATGAAGATTGATAATATTCATTTGGACTTTATGGGGGTGCAATAGTCGGTCCCTTATGATGTCAAGTATAACATGATGGAGTCTAAAGTTGAGAACATGGCCTCTTCTTCTAATGATGGGTTACCTATGAATAGTTTATAGGTTGTTACTATATGATGCAACAATTGACACTTTATTTCCTGCAGTTTGAGAAAGAGAGAGCTGTGAAGTTTGTTGTTGTCCATGATTTGCAAGGATAACTTGATGACAATGACTAGAAGTTGGATGCTTTAGATTTGGATTTGAAAATGAAGATAGAGAAGTATGATGCATTCAAACTTGAGCATGACTAATAGGTGAAATAATTGAAATAGATTATTGCTAAAGGAAAGATGTTGGCATCATTATTAGAGAAATGGATTGAAGAGTTGAAGAATAAATGTATGGTTGAAATACATGGATTTTTAGATGCACATGTAGCTTTGCAAGTTGAGCATTTACTCTTGGAAGAACTATTTCATTCGCGATAGCACATGTGGAGTCATAGATATGATGTTCATGTTGATGTAGATGCAACCATTGTCATGAGCTTTGAGTTGCGCGATAAAAGATATGCGTTGGAAGTTCAAGATGCATGGCAATTGGTTGCCAACAAGCTAGCAGTTGTCACCTCTAGGCCTTATAATGTTTTGCACGCATGGATCATATGTAAGAATCCTTGTTATAGAAAAAATAATCTTGGTTAATAAAGTGGCAAAACTTAAGGAATATAATTAGTCTTTGAATTAAAAGTTGTAGAATGTTGTATTTCAAAAGAGACTCAATGATGAATATGTCGCTCATTTGTTATTGAGAACTGATTTTTGAGCCTGAGAAGTGCTTAAAATTTGCCAAAAAATCCAAATTTCAAGGGAAATATAAACTCCGTTGGAGGCGGCATAGGAATTGGGTCAATTTTAAGTAGCAAACAGCCGACGGGTTCCAAAAGTGCTTTAAAGACCCACCAAGTGATGGTTGCAAAATTTTCATAATTTCTCAGGATGTTAGATGGGACTTTAGGAAATTCCCCGCAGTGGGGAACTTTGAGTCGGTCAGGTAGAAATTTTCAGAGCATTAAACGGATGTCAGATGCGAGAACGGGAGTGCTCGAAGGCCAAGACCAAAAGAAGGCAAGTGTGAAGTGCCTTTTTGGGTGAAAGGGGGTGCCTTTTGGTAGCACCCCCGCTGATTTTTTTCATAGAGGACAAGGTAGGCCATTTTTGGGAATCGCGTGAAGAAAAAATGGGGCGCCATGGCTACAACGACGAATGATGAAGAGGGGGGAGAGGGCAAACGCCACTTCAATGTAACCCCATAGTTTGATTACAACAACAAGATGCTTGATCTTTTCGCTCTCCATCACCGCCCTTCGCTCCTCCAATGGCTGCCCCGTTGCTGAGTTCCAATTGTAGTCTTTCTCTCTCCTCCCTCTCTTTCTTCTCCAAAAGGTTGTTCATGCGTATGAAATCAAGAAGAAGAGGGGCTGAAGGATGCTTGTCCGGCGACGGATTGCTCCAAGATCAAGAGGAGGTTGAGGGAAGGTGCTCAGCATTGAAGAATGATCATCGAGTGGCAGTCCATATCAATTATTAAAAAACCCGCAACACGTGCATAAGTGGTATGCCTCATTTTTACAAAGTAAATTTGCTTCTTTTTTATGTTTGATGGTTGAAATGAAATTCATATGGAACAAAAATTTGTTTGGATCTTTTTTGCATCATGATTGAGGGCTGTGTATAAAAGAAATGCAGACCCGTAATGATAAATAGTCACAATAATTAAATTACATCCTGAAAATTGTATTTTTAGAGTAAAAATGAAGATCTTGTTGGTTTCAGGTGGGGAAAAGAGATGCACATGGAATGAAATTCTGATTAAAAACATATTTCAATTGTCTAATCATAAATTTTTTAAAATCTATTTTTATGCATAAATAAATAGAAAAAATAGAAAAAAATGGAGAAAAATGAGGTTTTGTACTTCGAAAAATAGAAAAAAATATTATTAATGTTCGTGCATGTTTGGCAAGGTAGAGGCATGAGGTATAGCCTTAGATCATCCTTGTTTGTATATTTTAGTGCATTTTTATTGCTTTACCCATGATGATGTTCATTTGGCCTCTAGCCATTAGCAGATCTTGGCTCATGCTAAGTTGTGTGGACTGGTTGTCATGGAGTGGGGCAGGGCTCATCCTCGAAAGGATAGACCAAAAAGAGGGAAAGGTGTATAGAAAGGGACAGTACCCTGCCTACACTCTCAGAGATGTTGGTCACAGCTTCCTATGGTGGTGATGAGGATTGCGTGCCCTCCACCTGGAGGCGGGAATGGTCACACAACTTCTAAATGTGTGGTGAGAGGAGGACCTGAGGAGCTTAGCCTGTTGAATCCAACTCTTCTCCCTGCGCTTGACTATCATTGCTTGTGTGTGTTGACATTGTCTATACAGGGTCACAAAATTCATTGTTTATTTATGTACATATTTACGAATCCATGTCACTTCTCAAGGATAGAAGCCAATTGTAGAACTTCGGATTGTACTGGAGTGTGGCACATGCATCTAGTACTCGTGGTAGCTTACTCAATACCGATAGATATTTTGCAACATCGAGTAGCATGGAACCTTGTCCGAGTCTACTGGCAACATGTAACTCCTCCTCAGTGAGAACCTTATCAGACAGAGAGTTCTCTTGGCTAGTTCCAGCTAAGTCCGTACCCCGAATGGCAGTCAACACCTCGAAAGGAAGTTGGTGCCACATAGGTTGGGTCACTTTGATACCGCCATTTGGCCAATCGCTCCTCTGAGACTGTCATGATCTGGGCTCCTAGCTCGGTCATAGCAACGTGGTTTTCACACCAACATTGTTTGAATGGACTTCGACCCTCTGATTGTTGCTTCAACGTTGTTCGAATTGACTTCGACCCTCTGATTGTCGCTTTAGTTGCTCTATCTCTAAGAGGTTTGGTTGGCAAAGCACATCATTGAATGTTACAGTTAAGCATAGTTCATCGGCTTCCTCGTGAGAGATTAGTCGCATGCGTTCATACAGGAGCCTATTATAGTGCTCGTTAAGATGTTCTTGCTCTTCCTAGGATAAGGGAAATGGCAAGTATTCTTCAAGCTGCTCTTTAGGGAATGCGCCCATGTCTGCCAGGACATAGACACGTGCAAACACTTTGAGCTTAGCATCCAACTCAGTTAAGCATTCTACGACACTTCTATGTTCAACGAGGGCTTGCTCAGTTGCTATCTCATGCAAGATTCTAGGAGTTTGCCTAGGCTTTAGCATAGCTGGGGACTCAGGCCTAGACAAGCAAGATTGGTCAATGCTAGGATTTCTTATGCTCTTGGGGTTTCCATGTTTCTCCTAAGGCTTTGTTATTGCATCATGGTTCTCCTTGGATGTGACTTGTATAAATTTGTCACCCTGTTGTGACAGCATTGTATCCACTCTTGATTGGTCAATGCGAGTTCTGTTTGTCGGTGGATTGAGTGTTGCAAGCAACCATTGATGGTAACGATTGCTTTGATTTTTCAGAGCACATGGATGTGTCTGAGGTTTCACCGCTATTAGGAGAGGCATGAATGGGTTCATTGGTGGATGGACTCGATTCTTTATTCCTCAGCTCTCCAACGCTCTTAGTCTCAATGTTCTTGGGGTCCATGTAAAATATTACACGGCGCAGTGAACAGAATCTGAGAAAGAGATAGAGAGTACACAACAGATAAGAGGAGAATCAGTAAATTCTTTAACTCCAAACAACTGATACAAAGATGGCTCTGTCCACCCGTGCGCTTCCACTGTGTGAAGCTTAGATGGCGATCTAGACAGAAGATAGGTGAAGAGCTTAAGGCTAGCTGGAACAACAACTCTGACTAGGTGAAAGATGAGTGAGAGATGGCTGCGAAGGGGTTTAGCTTTTATAGCCCGCGAAGGTCGTTAGGTCGGCCTGCTGACCGGCCTACCATATGAGCCTCCACTAGTCGACCAGGGAATATTCCAGGGAATATTCCCTTTACCATCGGGCCGGGGGCGCTGCCCCCGGACCCCCGCTCCCTTACCACGCAACTCAATGCAATGTGCCTCGAGTTGCTACCAGCTTAACCACTCCGTCTAACCCAAAGATTAGACCCACAACAGTCACCTTTTTGCCATCCGATCACATAGACCTCATCTGATATACAAGTCAGGACTCAACCAATGTCCGGGCTCACATTTGGCTTCTCCTCATAATGGGGGCCTTACAACTTTGAGCACCATGGATCATTGGTAGCACCTAATGAGGGTGGGGCATTGATCATATCTAACACCCCCCCTCAATGTCCACCCATAAGTGAACTATCTCCTCGGCCCAATGCCAAGTCTCTGAAGATGAACTTGAAGTAGATCCTTCGTAAGTGCTTTGGTGAAGATATCTGCTCCATTCTCCTCTGTTGGACAGTAGACCAATTCCACTATCCCATCCTCCATCAAATCACGCACATAGTGATACTGGATCTCTATATGTTTGGTGCGTGCATGAAACACTGGATTTTTGGCAATGGCGATGCAACTCTGATTGTCACATCTCAGCACAGTTGGTTCTTCATCCTGCACTCCCATATGCCATAGAATCCTTCTCAACCATACGGCCTCACATGCAGCAAAACAAGCTGCCTTGTACTCTGCTTCGGTAGAAGACAATGCCACTGTTGGTTGCTTCTTACTAATCCAAGAGAAAATTCCTGAACCCAACGAGAAACAATAACCAGAAACTGACTTCCTGGAATCAATGTCTCCTGCCCAATCTGAGTCACAGTTCCCCACAAGAGAAGTTCCGAAACTGTATGTGATACCATAGTCAAGAGTTTTCTTCAAGTATCTGAGCACCCGCATCCCAGCCTTCCAATGACTCTCATGAGGTTTGTTTGAGAACCTGCTCAAAACACCAACAGCAAAACTGATATCTGGTCTGGTGTTACACAAGTAGATCAGACTGCCGACCAACCTCCTATACCTCCCAATGTCTGCTAGTGCTGATGTATCCTCGACGGATAACTTTGCATTCACCTCCATAGGTGTAGCTATCTCCTTGCACTCGGTCATGCCAAATGCCTTCAAGATCTCCCATGCATACTTCTTTTGAGAGATGAAGATCTTTCCTGGCTCTTGCCAGACTTCAATCCCCAAACAATAGTGTAGCAAGCCCAAGTCTGTCATTTCAAACTCAGAACTCAAAGCCTTTCGAGTTTGGTTGATCATATCTTCATAGTCACCTATAATAAGAAGGTCGTCCACATATAGGACAATCACTACAGACTTTTTACCATCCCTGTAAACATACAAGTTAGCATCTGAGGCACATCTTTTGAAGTTTAGGTTTAAAAAGAACCTATCTATCCGCTGGTACCATGCTCTGGGGGCTTGTTTCAGCCCATACAATGCCTTCTTCAGTTTACACACTTTGTTCTCAGAATGGGGGGCCTCAAACCCTGGTGGCTGAGCCACGTACACCTCCTCCTTGAGGTCACCATTTAAGAATGCTGACTTAACATCCATTTGGTACACTGGCCACTTCTCATGGGCAGCTACTGCAAGTACCGTGCGAATAGTGGTCATTCTGGCAGTTGGGGCAAATGACTCTTGAAAATCAAACCCTTCAACTTGTGAAAATCCTTGGGCAACCAGTCTAGCTTTGTACTTTTCTAAGGTACCATCAGCCTTGTACTTTACCTTCCAGATCCACTTGGTGCCAATAACCTTCCCCTTTGCTGGTCGATCCACTAGCTCCCAAGTGTCATTCTTCATTATGCTGTCATACTCCGCCTGCATAGCATCCTTCCATGATGGATCTGCAAGTGCTTCTTCTAAGTCAGTTGGCTCCTTTACTTCTCTCATAATCTCAACCATCAAGGCCATATTGACTATGTGAGCAGAAGCCCTCCTTTGCTCCTCTATTCTTTGGGACCTCCTTGGTCCATCTGCCTTCTCCTCAACAGATGCAGGCATAGGATTATTGTCATAGAGCTGCTTCACCCAGCGCGGAAATGGCTTTTCCGGTGGGGTGATGTCAGGTTGGTGAACTTTTTCTTCATCATCTGAAGATGATGCTTCCTCCTCCTTAAGGATAGGGATAGCTCTCGGGACAGGTTCATAGTGGACTACTTCTTCGCTTGATGATAAAGTGGAAGAACTTGCCTTCTCCTCCTCCACTGTATGCGGCTCCTCCTTGAACACCACATCACGGCTCGCGATGATCTTCTTTGCCTCTTGGTCATATAATTTGTAAGCCTTCTGCTCATCACTATAACCCAAGAAGATACATTTTCTGCTTTTTGGTTGTAACTTGTTTCTCTTCTCATCTGGAACATGTGCATAACATTCACATCCAAAAATTCTGAAATGTGAGACAGATGGTTTCTTACCAGTGTAAGCCTCATGAGGTGTTTTTCCCTTGAGAGCCTTTGTATAGCTCCGATTTAGAATGTAGACTGCAGTATTAACAGCTTTAGCCCAAAAATGATTAGGCAATCCCTTGCCCTTTAGCATGCATCTTGCCATCTCCACAATGGTGCGATTCCTGCGTTCCACAACACCGTTCTGCTGAGGTGTGTGAGGCGTCGTCAATTGACGCTTGATGCCTTTGCTCTTGCAAAAGCCTTCAAACTCCTTTGAGTTGAACTCACCACCACCATCTGTTCTAAATTTCTTCACACTTTTCCCTGTTTCATTCTCAACAAGTATTAGCCATTCTTTAAACTTACCAAAAGCTTGAGCCTTATCACGAAGGAAGTACACCCACATCTTCCTACTGTAGTCATCGACAATCAACATAAAATAAGAAGATCCCCCCAAGGCCTGTGTAGGCATCTTACCACACAAGTCAGCATGCACCAACTCTAGAGGAGCCTGTGCTCTATTCTTGCTTTCTTGTGGAAATGCCTTTCTCTGTTGCTTGCCCATCATACAAGCTTCACATGGTTCCTTCAATTCAGTTATTGTAGGTAGGTGAGCAACCATACCTTGCTTTTGCATCTCCTTCAATACTGCAAATCCGATGTGTCCAAACCTTTCATGCCAAAGCTTACTTGTGCCCACTCCAGCGGTGGCTGTAAGAGCACTTAGCTCATACAGGTTGTTCCTTCTTTCTCCTTTGCCAACAATTGTGCCAGCACTATCAATAATTTTTGCACCTGTCTTCTTGAACCTCACTTCATGACCAAGATCAGTTATGGCAGCAACTGATAAGAGATTTCTCCTGATTTTGGGAACATACAACACATTTGAAAGCTTTTTGACTTCACCATTTGCAGCAACAAAAGAAATAGTACATGTGCCCGCAGCAGGGCATTTAGCATCATTTCCAACCATCACAGTGATGGATTCTTGTAGAGGCTGCATAGAACTGTATAGACCTTTCTTGTTGGTCATGTGACGGGAGGCCCCACTATCCAACACCCAAGAGTCAGTGGTAGATTCTTCTTGCGCCGAGGAGCACACTTCCTCAATGGTCGCCATGAATAATTCCAACTCTGCTTCAGCCGTATTGGCTGTCTCTTTCCCTTTACTTTTAAGGGTACCATTCTTTTCATCTGCCTTCTTGACACGACAATCTGCAATTGCATGTCCTTTCTTCTTACAGTAGAAGCACTATCCTTGAAACTTCTTCTTGCCGCCCTTCTTCTTTTTGTCACCATCATTTTTGGTGGAGGAAACACCTTTGCCTTTTGCATTGGCAGAGAATGCAGCATCTCCATTGTTGCTTCCTTCTCGGGCTTTCAGCCTCAACTCCTCCTCCATTAATAATGCACAAAACTCCTCAAAAGTCAAAGCTTGAGGTCTCACCTGAGTATTAAGGGCAGTTACTAGTCCATCAAACTTTTGTGGACAAATCCGAAGACACCTCCGAGCTAGCTCTTCGCTAGTCTTTTGTATCCCAGCGCCAGCTATCTGGTCGCGCAGATTCTTAATCCGAGTGATGAATGCTTCAACCGTCTCTCCTTCAGCAAACTTCTCCGCTGCTAGTTGATTCTCCAAGTTTTGAATCCTTGTTTGGTTTCGTGTTTCATACTGACTCCTTAGTACATTCCAAGCCTCTGACGCTTTGGTTGTATGCTGAATCAGAGTCAAAACACTGTCAGAACAACTTGTAACTAAGGCACACAATGCATCTGCATTCCTTCGTTTCCAAGCTCGTAGAAGATCTGCATTCGGAGGAATCATCACACTAGGATTTGATGGGTCGGGGGTAGGCTGTGGTTCTACGTCAGTCCCCAGCACAGTCTCCAGAAGCTCATAAGAATCAAGGATAGTTGTAATTTTGAACTTCCACAAGGTGTAGTTTGTACCATCTAACTTGCCTTCGCTGAAGGTTGGTGGACGAATCCTCAGTGTTTGAATAGCCGGTACAGTAGCACCACCTCCTGCACCGCTTCCTGATGCGCCAGAACTGCTTCCCGGAGTCGACATCATTTCTCTTTGCTGTTGAAGCCTTTTCCTCTTGCACGCTCTCCGATCTCTAGAGCCCCCTGGGCTCTGATACCATGTAAAATATTACACGGCGCAGCGAACAGAATCTGAGAAAGAGATAGAGAGTACACAACAGATAAGAGGAGAATCAGTAAATTCTTTAACTCCAAACAACTGATACAAAGATGGCTCTGTCCACCCGTGCGCTTCCACTGTGTGAAGCTTAGATGGCGATCTAGACAGAAGATAGGTGAAGAGCTAAAGGCTAGCTGGAACAAAAACTCTGACTGGGTGAAAGATGAGTGAGAGATGGCTGCGAAGGGGTTAAGCTTTTATAGCCCGCGAAGGTCGTTAGGTCGGCCTGCTGACCGACCTACCATATGAGCCTCCACTAGTCGGCCAGGGAATATTCTAGGGAATATTCCCTTTACCATCGGGCTGGGGGCGCTGCCCCCGGACCCCCGCCAGGGGGGCCGCTGGCCCCCCTGAGACCCCCCAGCCAGGGGCCGCTTCCGCGGCCCCCGGACCCCACAATAGGGGCCCCTTTTAACTCCCTTACCATGCAACTCAATGCAATGTGCCTCGAGTTGCTACCAGCTTAACCACTCCGTCTAACCCAAAGATTAGACCCACAACAGTCACCTTTTTGCCATCCGGTCACATAGACCTCATCTGATATACAAGTCAGGACTCAACCAATGTCCGGGCTCACATTTGGCTTCTCCTCATAATGGGGGCCTTACAACTTTGAGCACCATGGATCATTGGTAGCACCTAATGAGGGTGGGGCATTGATCATATCTAACAGTCCACAACCACCTATAACTACTATTGTTTTCATTGTTTTCTCCTCTTTTTCCTGGTCAGTGAAGGTGTATCTCTCAACGACTCAAGACCTTGGACCAGGTCAACCATTGATGTGCTTGGTTGGGCCTCAACATTCTCTTTCTCTAGTGTGTCCTTATGGGACATAGTCGTGGCCTGCTGAATAGCCTCGCTAGGGTGTGAGGGTATAACTGCCTCCCTTTTTGGAGCTTCTAGCTCTTCCCTTATGTTTAACTCCTCCATCCTAGACTTTAGGTAGGTTGGAGTTGTCAATGAAGTTGGTTGCGACATCTCCTCCATAGGTAAACTACTAAGGACACGTTCCGCAAGGGGCATTGTCATGGCCAAGGGCTATGACTGTTGTGATCCCTGATTGGAAGTAGTAGCAACAAGTTCAATGGACTTGCTACTATTGGTGGATTGTGGTGTTAAGTCCTTAGGTTGATTGGAAGTGGTCGTGCCTTTTGTTGCCCTTAGAGCATTCACTTGTGTAGATCGAGTATCAGTTGAGCTAGCCACTATGGATTCCACAGGCATATTCTTAGGTTGAGAGCTAAGGGTGGTGTCGTGTCCTACCTCTTGGACACTTGGAATCTCTGATGTAGGTAGAGGTTGAGATTGAGTAGCTGCACTTGACGACCCTTGTGCTTCCTGTGTTAGTTTAGGGGAAGAGGGTGTAGGAGACTTGGGACTCCTAAGTGGCTTTGACACTGGCTAGGAGATTTGCTCGTGGCTGTTAGATGATTTTGCTATCTGCTTTGTTGAGCATTTAACCTTGCCAAGAGCAATGTTGTGCCTATGATGCCTGCTATCCTCTTGGGGAACCAAAAGCTCCTTGGGAACTAGTGCCTTTTGCGTATCCTCAATGATTACATCTAATATTTTCTTGTCAAGCATGCTAGGTTGAGGATCTACCCTCCGATTGGTCCTGTTTGGTTTCCTAATTTTGACCATGAGGGGCTCGGTCACTCCACTGTTGTTGAATCGAGACTTGATTTTTCATTTAGATCTCCTCCTACGCTTCTTTGCTCTTGATACGATCTGGCCTTCAGTCGACAAGGGAGGTTTAGCAAGGGGTTTTGGCACCCAAATCCATCGGTTACCTGCGTAATACCCTTGAGCACATAGCAATGCTTTGGATATCCAGCGTGGCGTTGTGCTGACCCTCCATCGATGCCTTTGCCTATAAGGCTTGGACTTCTTTTGGGGCCTTCTACGATATTTGTAAGTCCAAAGCCCATCCTTGGCACTGTCTCTTGACCTTCTTATTTCAAGTATGGCCTCACTCACTGGTTCTCGTTGTTCGACCTGTGCTTGTATCAATTCTTCCAACAAGCCCTTGCTCTTGTTAGTAGGCTTGACTATTATGTCAGCAACTTCCTTGCCTTTCCCTCGAGGTTCGATGAGGTCACCCTTACTAAAGGTTGTGACTATCCTCACACTCGGTAGTGTCAGGTGTATTCTCTGTGCTACATTCGACCTCACACTTGGTCGCCCTTTTGAAGGGTCTTCCTAGGAGGGTTTCCTTCCCGCAGCTAGTACTATTTGGAGGAACATGAAATAGGATAGGCAAGCTTTGAGTTTCAATTGTCGCAAGGATTTTGCACTTCCCTATGAGCACTTGTGGGTGTCCCCCATAAGGTCTAAGAGTTGCATTAATCGGTGTGAGCTCTGGTTGGCCTAGTAGGGTCCATGCTTCATAGGTCAAGATATTAAAATCTAATCCTTCATCAATGAAAGCATCGATAGTGTGCTTTCTTTTCACAGTGAGTTTGACCCTAAGATAAGCAGGTGGTACTATGTCTTCGTCTTCCGGGTCTTGGCTTGTAAATTTAAGCCTTCTAACAAATGCCCTTGAGTCCCCAACTGCACAACCAGATGTAGATTCTCCACTAATGTCTTGGCTCGTCAGTGCAGTGCTGTTCAAGGAGCATCTATCGTCAGGACTGTCATATCTAGTCATTCTTGCTGTTTTAGCTTGATGTTGTTGCTTTTCACTTTGACTAGATTCAGTCCGAATGCAACATGTATGTGTTTTTGCAGTGTGGCCTTTTTGCCCTTATTGGCTAGATTGGCCCATTGATGATCTAGGGTCTCTGTTTCTCTCTGTTTGGGTATGGGCTTTTGGTTTCTCTTTTGCAAGTGAGAATCCATGCTCATGTAGAGCCATTACTACACTAGGGTCCAACTTGGAGGACCTGTCATGACATGCATTTTCTCTCCAACCTACTTGGGGGACCTATCCCTCGGCCCGCAGGGCGGCCCGCAGGGCCGTTACGATAAACACCATGCACAATTTGGAGGACCTTTTATAACCAAATTTTGAACTACTTGCTCTAAGTTTCAGCCCAGTGATGGATCTGTGATGTGCCTTTAGCTCTATGTAGCCTTTGGGATCAATTTCGGGGTTTGGATGCGTCAGAATTTGTGTTCTAGATACTTGTCCGATTTTGATAGTTTTCTGTCCAATTCTCAGATGTTCGATTTTCAGGAGTCCGATTATCAGAATCGGACGTCCAATTTTGGGTTGGTCCGATCGGCCCAGTGGTCCGATTTTGGTCATGTCCAATTTCTGGAATCGGACGTCCGATTTTGACAGGCGTCCAATTCTAAGCCATCCAATTCCTTGTGTCTAATTTCCAGGGTCTGAGTGTCTGATATTGAAGTCCGATTTTCAGTGTGTCCGATTTTCAGGGTCTGAGTGTCCGATTTTGAGACTGGGTCCGATTCTCACAGTGGTCCGATTCTGGGAATCGGATCAGATAGGGTGGTCCGATTCTAGCAGTAAGACGGTCCGACCCCAAAATTGAATGGTCCAATTCTAGGAATCGGACGGACTGGTTCGTCGGCGCGGACGGGGTTGTTGTGCGTGATACCTCAAGGTCAACACCTACTTCACGAAATCGTCTCATGCCTTCCAAATAGGTGCAAAACAATAGAAGGAACTGCCATGCATACCTGGAATCAATGTGGCGTTCGAATCGATCAGCACTTCAATGATCTCCCCGCAACTCTCTCTCTCTTGCTCTCTCCCTGGCTCTCAAGCTCACTCTCTTCTCAGAAGGAAGGATGTCAAATATGGTATTTTCTGGTTCCCTAGGCCTCTTATTGCCCCATCCGGCCTGCTGTGACCTCAGAAGTTAGTCCCACATACTCTTCCAGCCAAAAATCTAAATCTGTGCCCCTATTTCTCTATTTCAACTTGTTATACAGTAACAGAAAACCCTACTGTTTGCTTCAATGTTTTGTTCCTATCCTTCCTAAATGCAAGAAAAAATTATAAGAAAAATACCTACACTACTCATTCATGCTTTCCCAAGTCCAAAACAACAAAAACCTACTTGCTAAGGAGATCGAATACCTCATACCTCTTCAAACTCCCTCGCTTCCTACCTATCTACCTCATGCACCGGTTCGGAGAAAACCCTACTTCAATGCTCGATTCGAAGCATGCAAGTGCTCAAGGCTTGAATCCGTTGGTCCCGGCAATGGAACCAAAATGTGGGAGCTTTCACTCAGCCGCCAAGACCCACGGACCGCTTATTGTTTCAAGCATTCCAAGCCGAGCACTAATGGCTACCTCTCACATAGCCGATGCGCCATTCACATCTACGGGTGTAGTGAGCTTACCTCCATGCCGATCGAGTTACCTCCTCTCCCAAACTGGATCTTGGTTGGAATAAAATGGAATGCCTTGGTGAGTCTATCTACCACCACATATATACTATTCCATCTCTTCTTGGTAGCAAGCAAGCCAGTAATGAAATCCATAGTAATATGAGTCCATTTACCTATAGGAATAGGTAATGGTTGCAACAAACCTCCTGGCTTATGGGTGCTATCCTTATTCTGTTGACAAGGCATATACTTCATGACAAAGTCCTTGACATCTTTCCACAGTCTTTTCCAATAGAAACTTTTGTTGATCCTGTCATAGGTCTTGAAAAATCCTAAATGTCCAACTAAAGGCGAAGAATGTAGTTCCTCCATGATTTTTTGTGTAAAAAAAGAGGTAGAAGGAATGACAAGTAAGGCCATTTTTGAACTGATAATGCGAGTTTTCTTCCATAAGACCTTGCTATAATTTCTGAAAAATATGGTTGAATTCTTCATCCAAAAGATAAGCCTCCTGTAGTTCTTCAATCCAATCATTATGCAATTCAGTCATAGCTGAAACTTTGCAAGCCCACATACGAGAAAGAGAATCAGCCACTATATTGTCTTTGCCCCTCATATGAGTGATGTCAAAGTCATAATTTTGTAGTGTAGCTACCCATCGATGCTGCTTAGGAGTAAGATTGGACTGAGTAAGGAAATACTTAAGAACCCTGTGATCACTGTGTACTCTGAATCAGTTGCCATACAAGTAATGGTGCCACTTCTTAATTTCATGCAAGATAGCCAACATCTCCTAGTCATAAACATTCATGGCCATTTCTTTATCTATAAGCTTACAGATCTCAAAGGCAATCACTTCATACTCCTGTAACAAAACAGCCAAAATGCCACAACCACTAGCATCACATTGTATGGTAAATTCTTTGGAGAAGTCTGGGCATACTAAGATAGGAGCAGAGGTAAGGAGTCCCTTTAACTGGTTGAAGCTACTATCAGTAAAAGGAGCTGCAATAGCCACATAATGCTTGATGAATCAGTGATAGAATGAAGATAAACCAGGGAATCCTCTAAGGGAGGTAGTAGTAGTGGGTGTTGGCCAATCTTTTATACACTGAACCTTCTTGGGATCAGCCTGTATTCCTTTTTCACTGACAATATGTCCCAAGTATTCCACTTCAGTCTGCATGAAAGAACATTTCTTCTCCTTAGCATAAAAAATGTGATGTCTCAATACATCAAAAAATCTCCTCATATGTGCCAAGTGATCCTATAAAGTCTTACTGTAGATCAGAATGTCATCAAAGAACACTAAGATAAACTGAAAGAGGAAAGGCTATAAAATCGTATTCATCAGGCTCTGGAAGGTAGCTGGAGTATTTGTGAGTCCAAATGGCATCACTAAGAAATGATAGAGCCCTTGATCAGTCTTGAAAGCAGTCTTGACTTCATCACCCTCTTGCATGCGAATCTAATGATACCTGACCTCAAATCAATCTTCGTAAAGAATTGATCCCCCTTGAGCTCATCAATCAAATCATCAATCCTGGGTATCGGATACCTATTCTTCACTGTGATCTTATTAAGATCCCTGTAGTCAAGGCACATTCTGAAAGATCCATCTTTCTTTTTTACTAACAGAACTGGAGATTCATAAGGTGAAGAACTTGGCTCAATGAATCCCATCTCAAGAAGTTCCTTGATTTGCTTGGCTACTTCCTCTCATTCACACCTAGATAATCTGTAAGGTGGCTTATTGTTTGTCTTTGAGTTGGGCTCCAAATCAATAGGGTGATCT
Source organism: Lygodium microphyllum (assembly GCF_053477565.2). Taxonomy (NCBI): domain Eukaryota; kingdom Viridiplantae; phylum Streptophyta; class Polypodiopsida; order Schizaeales; family Lygodiaceae; genus Lygodium; species Lygodium microphyllum. Next base: position 124,676,667 of record NC_141137.1, on the reverse strand, counting down.
ACTGCTCTCTTGGGAGGCAATGAAGTAAGCACCTCAAAAAAATCCCTGTACTCCTCAAGAAGAGTTGTCAAGGCTGGAAGGTTTACTGAATTATTGGGCTAATCTTGCATCTCTTTATTCAAATGCAAAACAAATATTTGTGAGTGCCTCTTGTACTCCGTTTTGAGTTGTTGAATGGTAATAAGCTGAAAATCTGATCTACTAGGAATTCCCTGTAAATGGATGAGCTTTCCATTGAAGATAAACTCCATATACAACTGTGAGAAATTCATAGTGATCATGCCTAATATCATCAACCAATCACAACCTAGTACGATGTCTATAGGCCCCATTTCCAAAGTAATCAGGTTTACTTTTGCTTCAAAATTTTCAGCCAACTGTAAAGAACCTGTGGGCATATCTGTGTACTGATTTCTTCTTCACCATTGGCCACTTGAACTCTAATGGGCTGATATAAATTTGTGGGAATACAATTCACCTTGTCCATGATGGACTTAATCACAAAACTATGGGTACTGCCACTGTCTATCAGAATGAACACTACCTTTCCATGAACGTTACCCTTCATATGGAGTGTATTAGGGCTCTTAGATCATGTCCAAGCATCCATAGAAATAGAACAACTAGTGGTAGCAAGTGTGTCATTACAAGTCCCATCTGGATCAAAAGGAACACTTTCACCTAGATCAAAAGGAAAGGAGTCAACTCGATCATAGAAATACTCTTGCCCAACTTCTTCCTCAAGATATTCATTTTCAGCATTGAGTGCAATTGCAATGGCTTCATCCATCTCGTCTTTAAGATTCTCAAAGACTAACATACTTTGAAGCTTGGGTTTGACATCTTTATGTACACACTTTGAGGCATGATCAGGTGTGTACTTTTCCCCACACTTGAAACATAAGCCTTTCTCCTTTCTTTCTTTGTAAAGATCCATAGGAATGAACTTAGGATTCATGTTGATTGAATTGGATTTAGGCTTGTTGTCCCCTTGTTTGAAGTCAACTCTAGGACTATTTGCTATCCTGAAATTACTTTGAGGTCTAAAAGCATTGAATGATGGATACATTGGCACCCTTAAGCTCCCATTTGGCACATGATTGCTGCCATAAGTGTTACCAACTTTCCCCTATTTAAAAATAGTCCTTGGCTATCCAAAACCAAGCTGAAATGAAGATTCTCTTCTATATTTTCTTCCATAGCGCTCTGCAAGCTCAATAGCCTTAAAGAGAGAAGTAGGGTTTTGTGCCATGACATCAGCTAATAAAGATGGCTCTAAACCATACATGTACTTGTGGAGCTTAGCCTCATCACTGATGCTTTCTACATACATGGTTAGGTTGAGAAATCGGTTAGCATACTCTCTTACACTTAGGCCTCTTTGTTCCAAACCATACCTTCTCCGTGCCAATTTCTCTTTTTCAAGAGGGGAGACAAATACTTTAGCCATAAGTGCCTTGAAAGCTTCCCAATTCTCTACAAGTATGTTTTCCTTTTTGATATACCTCCACCACATATGGGAAAATCCTTCCAAATGCAAAGAAGCGAAATGAATATTCATGTCATCAGATTTGGGGAATATGTCAAAGTAAGATTCCATCTTAGAGGTCCACTCCTCTAAATCAGATGGTGAAGATGATTGACCATTAAACTTGGCTAAAACAATCTTGTCCTTTAGCTCTCTTTCATGGAATGGTTGCTGTCCCAAAATAGACTAATCATGAGTACCATGCATTGAACCCCCAAATTGAGATGGAAATCTCCCAATAGGTGGCTGAGAACCACTATGCAATCTTCCTATTGTTGGTAGAGGACCCCTAGGAAGTTGAGTATTGAGCCCAAAAGCTTGAGAGTTAGCTCCATTCAAACTTCCTAAATATTCATCATGTCTTTGTGAAGTCTCACCTACTTCATATTGGCTATTTCCTATGCCTCTTTGTCCAATAATCCCATGACCATGACTATTTTGGTTAGATGGCTGAAGTGGGACTAAAGGCTCACTGTTTGAATAGGCTTTCTCCTTAGCTTCTTTAGATCCCATTTGCATCTGCATCCATTGGGAGAATTGAGCCATAATTTGAGCATTAGATTCCACCAACTTGTCAATAGAAGCTTTTTTTTGAGTCGTTAAATCTACTAACTTCTCAATGGAAGACTTCGTTTGATCAATAGACAAAACCATTTGCTCCATTCTTGATAACAAGGCCTCATGACGTTCTCTATGTTTTTGTTCATGTAGGTACAAGGTATCATTGAGTATACTGATTTCCCCTTGTTTTTGAGGCTCTTCAGGGCTCTCTTGAGGTACATTATCCAACATGGAATCTCTGATTTTCTGAGCATAATCATCCTGGACCTTATTTTTACCCTTATGCCCTGCCATAATAGTGCTGTCCTGCAGTATCCCCTGTCAGGAAAATGGCTATAACTTTTGCTAGGAAACTCCGATTTCAAAATTTTTTAGTTTAAATCAAAGCCAATAATGCCCTCTTCAAGATGAGCTATAGCATGCTAGAACAAATTTAGGATAGAAAATTTTGTAACTCAATCACTGAGTCCTCTGGGTCTAAATTGTCTAGACCTACACCCTGTTTTGACTTGTAAATGCCCTGTTTTGACCCTGTAAGGTGAAATAGTAACCCCAAATGGTTACCAAACCCTGTAGAAGGCTAAGTAGGACCTGTGAGTACCCTGTAGCACCTGCACCTGTGCTTCAGTAATGAAGGGTGTACCTGTAACAACCTGTAAATGCCGTGTAGTGCCCTATAAAATCCATGTTTTACCTTGTTTTGATCCTGAAGATACTTGAGCTTTTGGAAACTCTTCAATATTCAATTCTCCACTCGTTGTACTTGTGTGAGGGATAAAATGGCATGACAGGCTCCCTACATAGGCTTCGAATCACCGGGAGGTAGGCAAAGTTCCCCCCGGGTCGGTTGGTTGCACCCCTTCAGGATATTTGATAGTGAGGGAGGGTCACCTCTCTTTTGTCCCACTATCTCCCTCGGCATCCACCTTTTTCCTTGGTGGGTATATCAACATGGCAATGGCATTCTATTCTAATCAATCAATATAAAATGCATTGCTGGAATATTCATTCAGCCCTTTTCATGAGATGCAATTGAATGAAATTTGGAAAATTTGGATAGAGAAAGAGTCTTACCAATGCAATTCAATGACTTGCTGATTGCTTTAGTACTTACCCTTGTATAATATTTCAGCTTGGGCAAAAGAAATCAACCAAAACAAGTCAAGATTATGCATCAATCTTGGCAACTAATATTTATGATGAAGTAATGATTGAATCAATACTGAAATTCAATGGAATAGGCTGAGATTAATGAGGAATAGCACTAATATTTGATCTATTGATCAATTCAGAGAATTAATTGATCAATAATCTCTCATCAATAAATGGAAAAGCATTAGCAAGTAGATTATTGAGAGATTTCAGAGATTAAGTGAAAGAAATACCTTGATTAAGCTTGAAAAATATGATAGATGTCAGCTCCAATCCCATTGATGGAAGAATTCTTCAAAATCCACCATAAATCCACCATGGAGTTTGAAATATCCACTAAATCAGTCCATATGAGCTCCAATATGCTCAAATCCGTGAAGAATCAATGCCCCTTGAACACTTGAATATCAAAGATTCAAGCCTCTTGAAGAAAAGCCCCAAAATAAACCTTCAATATGAGCTCTAATGTCCTCCACGGGCTGAAATCTTTGCAATTTGTTGAAGAATCCTCATTGAGATGATGCCACAGGCTGAATTGCTGAAGAATCCTCAAGAAATTATTGAAGAATGAGAGCTTGGGCTGAAGCTTTCATGGCTGCCCATGGACTGTTCATGTAGGGTTTCAAGAGAGAGAAAGGATGAAGAATATAGCCCCATTTTGGAGTCTACACATCAAAGAGTTGAAGTAATCAATGCCAAAGACCATTTAGAAGCATCAATGCTAAAGATTGGCTAAGGATCAATGAGAAGCAGGCTAAAAAAAATTAGCGCAAATTTTGGGCTACTGTCCTGCACATGTGATTGATCTTCCAGTCCATAAAATGGTATGCAACATGTTGCATTTGTTGCCTAGAAGGCCATTATACAAGCCATTGTTGAAGGAAAGCAAGGATCAGTGAATAAGGAGAAGACCTCAACTGAAAAACTCCATGGAAGCTTGGCCAAAGCTTGGAGAAAGAGGAAAGGAAGACCTCTTTTGAAAAGTAACCACAGTTTATATTGAGATATCGAGCTCCACTCGTGATATGCCAGGGTGACCATTGTGCATTTATATCACCGACTTGTCAGTTTGCAGATGTGGTTGGTACACCACCCATGAATAATAGCTAGATGACGCCTATCCTTATCTACTCTAGTTTGTGGCTTAGTTAGTATGCCACCTTAGTTAGTTGAGTTTGGTTTGAGACCCATATATAGGGTTCTTCTATTTCTATGTACTAGAGTTCTTTTGGCTTACACAACTAAGAAGAGGAAAATTGTTTTCAGCCTCCACCTTTGTGTGTATTCCCCCATTGTGCAAGCAAGAAAGCTACAAGTGAGACTCCTTCCTTCTCTCCCACAATCTTGACATGGTATTAGAGCCTTGTTCATGGTAAGGAGCTCAAGAAAGCAAACCAAGTTCGCGGTGTTCTGGTAAAAGGACCAGTGTTGCTTTCATTTTTCTATTTTTGGGAGCAAGCTCTGCAGGTAGCACAGCCGAAAAGTGCAAGAGTGCATTGTCTCAGATTGAGATGCCCTTCGCGGTGTAGCAAAAGGGCAGTATATGCTGCGGGGGAGGCTTTAGCCCTTGGTTGCTCTGTTTCTTTAATTTGAGGCCATTTCGGGGCCTGTTTTGGAGGCGGAAGTTTTCTGCACGCACTTAGGAAAAGGCCCTGTTTTATGCCGTGCCACCACTGTTCTACAGGTCGGTGAAAAGTTACTATAGAAATTGCATAGTATGCCTGTGCGCAGAGACATTGGGAGTTACAGAATCATCCTTGTTGCATGTTGATGCAAAATCGTCACTAGGAAGTGACTGTGTGGTCGAATACCACTTTCGTCAGTTTTGCAGATTTGTCTTTGTGAGGCTGAAGCTGTGTTCTTTGCAGTGACAGAATTTTTTTGCACTATTCTGTAATGGCGTTTGATTCTCTTTCACAGATTGTCACTGAAAAGCTTGAACAAGAATAACTTCCAAGCATGGAAGTTTAGAATGACGAATTTCCTTATGGGAAAAGGATATTGGGAATTCATTGCAGGAAATGAAGAAGAACCAGTTCTTCCTGATGTTCCCAATCAACAGCAAATGTAGGCATTTAAAGCATGGCATGAGAGAGCCAGGAAAGTTATGTATTGGCTGTCTATCAACATTTCAGACTCTATGATTGTGCATATTCAAGATGCAAGTACGCCAAAGGAGGCATGGGATACTTTGTCAAAAATGTATAGCACAAATACGCAAGCCAGGAAAATGCAGCTCAAGCAAGAGTTGCACAATGTGCAAAGAGAAAGTATGAGCATCAATGACTACCACATGAAGGCGAAGAAGATTGCAGATGCACTTGCTTCCATTGGGTCGCCAGTGGAAGATGATGATTTAGTTTATATGACCTTGAATGGTCTAGGAAAGGATTATGCACAGTTTCGAACATCCATTTTCGTCCGTGAAAGATTTCTTGATTTTGAGGAGTTGATTGCTCTTCTAATTTCTGAGGAGCAAAGAAATGGTGGTGCATCTTCTTCAGGAGGAACTTCAAAAGAAGCTGTCTTCTACTCAAATGCTGGAAGAGGTAGAGGCAAAGGTAGAGGAGGCCGATCTAGAGGCCATGGTAGAAATCAGAATATGCAGCAAACTCAAGAAAACCAGTCCTATGGAGGAGGAGTGGTAACTCTAGAGGCAGGGGGAGCCAAAGAGGTCGTGGTGGATGGCAAAGAGGCCAAAATGCAAACAGCAATGTTGAATGCTACTATTGTGGTGAAATGGGTCATATGGCTAAAGACTGCTATAAAAAGCAGAATAACATCATGAATGGAAAATTGCAACAAGGGAAAAATGCATCTTCTAGTAGACAGGGTGATGACAGAAATGAGCATTTATTTATGGTGCAGCACATGACCAATTCTGTGACAAGTGTAGAAGAAAGCAATGATGTGTGGTATGTTGACTCAGGTGCATCAAACCACATGACATGCCATGCAGAATGGATGCAGGATGCAAGGAAAATGAAAAAACTAGGATTTGTGGAGACTGGTGATGATACTGCACATCCTATTGTGCAGATTGGAAAAATTCCTTTGTCTATGCAGGATGGAAAAAATAAATACCTGTCGGATGTATTTCATGTCCCGAATATCACCAAGAACCTGGTTTCTGTTAGTCAAATGCTTGAGCAGGGCTTGCAGGTCAGATTTAATTCTCATGGATGCTTTGTTGAGGATATGAAAAATAAAGGTCGCTTCATAGCAAAAGGAAAGAAGAAGGGCAGAATGTTTACGTTGGATGCAGACATGCCTGAATTGAGTGCAGCAATGTTTGCACATGGGACCGGTGTAGTTGCAGATATTGATATCTGGCATAAACGCATTGGTCATGTTAATGTACAGCGACTTAAATCAATGCAAGCCCAAAATATTATTGCAGGATTGCCTAAATTCAAGGTTGCAGAAATGCATAAGATATGTGAAGCCTGTCAATTTGGAAAATAGGCAAGGAAACCATTTCCTAGACATGTTCAAGAGAGTAAGAAGCCATTGGAATTAATCCACTCTGATGTGTGGACTACTAAAGCTGCATCTCTTGAAGGTTGTCATTATTTTGTCACTTTTATTGATGACTATAGCAGAAAACTTTGGGTGTATTTTATGAAAAAGAAAAGTGAAGTTTTTGGGCATTTCAAATCTCTTAAAGCTATGGTTGAAAAAGAAACAGGCCTGCAAATAAAATGCCTAAGGTCAGGTGGAGGGGGAGAGTACCTCTCAAATGAGTTTGCAAGGTTCCTGCAGGAGCATGGCATAAAGCAGTAATATTCATACAGTCATACCCCACAACAAAATGGAATTGCATACCTCTAGCAGTGGTTCACATTCTTCGCCATGGACAGGCAGATTGAGATCATGAGAATCTCCTCAAAACAATGCAGGTAGTGGTATGCAGGTTTCACGAAAAGGAAAAGAGAAGGTAGATCAGCCCATGTTTGATGTGAATGCAGGTCACTCTTATATGGATGATGAATCTAGTGGCTCAGAACAGAGCATTGATGATGAGTTGGGTATTCCTTCTATTGTTACACCTGGAGTAAGGAAGACCAGGGATGTTTTGAGAGCACCTGGGAGTGAACCTACTTTGCACAGGTCTACCAGAGCTAGGTATCCTGTGGATAGACTGAAATATGATGGATTTATAGCCATCCACTATGCCTATATGGTCAAAGTGATACAGGAACCAGAACCCACTTCTTTTGACCAAGCCATGGAAAAAGAAAAATGGGAGAAAGCCATGGATGAAGAAATGGATGCCTTGGAAGCAAATGCTACATGGGAATTGGTACCTTTGCCTAAAGATAAGAATGCAATTGGTTATAAGTGGGTTTATAAGGTGAAGCACAATGCAGATGGCTCTGTGAACAAATACAAGGCAAGATTAGTAGTCAAGGGGTATGCACAAACATATGGCATTGATTATGAAGAAACATTCAATCCGGTTGCAAGGATGGCAACCGTAAGAGCAGTCATTGCTATGGCTGCATCAAAGGAATGGTCTTTACATCAGATGGATGTAAAGAATGCCTTCTTGCATGGTGATTTGCAAGAAGAGGTATATATGGAGCAGCCACCAGGTTATGTGCATGTTGTTCATCCTGAGTTTGTTTGCAGGTTGAAGAAAGCCTTGTATGGCTTGAAGCAAGCACCTAGAGCATGGTTTGACAAGATAGGACAGTATCTTGTCACTATTGGCTTTCACATTTCCAAGGCAGATTTCTCACTTTATGTGAAAAAAACAGAGAAAGATATTATGCTACTTATCATTTATGTCAATGATTTGATTATGACAGGTGACAGTGATGAAGATATCTTTCATGTGAAAATGCTATTGAAGCAGAAGTTTGAGATGAAGGATTTGGGAGAGCTGCGTTATTTCTTGGGCACTGTTAACCCCAACACGAAGAAAGCAAAAGGAAGTGGAAAAGACGCAAGGCAAAGGTGGAAAAAAGGTAGCCCGACTGAAGAAAGAAAATGAGAAAAGGCCAAAAGCGCAAGGGCAACCTTAAAAGTTTAAGGCGAAGACAAAAGGGGAAAGGCGCATTTTAAAATAAAAAGGCGCACCCTGAAATCTTGTAAAAGAGCGCCGGGCTCTCACCCGTGCAATTTGTAAATGTAGACGGGCGGTGGACAGGAAGCTAGGAAGATAGAAGGACAATGGGAAAAAGGGCCTAGGCTATGGCCGGCCATGTAAAAAGGGAAAAAGGGGATGACCGCCCAAAAGGGATTTAGGGTTCTGTATATAAAGTGGAAAAGTGAATGAGAAGCTCATTCTTGTGTGTGGCCAAAAGTAGCTCTCCTCTTCTTCTTCTTCTTCTTGTTCTTGCTTGCTTGAGCTTGTGCTTGAGAGAGGGAGTGTGAGAGTGTGAGGGAGTGAGTGTATGAGGGTGAGGGACCGAGGAGGAGAAGCTCTCCATCTTCTCCTCTCTTCTTCTCTTCTCTTCTCTTCTCTTGTCTTGCTCGCGGCAATGGAGCTTGGAGCTTGGAGCTTGAGGATGGAGCTTGCTTGAAGCTTGTACTTGGATCGTGGAGCTACCGGAGTGCGCGGGAGAGGAGGTAACTCGAACGGCATCAAGGTAAGCTCACTACACCCGTAGATATGGATGGCGCGTCGGCTATGTGAGAGGTAGCCATTAGTGCTCGGCTTGGAACGCTTGAAACAATAAGCGGTCCGTGGGTCTTGTCAGTTGAGTGAAAGCTCCCACATTTTGGTTCCGTTGCCGGGACCAACGGATTCAAGCCTTGAGCACTTGCGCGCTTCGAATCGAGCATCAAAGTAAGGGGTTTCCCCCGAACCGGTGCTTGAGGTAGATAGGTGGAAGCGAGGGGGTTGAAGATGGTATTCGATCTCCTTGGCAAGTAGGTTTGTTGCTTTCTGAGATTTATGTTGTGGAATGGAGTAGTATAGGTATTTATTTTGTGATTTGGATGCATTTAGGGTAGGAAAAAACAAAGAAAAAGAAGAAAAAAACAGGCAAACAGTAGGGTTTTCTGTTGCTATATAACAGGCTAAAACAGGGAAACAGGGGACCAGATTCAAGTTCTGGGTGAGACAGGGACAGGGAACTAGCTGTGAGGTTCTGCACTGCTCGGAAAGGACCTTAAGAGGCCTGGGAGGCCAGGACAGACCTCATTTCCTTGGTTTGCCTTGTGAGAGAGAGAGAGAGAGAGAGAGAACTTCTAGTTCACAAGACGAGAAAGCACTGCCCTGATTTCTAGGCGTCGGTGATTTGTGCTGCCCCAGGTGAGTCTGGTGTTTTCCAACAAGTGCCTTGATAAGATCTAGAAAGTCTGTGGTGATTGTGTGCACCAGACAGTGAGGAGGGAACAAATGCGCGGGAATTGCGCCTGCCGTCGATGCACTCGGACCAACTTGCTGTGGTCCGATTCCCAGAATCGGACCACCCAAGTTCGGGAGTCAGACCGTCCGATTCCCAGAATCGGACCAGCCCGATCAGACGTGCCACGTGGCACTCCGACCAACCCGTCCGATTTTGAGAATCGGACGCTCGGACCAATCCGTCCGACTCGGACACTCGGACGAGTCCATAATCGGACCACTCACAATCGGACCAGGCCGTGCGAGTCCCAGAATCGGACCACAGCCAGAATCGGACCACCCTGTCCGATCCGATTCCCAGAATCGGACCACTTTAAAATCGGACCACTTTTTTATCCGACTCCTAGAATCAGACGTGACTAAGAATCGGACCTCTGGTCCGATCGGACCCACCCAAGAACGGACGTCCGATTCTGATAATCGGACTCCTGAAAATCGGACATCTGAGAATCGGACAGAAAACTGTCAAAATCAGACACCTATCTAAAACACACATTTTGATATATCTAAACCCCGAGATTGACCCCTAAGGCTACGTAGAGCTGAAGGTACATCACAGATCCATAACCGGGCTAAAATTTAGAGCACGTAGTTCAAAATTTGGTTATAAACGGTCCTCCAAATTGCATATGACGTCTACCGTAACGGCCCTGCGGGCCGGGGGGGACTGCCCCCCTGGACCCCCGCAGAGGGGGCTCTGCCCCCTCCGCACCTCCCCCGAGTAGGTTGGAGAGAAAACGCGCGCCGTGACAGGTCTTCCAAATTGGACCCTAGCGAAGCAATGGCTCTACACGAGCATGGATTCTCACTTGCAAAAGAGCAGCTGAAAGCCCATACCCAAACAACGAGAAACAGAGACCCTAGAACATCAATGGGCCACTCTAGCCATCAAGGGCAAAAAGGCCACACCATGAGAACACAAAGACATTGTGTTCAAACCGTGTCTAGTAAGAGCAAAATGCAACTTCAGCAAGCTACAAATGCGAAGATGACTAGACATGACACTCTTGACAAGAGATGTACCTTGAATAGCACTGCACTGACGATCCAAGACAGCAGTGGAGAATCCACATCTGGTCATGCAGTCGAGAACTCTAGGGCATCTGTCAGAAGGCTTAAATTTACAAGAAGCCAGGACCCGGAAGATGAAGACATAGTACCACCTGCTTATCTTAGGGTCAAACTCACCGCGAAAAGAGAGCATACTATCGATGCTCTGATTGATGAAGGAGCAGATTTTAACATCTTGACCTATGAATCATGGACCCTATTAGGCCAACCAAAGCTCACACCGACTAGTGCAACTCTTAGCCCGTATGGGGGACACCCACAAGCACTCATAGGGAAGTGCAAAATCCTTGTGACAATTGAAACGGAAAGCTTGCCTATCCTATTTCATGTTCCTCCAAAAAGTGCTAGCTGCAGGAAAGAAACCCTCCTAGGAAGACCCTTCAAAAGGGCGACCAAATGTGAGGCTGACTATGTAGCACAGAGGATACACCTGACACTACCGGGTGTGAGGATAGTCGCAACCTTTAGCAAGGGTGACCTCATTAAACCTCAAGGGAAAGGCAAGGAAGCTGCTGACGTAATGGTCGAGCCTACTAACGAGAGCAAGGACTTGTTGGAAGAGCTGATACAAGCACAGGTCGAACAACGAGAACCAGTGAGTGCGGCCAGGCCTGAAACAAGAAGGTCAAGAGACAATGCCAAGGACGGGCTTTGGACTTACAAATATCGTAGAAGACCCCAGAAGAAGCCCAAGCCTTATAGACAAAGGCATCGATGGAGAGTCAGCACAACGCCGTGATGGATATCCAAAGCGTTGCTACGTGCTCAAGGGTATTATGCAGGCAACCGATGGATTTGGGTACCAAAACCCCTTGCTAAACCTCCCTGGTCGACTGAAGGCCAGAGTGCATCAAAAGCAACGAAGCATAGGAGGAAATCTAAGAGAAACTCTAGGGCTCGAGGTAAGAAACCAGACATGAGTGTTCAAAGGAAAGAGCCTCAACCTAGCATGCTTAATAAGCAGATGTCATACGTGGCCATTGAGCATGCACAAAAATCACTAGTGCCCGAAGAGCCTTTGATTTCCCAAGGGGAGAACAAACATCATAGGCACAACATTGCTCATGGCAAGGCTACTCACTCAACAAAGCAAATGGCACAATCATCTAATAGCCTTGAGAAAATCATTCAGCTAGTGCCACATCCACCTAGGAGCCCTAGACCTCCTACGCCCTCTTCTCCCAAACAGACACAGGAAGCACTACAGCAGTTGTCAAGGGCGACTGCTCAATTCCCATCCCTATCTCCATCTAAGCTTCCAACCATCAAAGAGGTGGGACATGATGCCATCTGTAGCCCTCAACCCAAGGATATGCCTGAGCCACCTAATGCGACTAGATCAGCTCATGTTCGATCTACACAAATGAGTGCTCAAAGGCCAACGAAAGACACATCCACTTCTGATCGCCCTAGGGACTTGACACCGCAATCCACCAAGGGTAGCTAGCCCATTGAACTAGTTGCTACTACTTCCAATCAGGGATCACAGCAGTCACAGCCCTTGGCCGTGACAATGCCCCTTGTGGAACGTGTCCTTAGTAGTTTACCAGTGGAGGAGGTGTCGCAACAAAATCCCTCAACAACTCCAGCACTTTCAAAGTGCCTAAAGCCTAGGACGGAGGAGTCGAACACAAGGAGGTTGGTTGAAAAGCTAGACTCTCCGAAAAGAGTGGCAGTTGTGCCCTCACAGCCGGGCAAGGCTATTCAGCAAACCATGGCTATGTCCCATAAGGACACACTAGAGAGAGAGAATGCTGAGGGCCAACCAAGCACGTCAACGGTTGACCTAGTCCAGGGTCCTGAGTCGTTGAGAGAGGCACCTTCATTGACCAAGAAAAAGAGGAGGAAGCAGAGAAAACAACAACAGTTGCAGGTGGTTGTGGACCCAAAAAACATTGAGACGAAGGGCGCTGGAGAGCTGATGGATAAAGCATCGAGTCCATCCACCAATGAACCCACTGATGCCTCTCCTAATAGCGGTGAAACCTCAGACACATCTGTGTGCTCTGACAAACCAAAGAAACAATTGCCATCAACAGTTGCTTGCAACACTCTATCCACTGACAATAGAACTCATATTGATCAATCAAGAGTGGATACAACGCTGTCACAATAGGGTGACAAATCTATACCAGTCACATCCGAGAAGAACCATGACGAAATAACAGCAAAACCTCAGGAGAAACGTGAGAACCCCAAGAGCATAAGAAAACCTAGCGTTGACCAATCTTGCTCATCTAGGCTTGAGCCCCCAGCCATGCTAAAGCCTAAGGAAACTCTTAGAACTTTGCATGAGATAGCAACCGAGCAAGCCCTCGTTGAACATAGAAGTGTCGCAGAATGCTTAACTGAGTTGGAGGCTAAGCTCAAATTGGTCACGCGTGTCTACATCCTTGCGGACATGGGCACGATCCCCAAGGAGAAGCTTGGAGATTACTTGACCTTTCCTCTATCATGGGAAGAACAAGAACATCTTAACGGGCACTGCGACAGGCTCCTGCATGAACATATGCGACTCATCCCTGACGAGGAGGCTGACGAACTGCGCTAACCGTCACGTTCAATGAAGTGCTCTACCGACCAAATCTCGTAGACATAGAGCTACTAAAGCGACTGTCAGCAGGCCAGAGTCAATTTGAGCAGCGTTGGTGCGAAAGCCACGTTGTAATGGCCGAACTAGGGGCTCAGATCATGACGGTCTCAGAAGAGCGATTGGCCAAATGGCGGTCTCAAAGAGACCCAACCTACGTGGCACCAACTTCCCTTCGAGTGCTCACTGACATTTGGGGTACGGACTTAGCTGGGACTAGGCTACAGGGCCCTTTGATTGATAAGGTTCTCACTGAGGAGGAGTTACATATTGCCAGTAGACTCGGTCAAGGTTCCATGCTACTCGACGTGGCAAAATATCTATCAGTGTTAAGTCAGCTCCACGAATATTGGATGCGTGTGCCACGCTCCGGTACAACCCCGAGTTCTACACTTGGTTCTTATCCTCGTGATGTGACATGGATTCATAGATATGTATATAAATAAACACTGATTTTTGTGTCACCATGTATAAACAATATCAACACACACAAGCAATGATAGTCAACCGCAGGGAGAAGAGTCGGGTTGGACAGGCTAAGCTCCTCAGGTCCTCCTCTCATCACACTATTGAAAGTCGTGTGACCAGCCCCACCTCCAAGTGAAGGGCATGCAACCCATATTGCTGCCATAGGAGGCCTTGACCAACAACCCTGATGGTGTAGACAGGGTGTAGTCCCTTCCTATACACCTTCTTCCCTTTTTGGTCTATCCTTCCGAGGATGTACCCTGTCCCACCCCACGACAACTAGTCCACGCGACTTAGCATAAACTAATATCCGCTAATGATTGGAGGCAATGCAAACATCAGCATGGGGACCATTCCTCTACAACAATCACCGCATGCCTCACCCCTCCCCTTCTTGTCATATGCGCTTCATAAACCACACTAAAATCCCTTGCATGCAAACAGTTGTACCCTGTATCAAGGTTTAAACCTTGAAGTGCGTCTTGCAGGTTTCCTTTTGCGGCGGAACGCATGGAGGATCATGGAGATCTAGCATGCAAAGATGCTCTACGCACAAGGCGGGAGCATGTGGCACACGCCCCTCCACCGAAGCGCTATGTGCCCACCATCAAGAGGTAGGCCCTAAGCGACATTGCCCAAGGCGAAGGCCGAAGAATCCTCGAGACAAGAAAGTCGAGACTTGAAACGCGCAACAGGTGGCAGCACTAGTGGTGCGCACTCCCAGCTCCCGCTCGGGCCCCAGATGCTCAAAGGCAGAAAGGGCAGCTCGGGAAAGAGAAGAATTTAATGAGTTATTTAAAAATATTCTGGAGACGGTAGTGGGCCAGGATTACACCATTCATGTCCCGGCCGACCTGTTCCCTGCTCACCCCCACGGGAGCCCCACACCAGTAGAGCCTCAATCACCCGGCCATCCAGACTCGCCCTGCCTCGTACAAATCGAGTAGCCCATAATGCATAAAGGGCTTATCAAATGATAACTGGCCAGGACTTTTGGTTTTTAAATGGTTAAGTGTTCCCGACTTGTTAAGTGTTGACATGTTCCTGACTTGTATGAACTTATCATATCTGTGTTTAATATATGCTACGCCTTTAGCAAAAGAAAAAGCTAATCAAGCGCAGGAGAAAAATGTCTAGTCAACACCATGGAATTCAAATAAGTGATATCTCCTTGCATTGCACTGGTTTATTATAGTTGCGGCATACACAATCCATATGCTCTCATGAAGCGACAAGTGGATGCAGGATAATACAGGTCCTTGTGCGAAAATGTTCAATGCCCAATCACCGCAACACCCACAACCCCACAACGAGCCGCGGCAAAGCCATGCTGCCGAAAGCACCCTTGCCAACCGCCCACATTGCATGGCCCACAAAACATTCCTGGGCCACGCCCCCTTTCTGGGTCAAGCTCTATAGTTGGCTCATGGCAGTCGTTACCTCAATTGTACCCACATCGCATGTGCCGCAAGGAGGGTTGTAATATCTCAAGTGTATCTCCCCCTTTCACAACAACTGCTTCTCTAACAACGAGGCTAGGGCACCATCATCATTGTACTATTCATTTTCTGAGCCTTTGAAGCTTGACATTTTCCAACCCATTGAAAGGCTGATAGCCTCAACAGATTGTAATGGTTGTACTCAGGCAAAAAAAAAAAAAGAATGGAAAAATAAGAAGCACCCACGATCACAGCACAGCACCTAGGGGTCCTCAAATTAGGTACGTCTGGTGACCTTGGTCGACCGGCTTCGTCCCTAGTCCCCTAGCCCGTTACAATCACCCACAATTGTTCAGGGCACATCAAGGGCAGGACATACCTGGGGAGCTTGTCTCGCCTAGGGTTAGACCTGTCACCCTGACCCACTTGCACAATTTTCTTTTGCACTCTGCCTTAGTACCATTTCAATCAGTAGTGATAAGCACTGTACGATTGGCCATGAAAAGTACACCGTACTCATCAAGCAAGTCCAATAGTTTCCAGAAAGTGCGGTGTTTCAGTATTCAATTATGCTCTGTCGTGTAGTCACAATGCAAAGGATGTCTCATATACCTTCACGTGTACTTCTTCTCAACATGGACAACTTTGCTTCATCCACACATTGTTATCAGAAACTAGCCCACGGTCTTCTAACTACGTAATATCTAAGTATGCACGAGCACTTACGTAATATCTGCACCAAGTATATGCACAGTTTGGGTCCTCAAGTGCAGGACAATACTCTCAGCTTGCTTAGAGTTCGACCTATCTCTCAAATTAATCAAATATGTCTTGTGCATGATAAGAAGACTAGCACTACCCCTTAGGGAGAGATCACACGAGAGGTTTTCAAATTGCAGGTATTGAAGCCTCCAACGAAATTCCAATCGCTCCTTATCAACACTCAACTTTGAATGCTTGTCCCTTACCATCCGACAAGCCCACAAGGAATCGTCATGCGCAGAATCCCCAACAAACCAACACTTGTGCTGGCCATCAATGCAATCCCCAACACAGCATAGCCCTACCACCAACTCCAACAACCTTCCACCAGCCACCCTGGCCACCAACAGGCCCCCAGGACCTTCTGCCACACCACCACCAACACTCCTCCACGGAAACCACAGGCGTCCTTGTCACCCATGTCTTCAGTGCATGCTACAGCCTGCTACCTACGACGGTGAGTGCCATGGGACTGGCACTCGTCTAGGAGGGGGGTAATGTTAACCCCAACACGAAGAAAGAAAAAGCAAGTGAAAAAGACGCAGGGCAAAGGCGGAAAAAAGATAGCCCGACTGAAGAAAGAAAAGGAGAAAAGGCCAAAAGCGCAAGGGCAACCTTAAAAGTTTAAGGCGAAGGCAAAAGGGGAAAGGCGCATTTTAAAATAAAAAGGCGCACCCTAAAATCTTGTAAAAGAGCGCCGGGCTCTCACCCGTGCAATTTGTAAATGTAGACGGGCGGTGGACAGGAAGCTAGGAAGATAGAAGGACAATGGGAAAAAGGGCCTAGGCTATGGCCGGCCATGTAAAAAGGGCAAAAGGGGATGACCGCCCAAAAGGGATTTAGGGTTTTGTTTATAAAGTGGAAAAGTGAATGAGAAGCTCATTCTTATGTGTGGCCAAAAGTAGCTCTCCTCTTCTTCTTCTTCTTCTTGTTCTTGCTTGCTTGAGCTTGTGCTTGAGAGAGGGAGTGTGAGAGTGTGAGGGAGTGAGTGTGTGAGGGTGAGGGACCGAGGAGGAGAAGCTCTCCATCTTCTCCTCTCTTCTTCTCTTCTCTTATCTTCTCTTATCTTCTCTTGTCTTGCTCGCGGCAATGGAGCTTGGAGCTTGGAGCTTGAGGATGGAGCTTGCTTGAAGCTTGATGTCAAGATTGTGGGAGAGAAGGAAGGAGTCTCACTTGTAGCTTCCTTGCTTGCACAATGGGGAAATACACACAGAGGTGGAGGCTGAAAACAGTTTTCCTCTTCTTAGTTGTGTAAGCCAAAAAGAACTCTCTTACAAAGAAATAGAAGAACCCTATATGTGGGTCTCAAACCAAACTCAACTAACTAAGGTGGCATACTAACTGAGCCATGAACTAAAGTAGATAAGGATAGCTGTCATGTAGCTATTATTCATGGGCGGTGTACCAACCGCATCTGCAAACAACTGACAAGTCGGTGACCTAAATGCACAACAGTCACCCTAGCATATCATGAGTGGAGCTCGATCTCTTAACACTCCCCCTCGAGCTCAATCCCAATTCCTGCACACCAAGCAGGTCTCTGAACTTGCGCAGCTTCTCTGCGCCCAATGCCTTCGTGAATATGTCAGCTACCTGATCCTCTGTGCTGACATAAACTAGATCAATAGGACCTAGTAAAACCCTCTCCCGCACATAGTGATAATGCACCTCAATGTGCTTTGTTCTAACATGATAGACTGGGTTATTTGCCAAGTGTATACTACTCATGTTGTCACAATAAATGACAACTGGCCCATCTGTAGACTGATGCATATCATAAAGTAGCTTATGTAACCAAGCTACCTCACATGCAGCCATTGCTGCACCCATGTACTCAGCCTCTGTGCTCGACAAGGCAACTGTAGGCTGTTTCTTGCTGCTCCAAGTGACTGCAGCACTCCCAAAAGAGAACACATACCCACTGGTAGATCGTCTATCATAAATACTACCAGCCCAATCAGCATCAGTGTATCCATGTAAATGTATCTGAACCCCAGTCTCATAAAATAGTCCATACTGCAATGTGGACTTCACATACCTGAGTATGTGTCTAGCCGCATCCAAATGCAATTTCCTTGGAGCCCGCATAAACTGACTTACCAATCCAACAGCATAACTCAAATCTGGCCTGGTAATAGTCATATAAATCAAACTTCCTACTATGCGTCTGTACATAGTAGGGTCTTCCAAAAGCTCACCTGCATCGGCGCTCAACTTCACATTCTGCTCCAAAGAAACTGAAATAGGCTTACAGCCTGTCATCCCATATTTGGACAGCATGTCTAATCCATATTGCCTCTGCAAGAGCTGTATCCCACTTGGTGATCTAATCACCTCAATTCCCAAGAAATAACGCAGCTCTCCCAAATCCTTCATCTCAAACTTCTGCTTCAATAGCATTTTCACATGAAGAATATCTTCATCATTGTCACCTGTCATAATCAAATCATCAACATAAATGACAAGTAGCATAATACCTTTCTGTGTTTATCTCACATAAAGTGAGAAATCTGCCTTGGAAATCTGAAAGCCAATAGTGACAAGATACTGTCCTATCTTGTCAGACCATGCTCTAGGTGCTTGCTTCAAGCCATACAAAGCCTTCTTCAACCTGCAAACAAACTCAGGATGAATATCATGCACATAACCTGGTAGCTGCTCCATATAGACCTCTTCTTGCAAATCACCATGCAAGAAGGCATTCTTTACATCCATCTGATGTAAGGACCATCCCTTTGATGCAGCCATAGCAATGACTGCTCTTATGGTTGCCATCCTTGCAACCGGACTGAATGTTTCTTCATAGTCAATGCCATATGTTTGTGCATACCCCTTGACTACTAATCTTGCCTTGTATCTATTCACAGAACCATCTGCATTGTGCTTCACCTTATAAACCCACTTACAGTCAATTGCATTCTTACCTTTAGGCAAAGGTACCAATTCCCATATAGCATTTGCTTCCAAGGCATCCATTTCTTCATCCATGGCTTTCTCCCATTTTTCTTTTCCCATGGCTTGCTCAAAAGAAGTGGGTTCTGGTTCCTGTATCACTTTGACCATATATGCATAGTGAATGGCTGTAAATCCATCATATTTCAACCTATCCATAGGATACCTAGCTCTCGTAGACCTGTGCAAAATAGGTTCACTTCCCAGGTGCTCTTAAAGCATCCCTGATCTTCCTTACTCCAGGTGTAACAATAGAAGGAATACCCAACTCATCATCAATGCTCTGTTCTGAGCCACTGGATTCACCATCCACATAAGAGTGACCTGCATTCACATCAAACATGGGCTGATCAACCTTCTCTTTTCCTTTTCGTGATACCTGCATACCACTATCTGCATTGGTTTGAGAAGATTCTCCTGATCTCAATCTACCTGTCCATGGCGAAGAATGTGAACCACTGCTAGAGGACGCTCCAGGTCCACTAATATTTTGTGACTACTGCTGTGAATTCTGTGCAGCATTACCATTTTGTGCATCTACATCATCAATCACATTTACTGGTTTATACCAGCTACTCATCTCATCAAAAACAACATCCCTACTCACTGTAAACTTACGAGTAGAAGGGTTATAGCATCTATACCCTTTCTGCTAAGAGTAACCAATAAAGATGCACTTCTCAGCTTTTGGATCCAACTTGGATCTCCACTCATCTGGCACATAAACATAGGCAATGCAACCAAAAATTTTTAAATGAGAAATATCTGGTTTCCTACCAGTATACCTCTCCTCTAGAGTCATCCCATGTATTGCTGCAGTGGGAGTCCTGTTCATTATATAGACTGCTGTAGCAACTGCTTCAGCCCAGTAAAAATCTGGCAAGTCTTTTTCGTTGAGCATGGCACGAGATACCTCTCCAATATGTCTGTTTTTCCTTTCTGCCATTTGTTGTGGGGTATGACTGCATGAATATTGCTGCTTTATGCCATGCTCCTGCAGGAACCTTGCAAACTCATCTGAGAGGTACTCTCCCCCTCCATCTGACCTTAGGCATTTTATTAGCAGGCCTGTTTCTTTTTCAACCATAGCTTTAAGAGTTTTGAAATGCCCAAAAACTTCACTTTTCTTTTTCATAAAATACACCCAAACTTTTCTGCTATAGTCATCAATAAAAGTGACAAAATAATGACAGCCTCCAAGAGATGCAGCTTTAGTAGTCCACACATCAAAGTGGATTAATTCCAATGGCTTCTTACTTTCTTGAACATGTCTAGGAAATGGTTTCCTTGCCTGTTTTCCAAATTGGCAGGCTTCACATACCTTATGCATTTCTGCAACCTTGAATTTAGGCAATCTTGCAACAACATTTTGGGCCTGCATTGATTTAAGTCGTTGTACATTAACATGACCAATGCGTTTATGCCAGATATCAATATCTGCAACTACACCGGTCCCATGTGCAAACATTGCTGCACTCAATTCAGACATGTCTGCATCCAATGTAAACATTCTGCCCTTCTTCTTTCCTTTTGCTATCAAGCGACCTTTATTTTTCATATCCTCAACAAAGCATCCATGAGGATTAAATCTGACCTGCAAGCCCTGTTCAACCATTTGACCAACAGAAACTAGATTCTTGGTGATATTCGGGACATGAAATACATCGGACAGGTATTTCTTTTTCCCATCCTGCATAGACAAAGGAATTTTTCCAATCTGCACAATAGGATGTGCAGTATCATCACCAGTCTCCACAAATCCTAGTTTTTCCATTTTCCTTGCATCCTCCATCCATTCTGCATGACCTGTCATATGGTTTGATGCACCTGAGTCAACATACCATATATCGTTGCTTTCTTCTGCACTTATCACAAAATTGTTCATGTGCTGCACCATAAACAAATGCTCATTTCTGTCATCACCCTGTCTACTAGAAGATGCATAATTCCCTTGTTGCAATTTACCATTCATGATGTCATTCTGCTTTTTATAGCAGTCCTTAGCCACATGACCCATTTTACCACAGTAGTAGCATTCAACATTGCTGTTTGCATTTTGGCCTCTTTGCCATCCACCACGACCTCTTTGGCTCCCCCTGCCTCTAGAGTTACCAAGTCCTCCTCCATAGGACTGGTTTTCTTGAGTTTGCTGCATATTCTGATTTCTACCACAGACTCCAAATCGGCCTCCTCTACCTCTGTTTCTACCTCTTCCAGCATTTGAGTAGAATACAGCTTCTTTCGAAGTTCCTCCTGAAGAAGATGCACCACCATTTCTCTACTCCTCAGAAATTAGAAGAGCAATCAACTCCTCAAAATCAGGAAATCTTTCACGAACTGAAATGGATGTCCGAAACTGTGCATAATCCTTTCCTAGACCATTCAAGGTCACAGAAACTAAATCATCATCTTCCACTGGCGACCCAATGGAAGCAAGTGTATCTGCAATCTTCTTCACCTTCATGTGGTAGTCATTGATGCTCATACTTTCTCTTTGCACATTGTGCAACTCTTGCTTGAGCTGCATTTTCCTAGCTTGCGTATTTGTGCTATACATTTTTGACAAAGTATCCCATGCCTCCTTTGGCGTACTTGCATCCTGAATATGCACAATCATAGAGTCTGAAATACTGATAGACAGCCAGTACATAAATTTCCTGGCTCTCTCATGCCATGCTTTGAATGCCTGCATTTGCTGTTGATTGGGAACATCAGGAAGAACTGGTTCTTCTTCATTTCCTGCAACAAATTTCCAATATCCTTTTCCCATAAGGAAATTCGTCATTCTAAACTTCCATGCCTGGAAGTTGTTCTTGTCAAGCTTTTCAGTGACAATCTGTGAAAGAGAATCAGACGCCATTACAGAATACTGTAAAAAATTCTTACTGCAAAAAACACAGCTTCATTCTCACAAGGGCAAATCTGCAAAACTGGCGAAAGTGGTATTTGACCACACAGTCACTTCCTAGTGACGATTTTGCATCAACAGGCCACAAGGATGATTCTGTAACTCCCAATGTCTCTGCGCACAAGCATACGATGCAATTTCTACAGTAACTTTTCACCGACCTGTAGAACAATGGTCGCACAGCATAAAACTGGGCCTTTTCCTGAGTGCGTGCAGAAAACTTCCGCCTCCAAAACAGGCCCCGAAATGGCCTCAAATAAAAAAAACAGGGTCACCAAGGGCTAAAGCCCTTGTCCGCAGCATATACTGCCCTCTTGCTTCACCGCGAAGGGTGTCTCAACCTGAGACAATGCACTCTTGCAATTTCCAGCTGTGCTACCTGCAGAGATCTGCTCCCAAAAACAGAAAATGAAAGCAACACTGCTCCTCTTACCAAAACACCGCGAGCTTGGCTTGCTTTCTTGATCTCCTTACCACAAACAAGGCTTTGATACCATGTCAAGATTGTGGGAGAGAAGGAAGGAGTCTCACTTGTAGCTTCCTTGCTTGCACAATGGGGGAATACACACAGAGGTGGAGGCTGAAAACAGTTTTCCTCTTCTTAGTTGTGTAAGCCAAAAAGAACTCTCTTACAAAGAAATAGAAGAACCCTATATATGGGTCTCAAACCAAACTCAACTAACTAAGGTGGCATACTAACTGAGCCACGAACTAGAGTAGATAAGGATAGTTGTCATGTAGCTATTATTCATGGGCGATGTACCAACCGCATCTGCAACAACTGATAAGTCAGTGACATAAATGCACAACGGTCACCCTGGCATATCACAAGTGGAGCTCGATCTCTCAACAGCTTGCACTTGGATCGTGGAGCTACCGGAGTGCGCGGGAGAGGAGGTAACTCGAACTGCATCAAGGTAAGCTCACTACACCCATAGATATGGATGGCGCGTCGGCTATGTGAGAGGTAGCCATTAGTGCTCGACTTGGAACGCTTGAAACAATAAGCGGTCCGTGGGTCTTGGCGGTTGAGTGAAAGCTCCCACAGGCACTGAGATGATTAGATCACCAAGTGGGATACGGCTCTTGCAGAGGCAGTATGGATTGGACATGCTGTCCAAATATGGGATGACAGGCTATAAGCCTATTTCAGTTCCTTTGGAGCAGAATGTGAAGCTGAGCGCAGATGCAGGTGAGCTTCTGGAAGACTCTACTATGTACAGACGCATAGTAGGAAGTTTGATTTATATGACTATTACCAGGCCAGATTTGAGCTATGCTGTTGGATTGGTAAGTCAGTTTATGCAGGCTCCAAGGAAACCACATTTGGATGCGGCTAGATACATACTCAGGTATGTGAAGTCCACATTGCAGTATGGACTACTTTATGAGACTGGGGTTTGGATACAGTTGCATGGATACACTGATGCTGATTGGGCTGGTAGTATTTCTAATAGACGATCTACCAGTGGATATGTGTTCTCTTTTGGGAGTGCTGCAGTCACTTGGAGCAATAAGAAACAGCCTACAGTTGCCTTGTCGAGCACAGAGGCTAAGTACAGGGGCGTAGCAATGGCTGCATGTGAGGTATCTTGGTTGCATAAGCTACTTTATGATATGCATCAGCCTATAGATGGGCCAGTTGTCATTTCTTGTGACAACATGAGTAGTATACACTTGGCAAATAACCCAGTCTATCATGCTAGAACAAAGCACATTGAGGTGCATTATCACTATGTGCGGGAGAGGGTTTTACTAGGTCTTATTGATCTAGTTTATGTTAGCACAGAGGATCAGGTAGCTGACATATTTACGAAGGCATTGAGCGCAGAGAAGCTGCGCAGGTTCAGAGACCTGCTTGGTGTGCAGGAATTGGGATTGAGCTCGAGGGGGAGTGTTGAGATATCGAGCTCCACTCATGATATGCCAGGGTGACCATTGTGCATTTATGTCACCGACTTGTCAGTTGCAGATGTGGTTGGTACACCGCCCATGAATAATAGCTAGATGACAGCTATCCTTATCTACTCTAGTTCGTGGCTTAGTTAATATGCCACCTTAATTAGTTGAGTTTGGTTTGAGACCCATATATAGGGTTCTTCTATTTCTATGTACTAGAGTTCTTTTGGCTTACACAACTAAGAAGAGGAAAAATTTTTTCAACCTCCACCTTTGTGTGTATTCCCCCATTGTGCAAGCAAGAAAGCTACAAGTGAGACTCATTCCTTCTCTCCTACAATCTTGACAGTTTAATCTCAAACTAAGCCCGGTTAACTCTCCTTTACCCTAGTTACCTCCAGTTTTGCATGAAATTTGATGACGACCTATCACTTTAGCCATCCTCTGCCATTTCTGACCTTGGCGATCTCCAGATGTAGTTTCTTACTAACTGTAGATGGTCTGCAGCACTCCACTAGTCACTGTCTTGTACATTACTTGTCTGAAATTGATTTTAATGAAAGAAAATAGGACTGAAAATAGAGGAAAAATGGATCAAAGACCAATGCTCTGATACCACTTGTTAGAAAGAGAAATAGAGAGAGAGAGAAAGAGGAGAGAGAAGAGTGTAGAAGAGAGAGAAAGATTGCTGGAAGAGAGAGAAAGAGAGTGATAAGGAGAGAGAAATACTAGATTTGGAGAGAGAAAGACAGGAAAGAGAGAGAACCCATTGAAGCTGTGAGCAAGATGGGAGAGAAGGACAGTAATTGTATTAATGTGTCAAAAGATGTGAAAAATACATGTCCTCTCCTTTTATACCAATGTCAGTGTGACATGGCATAATATCAATATTATTTTTACACTAAATCCTTATTCCCAACTTCTTACAACCTATATGTCATGGGATCTCCCTCGGAGGAGTAAGGGAATGCAAACGTTGGACTGTGTTCTATTTAGACGCTCCTAGCCACAAGGTCGTGTGGGGTGTCTTCTGTGTCTTAGAGGTCCCGGCTAGTGCTAGAGAGCCAGTGTCGGGCCCATTGTAGGTCCTGACAATTATAACAGAAGGATGTAGGTAAAGATGTTGGACAAGAGAATGAGTTGAAAGGAAATATAAAGGATGTGCAAGAATATTTTTTAAATGTTGATCATTATGAGGTAGAGTAGATGTAAGTGGCCTTACTACAATGTTGGGCCATTGTGCCTTATATACCTCTTCATTTTCTATAGTACCTGATCAAATTCATATTACTTTTTGTTTCTGGCTTTTAAGGCCTATTACACAACTATGCCAGAGGGTTTATAAGCATCATAGATGGCCTTTGCTTATAATTTTTCAGCATGGTTTGTCAAGGGATGCAAGGCCACTAGCAAGGTATAACAATGTTCTCTAAGTTAGTTTCTTTTTGTTTCATAGCAACATCTTGTGGGTTAGGATTATGATTGTCCCAATCATCCACTAAGTATTAGAGATCGGATCACACACACTTTATACAACTTAGCCTATGATATTATTATGTATGCGCCAACATGATGATATGTAGAACACCCCTTTGGTTTCATATGAAGGGTGGATATCTTTAAGCAACTCCTTGATATGTCTTTTGATATGCATCATTTGATATGATGAAAATTGTTCAAGACAATGGCCATTATGGGTTGTTCTCAAGCCAACTTGAATGTCTATATGTGTCTCTTGAAGATTAACTATTATTCTCTATTGATAATATATTCAAAAAATTGATCGTTTATAATGTTTAGGATGGTGTGTTTTCCTAATTGTTTATGATGTATCCTGAAAGTTGGCATTGCATTCATAAAGAGTATATTGTTTCTGTTAGTGTTTGTTAGCTCAAGTATCTCAATAGTTAAAGTTATGGTTGTTTAAGGCATGTTCTTATTATTTGTGTTGTTCTTGAAAGGCCATAATAGGCATCGAGATTTGTGGATATGTAGGACCAACACATTAAAGGATTTCTAAACCTAGACTTCCAATAGATCCGTATCATCTAGTACAAAGATATTACTCATCACAACAAAATAATCAACAAAGAGTTATGTGCTTCACCTAAACCTTGCATAATACTTGCATATTACATAAATATAGTTGTAATATTCTTGCCATAAGTGATCGCACATAATTTTCTTAAGATCGAGTCTTGCATTAAATCAATTCCGCAATCTGATACGAGAAGACGCCTCAATGTTCCCACCAACAAAAAGCAAAGACACATTGTAAATAATATTATGATGGCTTGATCATAAATTTTCCTGCATTATATTGGATTTAGCATTCCCGATTCCATTTAATACATCAAACATCACATTGATTTTGTAACCGCAAGACAAATCGTAAAAGCCTTAATCGGTAGATGAAGAACGTGCAAGAATGAGCATGATATTGAGTAAGTTAACTATCAAAGAGTATGACATGACTTTATAAACTAGATAAGTCATGAGGTAACTTGGCCAAAACCACCAGATAAAGTCATCTTGAAGAAAAAAAGACGTTTTTGAAAAAGTAGGCCAAATTTCATAACGTTTTTTACGCATGGAGGGAGAGAAAGCATAAAATAATCATCCCCATGCCACCATCCAACAATGCATTTTTAATAAAGCTCACTTGGCTCTTGACGAGTAGCCAAAAGAATGAGTTGACTGCATGCTCCCCCTCATGCCTATAAATACACCCCCTTTCCTTCACAAAGAAAGCAAGAAGGAAGACATCCTGATGATAGAAAAATTTCTCTACTTCTCTTATCAGTTGAAGCTTTGAGCTTGAAAGAGGAAACCCCCCCTTCTACCTCATTTTTATTTTCTCTACCCCTTGCTATGCCTTTGTCCCATATGACCATACCGCTAAGCAAAATGCTGATGACATTTTTCTGGACAACCACCAACTCTCCCTAAACTACATGTCAATTTTGTCTAACATCTTATGGCTTCGCGAGGGCACAGAAATTCAAAAAGCCCATTTGAAGCCAAGGGAAGCAAAGAACGTAGTCGATGGAGAAAATAACACGATAGAAATTGGCGAAACCCCCATTATAGCAAATCTGAGAGAGGTAACATCTTGTTGGTTTGAAAAAAATTAATGTTTTATAAGCTTATCGCTATATTTGGCTTTAAACTATTATAATCTCATTATAAAGAAAATGCATATGAACTACCACTTAGGAAAATAACCAAAGTAATATAATAATTAACTATTCAATGAAAAGACTCTTTCACTTGGAAAAAGATTATATACTTGTCATTAAAAAAATATCTTAATTATGATTTATTTCATGATATTTATTGTTATTTCATTAATGATGCATGTAATCATAATAACAAAAAAAAGATAGATGGTGCTAGGGAAGGGAATATTTTATATATTTTCCTTGAAAGTGACTATCTCTATTTTATTTTGCTAATGATAAATAGATGCATAGAGATTTATTGAGTTGATTTGTAAACTTGAAGAGCAATATTCTAGTTGTGCTACTTGAAGTTCGAAGGCTTGGTTGCTTGGTTGTTTAAAAACCTATGTAATATCACACAAAGTGATAATTAATGTTAATCTATTTTATTAATTTTTAATGACATGAGAGAGAGAGTTTTATAATCATTTAGATAATATCATAAAATAATCAATGAATTAAATCAACAAAAATTTGTATAGGAAAATATATACTAGATGCACATAAATTAGGTGCGTGGAAATATAATTCGATGTCTGAAATATGAAAGAAAATTTACACTTATGATTTTTGCATTGTCTGAAATAAATTTTTCGAAAAAAACAATCAGCATTGCACTTAGGACATAGTTAAATGAAAACATTAAAAGTTTGGCAAATGGTCGGACATTGTCGATCAAACCATAGAATATGAGTATAATAAAATAAAAAATATTTTCTTGTTGAAATCACACGCAATGTTAATATTAATGATAATATTAGTGAGAGAGTCAATGTCATGAGTTAGCCCACGTATGAATCAGTGAGAAAACCTAATCTAAAATATGAAGAATGTTGAAGCAAAAACAACTATGAAATACTCGACAACCCTGAAACTATCAGTGTCAGGGAATTAAATAAATACCAGAAGTTTGCATGACTTGTTGGACATTGATAATAATTTTTCAATACAAATTCTAAAATCTAAACAGACTTGGAAAATCATTTGAAATCCTGCTAAGTACAGATTAGGGTAGGGCAGTGCACGAATTGCCTGCCATAGGTATAAATGCCCATATTATCTTTTAGGGTGGAAATACCAAAATTTTCATAAGGATAAAATCGACTTCAAAATCACAAAATGACTTGCGGATCCCGAAAAAGAGTTGTAAGTAGGAAGTAAAACCCTAAGAAGAATAAGGTCGGATCTTAAGAGAGAAACCCTAGATTTGGGCGGGGCTGCTTCCTATGCTAAAAACACTTGCTACTATTTCTTTTTTATTTGTGCATGCATTGATGGTTGCACATGAAAGATTGATTGTGCTTGTAGTAGTTAGAGCTGATTGTAAATATATAATTAGGATAATAAGAGGAAAGATCGCCCTATGCCTCCCCCATGATTAGACGTGAAACCTTGCACCAAGGGGGATTGTTTTGTACCACCGCGAGAAGCTTTGGACTGACCCCGACAGCGAGAGGTCACTCGACAAGGAATCCGTTAGGCAGGAGGAGGTAGGAGTGCTAGGGGGGCTCTGGCCGTAAACCTCTCGATCACTCCTAGGATTTGCATGATCCTTACACGAATCAAGATGGGATCGTGGAGTCCCCAGTACTAGTGAAGGGACATAAAACTTGGAGGGTTTCTTTTCTTCTGAATAGACAAAAGGGATTTTTCGATGAACAGAGGTTTATCTTTTGCATAGGCAAAAGGGGAAAATCATTGTAAATAACTTTGCAAAATATGTTTTGCCAAAAGACTATTTTCTTTATCATTGTGTTGTGCCCTAAAAATTACGCCAAGGAACCTATGATAACGGGTTAATTAATGAAGCTGCTTTCATATGTCATAACTTAATGAGATAGATAATTAGAAAACTAAAGAAAACCATTGTGGGAAGTGGGTGGGCGAGATCCCTAATGGATCTTCCTATGGATGGGTCATACCGATAAGCTAGGAGCTTCTCTCAAGAGATTGAACGAAATGTTATTTAGAAAAAATTAGGTAGAGCCGAGTATTGACTTACCTAGGGTCAGATCTTAAAACCTTGATAAAAATTATCATAGGGGAAAGGTGCGATGGCTGTGCTAGAACTCTGTTAAGGTTCTATGAATCCTAACCAGTTAAGTGGAAAAAAGCATTGCACTCCATGAACCAAGGGTAGCTACGAGTAC